>NC_143577.1:141582483-141887921 GCF_048544385.1 Mastigoproctus giganteus
CATAGTGTCAGTAGTGTCCTTAACAACCCTGCCAACCTTTGTATCAAACGTGGACATTAAGCTTGATATACCATCAATAATCTTAGTAATTAACTGATAAGGCAATAACTATATTTAATTTCATATCTATTAATCACACACTTGATATATCATGCCCTGCAAACTTGTTTACATTGAGCTTCAACAATTTCTCTTCCACTTTCCTCTTAGTTATTAACAAAATAATTTAGCTTCCCATTAAAACTGAACACTCTTCTCACATCCCTAAGAAATTCCTCATACATGAATTTGGATGCAAAAATACCTATTCAGTTTGTCAGAAACCTGAGCAAGAACACCAACAGTTAAACCGTTTATATCCATTGGATAAATGTAATTAAACTTCTCCGAGCACTTTTATATATAGCAGTACATTACTTCTAGTGCCGCTTGATACTTAGTATATGCATCAGAGGTAGCAAACATGTAATGATCAGTTGATTGTGAGGTAATGGGTGAAAGACTTTTGAGAGATCTAAGTATGTCACATCCAAATTGTTTCAGTACATGGTGTACCTCACAACACATTTTAAAGTTAAAAGATTGGTTGTAATGGATCTATCTGTAGTGAAGTCCGGGTAAATATTACTAAACTTTAAAAAAAAAAGATTTTATCTGAATACAGACTATCCTTATAATTTTTATTAATAATATATATATATATACTCATTGTGATCAACTCATTTATGGACTTGCTACTGTACTCCCATGCTAAAAACTTGACCACATTACCCTTTTTGGACATGGTTGCAAATTTTTTTATTATATGTGTGTATACACATATAATAAAAAGTCCATAAATGAGTTGATCACAATTAGTATATATAGCTGATAAAATATGGTATTGATTTATTATTGTCAAAACAATTAGTTGTAAACTCCTCTGACTTACATGGTAGTGATCATTTTGACAATAATATATTTCATCAGTTATGTAAACTCTACCCAGAATTTTATTTTTTTATTTTTAATGTAATATTGAAATCCTTTCTATAAATAAATAGAGTAAATGCATTGTCATTGGTGTGGTCCCAAAAAGTTACAAAACTTCCAGTAAATTACATATAGGATTAAAATTTAAACACCCCCAACAAAATTAATGTAGGTGCATCTGTGTGAAAATCACATGTGCCAGTGAGGCAAGAGTTCAACCATTCCCAGAATTTTCATCGGCGTTAGTAATAAATTAAATCATTTTCGAAATAGAGAATTAGATTTGCAGCAGTGTTTGAACAGTGAAATCAGCACTTCTTTTTCAATTCACTGCATTCTGTATATTATATGAAATATTCTCATTTCTTTCAGGGGGGATAAAAAAAAAATGAAATCTCTGATAAAAACATGAGTACTTACTCCAAAATTCCAAAATGCTAAAAGCATAGTGTATAGTGTGTTTAGGGTCTAATGGCACCAGGGGTTCCCCCATCTCACGAACAAGTTATGTTCCCTATTTGCTCTCCTCTTACATGTCAAATATGATTGTGTATGGTGGAAACATGGATAGCCACAACACAGCTTAATTCCATTACTGTATTTGCAAGTAGACATGACAGAAGTGGCAGTGTTGCCATAATATATCGTAAAGTTATTATATAACCAGATGCCCAACAAATCAATCTTAGAATGCTGAAGCAATAGGTGTAACCAGGGCCTTTTTTCAGGCAGAATTCACCAGAGCAGCATTGCGGAAGTTGGAAAAAAAAAAAAAAAATCATATATTTAAAACAAAAAAAAAAAATTTTAATAAAAGTGATTTATTATTACTAATGCTGTTAGCATAGTATTGATTTATTAGCGTGCATCAGTGGAGAGTTAAGCTAGATGTACAGGTTGAGTCTGTGACTCATCTATTAAAGCATTCACCAATCACAATGCTTGATTAATAATTAAAATGTTAATAAAACTATTGGCTTATTCGGGGCAATCATTAAACCATAGATAAAAACAGGAAAAAAAAAATTATAATAAGAAATATGATATTATTATATGATAATATAAGAAATATGGTTATATTAAATTATTTTCTATAAGTAACTTATATACCTAGTACATTTGGTACCATGATTTTCAACTAAAAATCTCCCCCCCCCTGCCTTGGGAAATTTCCTCGGCATTCATATCCAAGCAACTTTAAATCTGAAAAAAAAAATGTATGTATTAAAGTAACATCAAGGTGAATTTTAGTTTGCAATCATTATTGGTTTGACTTTTGATTAGTATCATTAATTACTCTATTACAGTAGAAGTTTGGCCACAAAAAATAATAAAAGTAGCGGTTTTTGTTAAGCTTCGTGAAGTCAATTATTGCATATAATTATCAGGCACTTTAGAGCAAGGATTTAAAATTGGCAGTCTGTAGCAACCAATAAAAGCTGAGAAATAGCATAATCTTTGAGCTGAAGGAAGCGAATGGAAAGGCTCGCTATCATTAGAGACTGTTTACCTCTCAAGTTACAAGTGCAAGACTCCTCTTTGATTTGTTTCTTAGACATTTTTCATTCACTGTCAAGAAGTTAACACCCAAATGCAGACATTAAAAAATGTTATGAAAACATATGTGAAGTCATCAGAAGAGGGGCAGTGCAGATATTTCATTTTAAAAATTAATTAAAAAAACATGTTTTCAGTATAAAAAAAATGGATTTTCACAGTCATAACAGTGAAAATAAAGGCAGTCTCAAAAAAAAAAAAAAACAATTCTGAATTATTTCAAGCCTTTATTCAAAGCAAAACAATGGTGGAAAAAGTTCACCATCATGCCTGCTAACATTATACTATTAAAATGCTCACTAAAGGGAAAGTATCAAATATTTCTTTCTATTTAGATTTTCAAGCTGATTCAATAAAAAGAGCATCCCATTGTGACAAACTGTGTTCAAATTCAGGCTGAACTGTGCAGAAAATAAATCATCACTGAAGGACACATTAGAAGATGACATATGCAAAGTACTGCATATGGGTAGCAGTAAGCCAAGCAAAATGTATGAACTGTGTGGTACTACACTCAGGGAGGTGGAGAATGAAAAAGACCTGGGAGTAATTGTGCAGTCAGATAGGAAGTTCTCTGAGCAGTGCAGATGGCCGGCCAGAGCAGGTCATGGAGTTTTTTCAATGATATATAGGAATTTTGCTAACAGAGACAAGGAGGTGATTATCCCTTTGTATAAGGCAATGGTTGTTGTTGTTTGGTTTTTAGGAGCATTAGCAACTAAGGCCATATTGCTCCAGGGATATGTGGTGGTTATTCCCTGACCTTTCCACATCCTCCGTATTTGGTGGTCAGAGGCTCGAACCACGGTCTAATCAAGAAGCGTGTGTTATGCACTGCTGCTCCTTCCCACCTGGCCACGGAGGCGCCTGCGAATGGATGAATAAAATGAGAAGGGGTTTTTTTTTTTTTTTTTTGGCTGAGGCTAAATAAGCTTTCTTTCTTGCATGTGCCTTTATTAATATTAACGTAGAAAGGATGTTTAGTGTTGCTGGGACATTACTTCAAGACAGAGGAGGAAAGTTATCTGCTGAAATTTTTAAAATGCAGCTGTTATTGAAATTTCATAATCATATTTTAGACAGTTATGATATATTAATTACAATAAAAAAACAGTAGAATAAACATTTCATATTTCATATTGTTAAAAAAAAAAAAAGGAAAAAAAAAAAAGAAAACAAAATGCTGGAAGATTTAAAGGGGAAAAAAAAAAAACTAACATGATTATTTAGCAGGAAATAACTTAATGAGATACTTATTCTTAAAGTAAATTTTAAGTAAGCTGTTACTTTTATCACCCAGCTAACTTTGCTTCGTTTAAAAAAAAAATAACTTGCCCATCTCGGCCAATGGCAAATACGTTTTTGTTTTTAGAGTAAATATTTAACCCACCCCCCACTTCAATGAAACTAATTATCTTAAAATCTGTGACTACATGATTGGTAATTAAAAAATAAATTCTTATTAATAACTGAAAACCGGAAATAAAAAATGGGGTAATCCTTTCGATATGTGACTGAACCTGCGATTGCTATCATTCACTGTTACAAAAACCTGTATCAGTTCACAAACGATGAAGAAAGCTTTCCTTTAATTAAATAAGTTTCATGAAGAAACGTGTACAACTGTGATTCACTTGCACACGCATACACCTAAAAATTTCACTTTAGTTTTCCCAACGGGGGGTAGACCAAGAAATAAGTTTAGTCACATTTCGACTAAAGATTACCAAAAATAGTTTTAAGATATAAAAATCATGGTAGAATTTCAAGAAGGGGCGGATTTGATTTTCAACAATCTGTTTCAATCACGAATAACAAATAAGATGTTGAGACAATACCATAGTAAAGGCAAAGTTCTGTTACAAGGTAACAAAATTCCTCACTTGAATGCGTTATATTTAACTAAAAATCAGTTTTTGATTATACATGACTGAAATAAAGTTCTTCTTATTCAAGACGATTCAATAATTGCTACCAGCCATCGATTAATTATATTTTAAAAAATTAATAACAATTAACGCAATCTAGCTTATAGATATGAAAGAATCACAATCTTCTCTGATTGCTACAAAAATAAACTATGCAACTGGGCTGTCAAATAACAGTGAAGGAAATTCTGACGGCACCAGTTATAAAATAGGCCAAAAAAACGCCCAAACATGCACTTTCCTTTTTAAAGTGTAAAATACTTCAGTGTTGGCTGTTGTAATCAAATTATTATTTTAGGTTCCCCGTAATTAAATACATTAACCCGTATTTGTGTCTGTCAATTGCGTATGTTCTAGGTTGATTTGCCTGTTTTGCTGGACGAAAAAACCCCAGTGACTGGGAGGAAAAACCTTGCTATCTACGCCTGGACCAACTAATTCAGCCACGGAGTGAAAAAGCCCATTAAAGTTCCTCGCGTCATCGACGGGATTCGAACCCTGGCCTTTTCCACTCAGTGTGGGGAGGACGGTGACGATACCACTGTGCTACCCGCGCAAACTAGGCTGTTGTAATTCAAATTACTATATTAGGGTTACCCGTAAATGATTACATTAACCCGTATTCGTGTCTGTAAATTGCGTGTGTTCTAATAATAATAAGATTCTTTATTAACATAAATTTTATACACTAGTGATTCCTTACACAGAAAGCCAGAGGAATCTTACAATTAGTTGTTTATACAAGTGATTTTGATTTATAAAAAAATAATAATAAATAATAATAATAATAATAATAATAATAATAATAATAACTAAATAATAATTAACAGATCAAAGCAAAGATAATAGTCAAAATGTAAAAATGAATGAAGTAGTAATTACAGCGAAAAAGGACTACAAGTTGAGCAGAACATGAAATTACATCGGCTAACTAAGATCAGCACTTACATACAAACAGCAAGATGGGACAAGATGCCATCTCGATATGCCTTGTCTATCTTCCACAGGTCGATGTCGATGTTGAGCGAGTTGAGAGTGTCCAGAGTCACATTTGGGAAGTGTCTTTTGAAATTCTGTAACCGCTGGAGCCTTGAGCATAAGGAGGGGGTACTACGGAGATGTCTGCCTGGCAAACGCCAACCAACCGTGTTCCAGATGTTGATGTGATCATGCTTAGCTGAGCACAGATGAAGGAATGACTTTATTTTTAGCACATGGGCTCTGTGGATTATGGGCGTATATTGCAGGTTGCAGCAGAGAGTAGATTTACATAAATTGTGTAGATCTGGTGCGACCACAAGTTGACCCACTTCAGCACACAGAATTCGAGGCTCCATAGTTTCCTGAGGCTGGTGGGTGGTGCCGCCGACCAAACTTCCACGGCATAGGACAGTACACTACAGAAGTAAGTTGCGAGGTACTTCTTGATTATTTTCTTATTATGTGTTTTGCACAGATCAATTTTCATTCCCCAGAACGCTATCAGGGCTTTGGAATACTGAGCTTGGATTTGTTTTTATAGGTGAGGTTGGCATCAAGGATTACTCCTAGGAAATTGACACTATCTGTGGGAGTCAGGACATTTCCTGCCAATACCGGAAGTAGAGAAGATGCAGTATCAGTAGAAGTCCTCCGACTTGGCGTAAAGATGAGATAGTTTGACTTCTCTGGATTGACTGACAGGCCAAAAAATTTAGCATACTTATAGAATGTATTTAGGTAGCTGTTTACAAATTCAGAGGCGGTTTGTCTTTCTTGTGAAGGACCAACATGGCGTTTGCATGGCAAGTAGCAAACAATATCATCAGCATACGATAGGAACGCTGGAATTTGATCCATTAGTGGAACGAATATTGCTGCAAATAACAAGGCTGAGAGACAACTACCCTGTGGGATCCCTACTTCGACGCTTTTAGTGACTTCAATGCCATCGCCTTTGAAGTGAAGCATTCTCCTAGATAGCAAATTATTGAGGATCTCGAGCATATTTCCGGATATCCCGTAGAATTTCTCAAGTAAGGCAAGAAAGGGTGTTATTTGGACTGAGGCGAAAGCAGATTTCATGTCGAGAAAAATGGTGTGAAGATCTTCGTTGTCATTCCAGGCCTGAAGTATTTTCTGTGATAATGACTGTAGGCAGGTTAGCGTAGATTTATTAGGCATGGCATAATGGGTGTGTTCAGGCCTTTGCTCAAAGATTGCGAAAGCTACATCATTATAGATGCACTTCTCGAGGCATTTCAGGAAGGGAGAGGCAATTGATATTGGTCTGAAGTCAGCCGGTCTTTTCGCATGAGGCTTTTTCGGAACTGCAAAGACTCTGTATGATAACCAGCTTGAAGGCACCTGTGCAAATTTAGTACTTTGTTGTAGAGTTGAGTAAGCTCTTTGCTGATGAAATGAGAAGCAATTTTCAGACTAAACAGAGGTATTGCGTCAATTCCTATGGTGGACTTGTCAGGTAGTGAATTTATTATTTTTATTAGTTGTTCTTCGGAAATTTCTGTATTCTCTGGTCGATTTGCCTGTTTTGCTGGACGAAAAAACCCCAGTGACTGCGGAGAAAAACCTTGCTATCTACGCCTGAGACCAACTAACTTAGCCACGGAGTGAAAAAGCCCACTAAAGTTCCTCGCGTCATCGACGGGATTCGAACCCTGGCCTTTTCCACTCAGTGTGGGGAGGACGGTGACGATACCACTGTGCTACCTGCGCAGACTAGGCTGTTGTAATTCAAATTACTATATAGGGTTACCCGTAAATGATTACATTAACCCGTATTCGTGTCTGTAAATTGCGTGTGTCCTCTGGTCGATTTGCCTGTTTTGCTGGACGAAAAAACCTCAGTTTCTGAGGGAAAAAACCTTGTTATCTACGCCTCAGACCGACTAACTCAGCCACGGAGTGAAAAAAGCCCACTGAAGTTCCTTGCGTCATCGACGGGATTCGAATCCGGGCATTTCCCACCCGGTGTGGGGAGGACGGTGACGATACCACTGTGCTACCCACGCAGACAGGCTGTTGTAATGTCTTCGGCGCATCTACAACTTAAGCCATATATACTGCGCCATATATACCTCCGCTCGCTCGCAGTGTGAAAAATACCCGAATTCAAATCCCGCTGATGATGCGGGGGAGTCGGGTCGGTGAGTGTGTCAGTCTAGTGATTTTGTGCTCTTACATTTCCTTTAATTTCAAGTGCAATTATGCAACCAAGTGTAGATTATTTCGGATATCCTGAAAGCTAAAGATGTCATCTATACAAAAGTTCCAACTATCGGCCCCGAATTTTTGAGGTAAACTTACTTTTGATAATTTTAGATAGACATAATTATATGCTTTAGCAGTATTGACCGGATGCACGTGTATCATAGCACTTACAGAGAATGCCACCCTGCTGCACGTACTCGCAATTAGGCTAATCCCTGCCTCGAGCAACAAGGCTCCAACCCTCTGCCTTTTGTTTCTCAGGAAATAGAAAGTAGCTAATAGTGCACCGTGTTTGTTGTTTACTTGTTTGAACTTAAGAAGGGCAAGCTATACAATAAGGTAATTTATCTCCAGAGCTTACAAATTTACCCTACTTGTTCATTTATTTTCAATGTATGTAAATATATTTTTCTAAAACATTGAAGTCAGCCTCCAAAAAATCGCCAACTTAGTTCAGCCCCTATTTGACCACTTACTTGTGGTTTTGGCAATTACAACGAGCTCTGCTTCAACTTACTACGAGTAGAAAATCGTTTATCCGTATTCCTCTCGTTAATCCAGATACCCACTAAAACAACATGAGCGACGCTGAAGTTGAACTGATAGTTAAGGGACAGACGGATTACCCAATCCGCTCAAGGAATGAGGCCCCGGCAACTGGGGAAGGTATGAATAAACCAACAAAGACCAAGGCCAAGAAGAAAGAGAAGGGTAGAAGAAGGTCTGCTACAGACGTCCCAACAACGAAGGAAGTCTCTGAAGAGGCTGCCAATGAATCATTCAGCGAATCTGACCATGAAGAACAAAAGAGTCAGGAAACTGAGCATGAAGGAAAAAAGAGTCAGGAACCCCCTATTACCCAGGTTCCCCCGTTGACTGGGACTCCAGTGGAACAGATTATTGCCATTAGAGGAACCCTAGAAAAATACATGGCTAAGCAATCAAGTAGAATTACTGCTGCCATTAGAACTGACGTGATAGAGATATTCAGTAAAATGGAGACAGTGGTCCAAAAATTGCACGTCGACCACGAGAGGCTGAAAGCAAAAATCGAAGTTCTCACACAGGAGGGGGAAAAACAAATGCAACAACGCCCCCGCTCCTTTTCAGCGGCGTTGAGGAATGGAGCTCAATATGTGCCTAACCAACCAGGAAAAGTACAAAACCGAAATGCGGTAAGAAAGCCTGAATCACATGTTATTTTGGTTAAACCAGTGGAAGACGCACATTTAGATACCAGTGAAGCGGTCAAGGAAGCACTGACAAAAAACTTCAAGGAGCAGATGAAAACTGTAAAAATAAAGAGTATTAGAAAGACCAGGCATCCAGGAGTCTTAATAGAAACAGACACCAGGGAGGAGGCACAAACCATCCTGAATAATGCCGACATGACAAATTTCGGGCTTAGGGCAGAAGCCCCAAAGAAAAAAGGGCCTTCAATTGTGATCTTTGATGTGGACAAGAGCTTAACACCAGAGGAGCTCAAAGCCGAGATCTTTAATAAAAATCTAAGTATATACCTGCAAGATGAGGCTAGCGTGGATGATATTATTCCGAAATACAAAACGAAGACCAAGTCACCTACAAACGTAAACTGGGTAATCGAACTATCAACCAGAGCATGGCAAATTCTGGGAGCTCAAAACAGAATATTCATTGGATGGGGCAGCCATAGATTCAAAGAATATATTCCTGTCCGCAGATGTTACAGGTGTCTCCGCTTTGGCCATACCTCACATACTTGCAATCAGCGTGAATCCACATGTGGCCACTGTGCCCAAAAGGGACACGACTATAAGGATTGTCCTGTCAGAGATCAGCCGCCAAGCTGCGCAAATTGCAAGGCTGTAAAGGCTCCACACCAACATTCCATCCGAGATACCAACTGCCCTGTCTATCTAAAAGTAAAGAGTCTTTACCAAATGCGAATAAATTATGGATAGAATTCCTTCTCCCAATTACCAACTAGAGATAAGAATTGTACAATTAAACGCACAGAGAGCAAGAGTTGTTGCAGACCAGCTGAAGATAAAGGCTAAGGAAAAACAAATAGATCTAATCCTGCTCCAGGAGCCCTATGTTCGCTCTGGGGTGGTTATGGGCTACCCCTCATCATATAAAATTATCCACTGTACAAATGACCAACCATGGGCTGCGATTGTCATCAGAAACCCTGATATCACAGCAACCAAGATCACTCCACTATGCACTTCCATCAGTGCCTGTGCCCAAATCATGACATCTCTTGGATCACTGTTCATCCTCTCTCTCTACAGCCATCCAGGTGAAGACATCACTGCTGCGATCTCTCTGATTGAAATGGCACTCCAGCTCCTCCCGGGTGGGCATCTACTGATAGGCATGGACTCAAACTGTCGCTCGCCACTCTGGCACAGTCAGGCACCAGATAGGAATGCCCTAGGAAATGGCTCAAGACTGGAGGACCTTATCCTCACATCAGGCTTACAAATCT
This sequence comes from Mastigoproctus giganteus, assembly GCF_048544385.1. Lineage (NCBI taxonomy): Eukaryota > Metazoa > Arthropoda > Arachnida > Uropygi > Thelyphonidae > Mastigoproctus > Mastigoproctus giganteus. The sequence continues at coordinate 141,592,624 of NC_143577.1, forward strand.
TAAACCGCCCAGGACATCTACCCACTTACAGTGGCCCACTCTGGGAGAGCGAAATTGATATCACAATGGCTACGCCTGACTTAGCCAACAAACTTTCCGGCTGGACGGTCCAGGAGTCCTGGACCACTTCAGACCACAGAGCGATCACATTCTCCCTTGTTCGCTCGGTGGAACGCGTCGCATCGATTCCAAAGGACATTGTGCGTTATAATACCAAAAAAGCGGATTGGCAACGCTTCCTTGTGGAACTGTCCAGAAGGCTACCGGATGATGTTCCTCTACCGGCTTCACTCTCGCCAGATCACTGTGTACGCAATATTACTGCCATCATCAAAAGTGCCTGTGATCTGTCCATTCCGCGTAGGAGGCCATACCGCTATGCTGTCCCCTGGTGGAATACAGACCTTCGGGACTTAAGAAAGAGGGCACAACAAGCCAGGAAAACTTACCAACGTGCACGTGCTCATCTTCCCCCACATGAGGTTGAAGCTGCCCGGGAGGCATATCGGGTAGTTAGAAACATGTACACCAAGGAAATTCGTAAGTGTAAGAAGGAATCATGGCACACCCTGGTCTCTACTATTGGCAATGAAGACCCATGGGGCATCGTGTTCCGCATCGTCACCAATAGGCTGCCTAGAGGTGAGGTTCTTAGTACAACTCTCAAACCGGATGGCTCTTCAACCTTTACCTGGTCTGACTCAATAAACAATATTCTTGATTCCATTTACCCTACTGAATTTACAGCGATGTCACTGGAGCAGCAGCAGTTCATCGACAGTAATCAGGCTTATCAGCCAGAGGCTACGGAACCGCCCTTCACTATGTTAGAGATGAATATGGCTCTGGCTAAAATGAAAGATGGCAAAACGCCAGGTGCTGACTTACTCGAAGTCGACGTAGTCAAGAAATTCGCTGAAGTCTATCCCACCACACTCTTGAGCCTCCTCAACAGGTGCCTTGCTGAAGGAACTTTCCCTGTACCCTGGAAGACTGCTACTCTCAAGCTGATCCTGAAAAATCCAGATAAACCGCCCCAACTTCCTGCTTCCTACCGACCAATTGCTCTGATCTCCGTTTTGGCCAAGCTTCTAGAACGACTTCTGCTGTATCGCCTTTCCATCTGCTATACCGATAAGCAACTCACCTCACCATGTCAGTTTGGATTCAAGACAGGCTCCAGCACTGAAGATGCTATACACAACTTGATTACCCAGGCCACACATACAACTTCAAAGTATACTCTAGCCATCATGGTGGACTTTGCTGGTGCCTTTGATCGACTGTGGTGGCCCAGTGTCCTTCGGAGGCTTCGGCAGGCAAACACGTCCAAAAACCTATACAATAGTCTAAAATCCTATCTCAGCAATAGAAAATTACAAGTTGTAAACAAATACCAGACTATGACAAGATGCGTTCACCGGGGTTGCCCCCAGGGCTCTGTCCTTGGGCCATTCCTCTGGTCCATTGTTCTGGACGAGTTCCTGGGGTTTGACCTGGGTGGAGCCAGACCCTTAGCCTTCGCTGATGATCTTGTTCTGGTGGTGCAAGGTGACACAAGAGCGGCACTGGAAGCAAAAGCAAATACAGCTCTGGAAAAACTCCAAAACTGGGCAGCACTCCACAACCTCTCAATTTCTGGTGAGAAAACAAAATCGATTCTCCTCAAAGGAAAGCTACAAATACGCAGGCCTCCAACAATGAAGTTAAATAACATCCCTATACGTCTCTACACAGAAGTCAAATACCTGGGAATCTACATTGACACCGATCTTACCTTTCACTCTCATCTGAAGTACTTATCCACAAAAATCCGAAAGTATACGGCTATGATAAGAAGAGTCAGCAGAGCGGACTGGGGTTTGAAGCATAAAGCTTTGTCACTCATCTATAAAGTGGCGTTTCTCCCAATTGTGTGTTATGGAGCCTCAGTTTGGTGTACAAAGGCTATCCTGGAAAAGAACAAGCGTAAACTTGACTCAATACAAAGATTCATGATGTTATCTATCTGCAGGGCATGTCGCACTGTCAGCACCCCTGCCCTACAGGCTATTACTGGATGCTTGCCACTCTATCTTGAGGTGATTAAAAGGGGACTTTACCATCGATTAAAGAAGGGAATTCCGACACAGTTGTTAAATCTTCAACTGCAACTTACCAATGACCTGAAACAAGAAAGAAAACGTATCTTCACACACTTTCAAGGAATTTGGCAGCATTCATGGGAAACCACGCCCAAAGGAGAAATTACCAGAAGATTCCTCCCATCCATTGACATGACTTTCCCGAAGTCTCCTTCCTGGTTTTCACCTGGTCTGCAAGTTACATTCCTGATCACAGGACATGGGCCCTTTCAACAAAAATTGACAGCAATGGGAATTGAAAGCAATCCATTCTGCCACTGTGGCGAAGAGGAGTCATGGGGGCATCTCATGTATGAGTGCCCTGCTTACGGTGATTGTAGTCTCAAATTTTTAACTGAAATCCAGGAGAACCCTCGTAATCATGAAACATACCAGCTTCAGAATGAAACGACATACAAAGCCTTAACGAGTTACGCACAAGCTGTCTTTACCATCAGACGGGCAAAGTTTGCTGAACTTAGAGCTGCTCAGAACAACGACCTTCAAGTGCAAACACAAACTGGGGTCGGATAGCATTTTCCCAAACTGATAAAAGAGTAAGACTGAAGATTAAAATACTATGCTGGCATCATCATGGTTGGCACTCCTTGAAAAGCTGACTCCCAGAGAGTGCTTGGCCTTTGGCACTCGCACAGTGGCGCCTGCCCCTGTGACTTTTGATCCCTCTACCCATCCCCTATTTCTCCTTACTCGGGTGGACTGCCTTCTCTATCTGTCCACTTTAGCTTGTTCCTCACATTCAGATCCCTCTTCCTCTTGTTCCCCTGACCTTCTCTTCTCTTCTTCTCTTTTTTTTTTTTTTTTTTTTTTAACTTGGTCTTCGTCCAGGACGCTCAGGCGACCCTGGCGGAGACTAGCCAGAGAATAATGGGCAGCCTGGCTACCTCCTAGCGGTGTGTGCGGGCAACGTGAGGTCCCACCAGGGGCCCTGCGGCCAAATGCCAGGACACCCAACAGAACCTAACGCAATATGTCATATACAACAGACAACACTTTTCTGGCATTTACAGTAGTTCTGTATTTCTTCACAGCGTACATATGGCGCAGATGTGAGAAATCACAGGTGGCGCCTGACCCTAACACTATGCACACTATGCACTATGATGACGTGAGGAATTTTTGTGGACCATTTTCACGACGTGGCTGTGTTAATCGGCCTCAGCAGAGGGTGCATTGTCTTTTTTTTTTTTTCCTCCAGGAAACGTCGTCCAGAAACAGAAAATCGACCACGGAACACAACTGTCTGCAATTTAAAGACAATACATACGGCACAATAGCCGCTGATGTGCCTAAAACAAACAGCAACGCACATAATATGTCTGTAAATTGCGTGTGTTCTGTGCTTGGTTAGCATTCTCATTTGCATTAGTTGAGGCATATAATGCAAGAAAGCAAGCTTATACGGCATCAGCGAAAAAAAAAACCATTTCGTCCATCCGGTCACTCCGAATGTTTGTTTAGGCTATCAACTTCCACAACAGATGGAAGTCTGTTCCAGCAATCAACTACCCACTGGCTAAAGGCAAACTCTCACATCTGTTCTACAACTATTTGTCCTCAATTTGAATCTATGTCCCTCAGGTTCTTAGTCTGAGCCGAACAGTCCCGTCAGCATTGAGCCTGTTCAAACCATTCAAGGTCTTATACGCCTCAATCAGATCACCTTGCATGTGCCTAGTCTCCAGATGCTACAACTTGCAGCATCTGGAGACTAGGCACCTGTGTGATTCTTCAGTGTGTTAGCAATAGAAATAAAACAAATACATCGCGCAACATAGAATATTAAATAATTATAAAAGTTTTAAAACTCTGAAAATAGTCACCGAGAGCATTATTATCATAAAAGATTGCATTGATAGATGCTTCATTAATTATTTGTTAGACCACGTCATCCAACACAGAATGAAACCTATCGCTCTTTCAAAGCTAAGTATTAACATTATTGTGCATATTTCTCCGAAAATGGTTTGTAATCATTTTTATTTCTGATTTTGATTTTCTGAATATTCGCAATTAAGAAAGTCCTCTCGACAGTTGCATTATCGAAAAGTAAAGCCCAGGGGCTCACATCTGGTGAGTATGGGCTTGGCACGCTCAGGGTCCTGAGCTGGATATCATCATTTTTCACTTTCTTGGTGATTCCCCTCTCTCTCTCTCTCTCTCTCTCTCTCTCTTTCTCTCTTTCTCTCTCAGGGTAATTCAGAAACTTATGCTGCACCAGCCAATAATTTTTGGCTGGTGCAGCATAAGCCTCACGCTTAATTGCACCATATGATAGCTAAATAAAGTTAGTATACTGGTGTGCAAAATTTAAGGACCAGTCAAGTTTTCATCTCTAAAGAGTGACCTGGACATGAAAAACCATACCGAAGGAACCTCGTGAGGCACAGAAATGACGAAGGAAACAATACCACACAACAAGTAACAAAACGGTACAGAGGGACTTTATCCAAAAATGGCAACATAGCACTGGCTGCCATGATACAGATGCATCACTGTCAAGGATGGAACAAAGGAAAGAGGTGGTCTTCAGTAAGTGAACAATGTTATTGATAATCACCTGAAAAATCACCTGAGAAGGCACACATGCAAATTGAGGAAAGACAGATGTAGGATAGATGTGCGGCAGTGTGCCTTTACCCAACGGGTAGTTGGTTGGTGGAACAGACTTCCATCCTCTGTTGTGGAAGTTGATACTCTAAATAAATTTTAAGGCTGAGCTGGAGAGGTATTTGGGTCGAACAGAGGGGTGAAATGGGGCCGTTTTTTTTTGCTGATGCTGCATAAACTTGCTTTCTTGCATCACATGCCTCTACTAATGCTAATAAGTTCTCGCGGTGACATCGTCCATTCCTCTGTCAGCGCTATCTTCAACTGGTGAACATTTTCTGGTGGGTGTGGACATGTTGCTAGGCGTTTCCCCAGAGCGTCCCATATGTGTTCGATGTGATTTAGATCGGTGAAACGGGCAGGCCAATCCATACGAACAGTGTCCTTACTTTCCAAAAGCATATCAACAGCTGCAGTGCAATGGGGTGTGGCGTTATCATCCATAAAATGCACTGTTTAAAATGCACTGTTTGCTTGATGTTTGCAGAGCAATCGGGTACAGGACATGATACTGCCATGGGAGATGTCTTTGTGTGTGCGCGATGCAAGGAGTGTATCGATATCAGGCAACAACTCGGCGTTCTTGTGGGCCTATATGAGAGCTTGAAGGACAGGGTGGATGCCCTCGAAGAAACTAAATTGATGGGCCCATCAAGCTCTCAGCTGCCCACATCAACGCCACAGCTTGCACTTGGGCATCGCGTGACACAGAGGCAACCCCCAGGGCAGAATGCGCTGGTCCGGAAGGAACTAGTAGTTGTTGGTGACTCTATTGTCAGGGAAACGGGGAACATGCTTTGTAAAAAAGATAGGTGGAACAGGACCAGGGTATGTCTGCCAGGGGCAAAGGTTGATGACGTTGTAGAGCGAATATCATCTTTTAAGGGCACAAAAGGTGATATAGTTGTACACGTTGGCACTAATAATATTAAGAGTAGGAGACCGGCAGAATTACTTAACAAGTACAGGTCACTGCTGAACAAAAGCCGAGAATTAGGGTTGAATTTGAAAGTGTCTGCAATTCTGCCCAGACACGATAGGAGGGAGTATATGATGAGAGCCTTGTCGATCAATTCGGCCCTGGAAAGATTGTGCAAGGCTCAAGGGGTAGAATTTTTTTCAGCCTGGACTGTACTTGTTAACAGGAGAGATTGCTTCTATAGGGATGGGATACACTTAAATAGAAAGGGTGCAAGAATATTTGCTGATGCTATCGAGGCAGTGTTAGGTGGGTCGGAAAACTGCTAGCTTGGGGGGAGACAAAGACCAATAGATTGACAGTAGCCACTGGCAGAGGTGAAAGAGATTCTTGCACTGCTTCTATTAGAATGAGCAGAAGCCTGAAAAACAAGATGCATGGTATTTCAGAGACTGCTGGGAACCATTGCGGTACAAGTAAACACATGGGTTGTGTTAGGGTAGCTAAGAATAGAAACAGGTGCAGGTACACTTGTGTGTACACCAATGCTAGGAGTTTAGTAAATAAATTTGATGAATTTGAGGTATTGCTCAAAACATCAAAGGCAGATATTGTTGGGATATCAGAGACGTGGTGTCACAAGATATAAGGGATGCAGAACTGCAATTTGGGGAGTACAACGTCTACAGAAAGGATAGACAGGATAGGAAGGGGGGAGGGGTTATGCTATTAGTTGAGAAACACATAAAAACCAAGGAAGTGAAGCCAGTCGACATCGCTGGACAGTGCAGTGTTGAGTCAGTTTGGTGTGACATAAGCATTGGGAGATCAAAATTGAGAGTAGGAGTGTGCTATAGGCCTAATGACTCTGATGAGTATAATAAGGAACTGTACAGGGAAATAGAGTGGGCCAGTAAATCAGAGAGTCTTATAATGGGAGATTTTAATTTCCCAGATATTGACTGGAATTTGGGGGCTGGTTACTCACGCCCTAGCAGGGCTTTTGTGGATTTATTGGATGATTGTTTTCTACATAAGCATGATCGGGAGGCAACTAGAGGGAGTAATACTCTTGATTTGATTATCAGCAGTGATTCTTCATGCATTAAGAATCTGCAGATAAATGAACCACTAGGTGGCAGTGATCACAGTGTGCTGAAGTGGGATTTACTCAAAGAGGTAACTACCATCAGGGGTAAAGGGAAGGGTTATTGCTTCCGTAAAGGCGACTACGATGGACTGAGACAGTATTTAAATTCTATTCAGTGGGACCAACTGATGATGTTACCAACAGCAAATTCAAAATGGGAAGCATTCAAAGAACTTATCTTGGAAGCTACTAGGCTTTACATACCAACTAAGAAATATTGTTCAAGGTTTAGGCCAAAATGGATGTCAGATGAACTAATGAGGCATATGGCAGAGAAGAAAAATGCATGGGATACTTACAAATTAACACATGACACAGAAGCCTATGATAGATACAAGTTGATATGCAACCAAGTTACAAAGGAGGTTAGGCAGGCGAAGGCAGATTACGAGAAATCCTTGGCAAGGGATGCAAAGAAAAACAGCAAAGAGTTCTTTACTTATGTAAACTCTAGAAGGAAGGGGATGAATCAGATTGGTCCACTTGATATTGATGGGTCAACTGTTGATGATCCTGCTCAGGTAGCTAACAAACTAAATGAATATTTTGCATCGACATTCACACATGAGGAGTTATTCAGCAAGGGGAATGCCAGAGGTGTATTCAACTCTAGCAGTAAGCTACAGAATCTTGAAATAACTGGGAGTAAAGTGGAGGAGAAACTGTTGAAGATAAACACAAGAAAGGCACCCAGGGTGGATGGGATCTATCCAGTTATATTAAAGGAGGCAGCAAAGGAAGTAAGCAAACCCTTAGCCATAATTATGAGAGCTTCCTTGGACTCAGGGGAGGTACCCATAAACTGGAAATGTGCAAATGTAACCCCAATTCACAAAGGAGGATCAAAGGCTGACACAAGTAATTATAGACCTGTGAGCTTAACTTCTGTTCCAGGAAAATTAATGGAGGCACTGGTTAAAGAAGCACTGCAGGATCATTTAGACAAGACTTCAGTTATAGCTCAGACACAGCATGGTTTTGTTAAGGGGAAGTCTTGCCTGAACAACTTGATTGGATACTATGATGCAGTCACAAAAGAACTGGATGCAGGGAATAACTTTGATATTATATACTTGGATCTTAGAAAGGCTTTTGATACTGTTGCACATGGAAGACTGCTACACAAATTGGAGCAGTGTGACACTGGAGGCAAATTTCTGCTATGGATAAAGGGGTGGTTGAGGGGGAGAAGACAGAGAGTGGTAATCAATGGACACTGCTCATCGTGGACTAATGTTATTAGTGGAGTCCCTCAGGGCTCAGTGTTGGGTCCATTATTGTTTTCTGTATTTATAAATGATATTGATGATGGTATATCAAGCTTAATGTCCAAGTTTGTAGACGATACAAAGGTTGGCAGGGTTGTCAAGGACACTACTGACACTATACTGCTGCAACAGGATCTGGAAAGGTTGAGCAGATGGGCTGAGAGGTGGCAAATGAAGTTTAACATTGACAAATGTAAAGTACGTACTACACATGGGAAACAGCAACCCCAGAGCAACGTATCAACTCTGTGGTACTACACTGACAGTGGTAGAGAATGAAAGGGACTTGGGGGTGGTTGTGCTGGCAGATATGAAGGTCTCTGAGCAGTGCAGACGGGCTGCAAGAGTAGCTCATGGAGTATTGTCAATGATATACAGGAATTTTTCCAGCAGGGATAAGGAGGTGATTATTCCATTGTATAAGGCAATGGTCAGGCCACACCTAGAGTACTGTATACAGGCCTGGAGGCCTCATTTCAAGAAGGATGTAGAGCTGCTTGGACGAGTACAGAGAAGGGCAACAAGATTAGTGAATGGAACAAAGGGGTGCTCTTACGAAGAAAGGCTTAAGTTTTGCAAATTACAGTGTCTGGAGAATAGGCACCAGCGAGGTGATCTGATAGAGGTGTATAAAGCCTTGAATGGTTTAAGCATGCTCAATGCTGATGGGATTCTTCCTCTAGCTCAGAAAAATCACCTGAGAGGGCATAAATTCAAATTGAGGAAAGACAGATGCAGGATAGACATGCGGAAATTTGCCTTTAGCCAGCGGGTGGTTGGTTAGTGGAACAGACTTCCATCCCTTGTGGTGGAGGTTGATAGCCTAAATAAGTTTAAAGCTCAGCTGGACAGGTATTTTGAACGAACAGAGGGGTGAAGTGGAAGTGGGTTTTTTTTTTTTTTTTTTTGGCTGATGCTGCATAAGCTTGCTTTCTTGCATCAAATGCCTCTACTAATGCTAATGCTAATGCTAATAAACACGAACACGGGGCCAATGGCACATCGGAATAGACGCACATGGGGAAGGATTACCTCGGTACAGTAGCGTGCACTGGTTACAGTACCGCTTTCCAGTATCTGGAGTTGTGTACGTCCATCCAACATGACGCCTCCCCAGACGAGAACCTCTCGATCGCCATATCGATCCCCTTTCAGTGATGTTTGCGTGGTGATAATAATGCCAACGTGTGCCAAATTAACTCGCCAGATTAACTGACGTCCAGAATCGCTGCTGAGATTGAACTACTCTCACCAGTAAAGAGTACCTTAAGTAAAGATTTTGTGGTTGTAACTTTTAGAAATAGTATTGGTCCTTACGTTTTGCACACTAGTGTAATATGAAAAACACCAATTAAAATTTGCAAATATATATTTATACAAATTATAATCAAACATTGAAGTACTGTATTGTAATAATCTTATTTTTCTTTGAATATGCTTCAATCACTTCATTTATTAATTTTCCCGATAACTTATTCCAGCCCTCTATGCTTATCTTCATGCAATCTTGCAATATTACAATACGGATGCATATTCTGTATAATAAAAAGGTTATAAAATGTATTGTTTATAGGCACCAGACCGTCTGTATGCGGTATGCAAAGGAAGAATTGGCCACAAAAAGACTCTTTCTGTGAAAAAAATGTGAAAAGCATAAAGCGAAACTGCCGACAATTCAATTAGTGGCTGCAGTAGACCACACTGAAAGCTGCAGGTCACTTTATAATTACAATAGCATCTGTCAGGAACCAATTCAGGCGAACCTATTCGCTGCCTGCCATCTTGTTTGCGACATATAAACAAAAAATCAGTCGCAAGTAGACCGTTTGTGGGAAACACTTTCAAGAGATAGTTTGTGCGAAAATAAAGGGATCCTAAAAACCATAAAAAACGGAAATGCCGACACTTGAAATGGCTTTTAGTTACAATTTGTGCAGCCAGAAATATGCCCATTTAATTATTTTGAAAATTTCGTGTCTTTTGAATTTTAGTGATTTTTTTTCACCTTATACCACCTAACGAGTACCACACTTAGTTGATGTGATTTTTCGTGTTGTGTTTATTTTGACATAAATTTTTTGATTTCGTGTTTTATAAAATTCAAATTATTATGTTTCATCGGGGGAGGGGGGGGGGGATTTAATTCCACCGACGGTAAAACTCACTCCCAGGCACCCCCTGGATTCAACACTGCACAGAATGGTTTAAAAGAAGACCATGGAGGATCTGAACTGTTTGGATCTTGGAGGATTTTTTACAGATGTATATTAAAGTTTGTGATAATGCCTGCAATCTCATGCCAGTAGGCTGAACTGCTTTAGGTTTATTTCTGCAATACATTGTGAACTGTGGATCATTAAGTATTGACTTAATGGGCTGAGTAGATAGACTTTCATTTTTGGCTGCATTGTTCAGAAGTAACATCTTTCTCCTGAGGCTGAGTGGAGGTTCATGGGCTTCGATATAAAGACTTTGTACTGGCAATGTTCTATAAACGCCTACAGCAATCCTGAGGGCAGAATTTTGAATAGGGGCAAGACGTGCTAGCACGCTATCCGTAGCAGAATCATACACCGAGGCACCATAACAGAGGGGAAATCTGATTAGTGCTCTGCACAAGTGAAGTAAGGTGTAACAATCTGAACCCGATGATGTAGAAGAAGTAACTTTTAGTAATTTCATTTTTTTCTGGCAAGCAATCCGTAGATGTGTGATATATTCTCAGAAGTTCATTTTATTATCGAAAATCAGACCAAGGAGACGAATGCTATTCACGACTGTGATCGGATGATTTGTTTGGTTACCTCTGGATCTGGATGCATCTTTCGTTTATTACAAAAGTGAATGACTCTTGATTTCTGATATGATAGTCGGTAACCATGCTGTGTCATCCATAGCTCAATAGTATTAATTGAGGTTTGCAGTTGCTTCTCAATAAAACTCATGTTTTGCGAACTGCAAGAGACAGTCAGATCATCAGCATAAAGGTATGAATTTACAGCGTTGGGAATATTTTTGGTCATCTGATTTATTCTTATTGCAAATAAGGTTTCACTTAGTACAGAGCTCTCAGGGACTCCTTCTTCTTGTATATATGTTTGCAAAAGGATTTGCCGATAGCGAACTTGAAAGGTCCTGTGCTGTCGAAAATTCTGTATGAAGTACAGTAAATGGCCTCTTGGGTCCACGGAACAGATGTTTATTTCGGATAAACGCATTCCTGATGTTTGTGTCTGCTTTGGTCATGAGATCCAGGGATGATCGGTGTTTTCTGATACTAAATTAGTTGTCAGACATCATACTTTGGGAATCAAGATACTATGTTAGTCGACGGTGTATCATATTTTCTACGGTTTTACTTATGCAGCTGGTGAGCGAAACTATTATTATTATTCTTATTGCTCTTATACTATTTCTCCTGATTGGGGGTCCCACCTCGTGACGAGTATTGCTACCAAGTACACAGGGTGGTTGTTGTTATGTCAGGTGTTACTGTTGGTCGAGAAACTCTCTGAATATCCTACAGGTGTTCAGGATTTCGACTTTCTGGTTCTTTCTAGATGTTCGCTGGAAGACCTATTGCTGCTAGGCTGTAATGTAGGGTCTTTGACACCGTATCTGTGGTTGAAACGATGATCGGGATGGTTGTTATTGTTGCATATGCCACACCTCTTTGATCTCCTACCTTAGGTTCGTGTACTTCCTGATTTTTTCCCCATAGGTTTTCTACAGGTTTCCAGTGTTAGGTACCGCTATGTCAATCAGATAGTAGCCTTTTCCTTCTTGTGCACAAGGGTTATGTCCGGTCTGTTTGTGTGGGATTGTCTTGTCCGTTATTACGGTGCGGTCCCAGTACAGCTTGTGGGTTGGGGTCTCTAGTACTGCCTGAGGTTCGTACTTGTAGTACGGTACACTTTCTTCGATCAACTGGTATTTCCTTGCTAGCTTCTGATGTATAATCCTGGCTACCTGGTCGTGTCTATGAGTGTACTTAGTCTGGGTACCCCCGCTGAGATGTGTTGGATCGTTTCTGAGGCTAGGTTACATCGTCGACATGTATCATCGGACACTCCGGACTCTTTGGCGATGTATTTTCTATAGTTTCTGGTATTGATTACCTGGTCTTCGATGGTGAACATAAATCCTTCATACTCGGGGAAGAGCGTCCGCTCATGCATGCATTGGAAGCAATTTTATCTATGTGATCTTGATGGAGATCATTGTAGTGTCTTCCATATAGTGTCTTCTCTGCTCATCTTTCTAGCTTCGGTTGTGCCTCCTGGTCGGGGAGGACTCCTCGCGTAGGGTGAGTGCGGTGTATCGCTTGTCTGTCTTCCTTATGGCCTGCTGGAATGCTGCTGTGTGTTTCTGAAAGTAATCCTTCAGATTAAGTATCGCTGTCTTCTCTTGCTCAATGAGGTCTATCAAGTCCCTTCCTCATTCTTTCCGGGCAATTGTCAATCTCTCCACGGCAGATTTCGGGTAGTGTTGGCGGCTCTTGGTCATCATTGTCCTTGTCTTTCTCATGATATCCTCCAGCTCGGTGTTAGTCCAATCTATAACCCCTAAGGAGTATGTTAGCACTGGGACTGCATAGGTGTTTATGGCTTTAACTGTGTTCCCTCCGTTCAGCTTTGCTTTCAGCAGGCTTTTCAGTCTCTGATGGTATTTTTCGGTCAGGCAGGCCTTAATTTCCTTGTGCTGTAACTGCTGAGCCTGCATCATCCCCAAGTATTTGTAGGCCTGTCCCTCTGCCATGGCTTCGATCTCTTTACCAGTCTGCAGCTGGTTATTTCAGTTGACTAATTTTCCCTGGTGCAATCGGTGAGGTTTGCATGTGTCTAAATATCATTGCTGAATTCTTCGGTGATCTGGAGTAGTTGCTGGAGGTATTTCTCGGTTCCCGCGTAGAGCTCGATGTCATCCATGCACATCAGGTAAGTAAGGGTGTACAGGTTCTTCCTTCCTTCTTTGAGGTTATATCCGTACTTGCTACTGTTGAATATGGTGGATAGTGGTTTAAGTGCAAGACAGAACCACAATGGGCTCAGGGCATCTCCCTGAAAGATTCCTCCCCTGATGGGGATTAGCGTGGTTGTGATGTTTTCGACCTTAATGGTGGTACTCCATTTCGCTATCGTTTCTCCTAGGAAGTTTGTCACTATCGGATTGACTTTGTACATGTTCAGCGCCTCTGTTAGAGAGCTATGAGGCACGGAGTCGAAAGCCTTGTGGTAATCGATGTAGATTGTGTACATGTTGCAGCGCTTCTGTTGTAGCTGTAGGCTGTGTACATGTTGCAGCTTATATTTTGCCGGGTTTCTTGTATCTTCGTGTTTAGGCTTCAGATATGTGATCCCTTGAGTGAGAAACTTCGGAATTGTCTCTGGGTGCTTTATCATTCGGGTGAACTGCTCTGCCAGTTGCTTGTATGTGCAAGTTCCAGCTCTGGACCTTGGGTGTGCCAAGCCCATACTCACCAGATGTAAGCCCCTGGTCTTCTGCTTGGGTGATCCGTTCCGTTCTTTCCCATCTTCTCCGAGACTCCTGTAGAAGTTTCTTTGGTCCTCATCGAAGATTCGGTTGTTTATTTTCCTCTTGGAGCTCTCTTTGTATCGACGTAGTCTCTTGCTGAGTGCAAGGGGGGATTTGGCTTCAAGTTTTCCAAGGTACTCAGCTAATCTCTGATTTTTTTTTCTCATGTCTGCTGTGGACGCTGTCTCTCTCTTGAGGATGCTCTTTACTTTTTCAATTAATGGCTTACTCCTATTGCCCCGTTGGTACTGGGTCAATTAGCTCATCTTGACTCTTAATTCTTCTATCTTCTCCTGAAGAATTCTTTCCCAAGCTGGCGGTTCTTTCTGTTTTCGGTTTTTCTGCTGCTGGTCCCTCGTTTCTCTTCCATTAATCCTCGTGGCTGCTACCGCAGCACAATACACGATTGTGTGGATGGCCCCCGGTGGTGCACCATTTCTGTCGAGGTAATGCGGTATTACGTGCCGACTGAGGTGGTCTATGACTCTCCACAAGGTTCTATTTGGCCTCTGCTTAGGTATCACTTGAGCCTCTGTGGGGTCCATTCCTTCTAATTCTGTTAGGGCTTTCTTCCACTCGTCCTCTATTCTGTTAGGGCTTTCTTCCACTCGTCCTCTATTCTGGACAGCACGACATCGTCTCTTTCCACTTCAGCTGCTGTGGGTTGTATTTCTTCTTGCTCTTCCTCCTATGGTTCGTTGGTGGTGTGTTCTTCCTTCTCTAGTTTCGTATTCTTTATCCTTTGTAGCTGATCGTTCATGTCTTGCTTTGTTTTTTTCAAGATTGCAGGAGCTATCAGGTTCTTCGTGACGATGGTCCTTCTCTGGTCCGCTATTCGCTGTTCGGTGACCTGAATATCCGGAAATCGTTCCAACCACTTGGTATGTAGTCTAGCCCTGTAAGTTGTCATATCGGTCTCCAGCTTCGTTATTTCGTAGTATGCTTACTAGATGTAAGTATTCATTTCGATGCTCCACTATATGTGTTGGCGTTTTCTCCCGTCTCCGGTGGTCACTGGCGCTGTTGCGCAGGAAGCAATTCCAGTTGATGGAACTGGATGGTCTTGACGTTCTCTCATGGTAGCCATACGGGGGACAGCGCCACTTGCTATTATTATTATATTATTATTAGATGTATAGTGCATGGAAGCCTATGGCTTAGGCTGCACCAGCCAAAAAAAATTTGAGTTAACCTGAAAGAGAGAGAGAGAGAAGTAGAAGTAGAATCATCAAAATAGAGAAGAATGGTGATATCTGCCTCAGGACCCTGGGTGTGCCATGCCCATACTCACCAGATGTGAGCCCCTGGGGTAAAGGGGTCTGTAATTATTCGGAACAGAGTGATCTTTCTCAGGTTTGGGTATTGCCAGTACAAAAACGTGACGCCAGGAGCTGGGAAGGAATACTCCATGAAGTTGCGATTGTAGCTCAGTAGTGCAGATAATGATTTATTGTCTAGATGTTGTGGCATTATGTGGTGTTTTCCAATCGGGCCAGCAGCACTGTTCTTTGTGGTGGAAAAAGCCTCTTGAAGTTCTATTGTAATAAGTGGTTGATTGTACTGTAAAGAGGATGTCGTAGTCCCGAATTTCAGATGGGATGTTTCCGCTTGTAAGATGTAGATCTTACAAATTAAAATAGAAATATTTGTTTTGCTAAAATAAATCCAGGAAGGGCGATGGAAAGTGAGGATTAGCATTAATGCCCTGTGTATTAAGTTAAAGATAGTAAGAATTAAAATTGGATATTTAGTTTGAATGTAAATAAGGTTAAAGTTGGAAAAATGCTGGATTTAGAAATGGACAGTTTTAGATGTGTGAATTAAAATAGCGGCTAAAGGTAAACAAGTAATTTAAATAATACAAGAGAACAAACAGAGACAGTGCAATGACTAGAGAAGGGGGGTGTCATTTCCAAACAGGTGAGGAAAGGGTTGCTGTGGCTAAGAACAATAGGACCGTAAAATGGGATTACGAAGCGTCTCTTTTGATCTAAGCCCCCTTTAGAAAGTAAACAGGAAATTAGTGGACGTCCGGTGTTTGAATCAAAAGAAAACGGCGTCACCCTGACGCCGTTTTCTTTTGATGGGTAAGTTTCTTTGGGTAAGTTTGGGTAAGTTGGCCATATTTAGACAGAAGGTGTGAACACGCGAAAATGAGTGTTTTGGAGGTGACCGGCAACATGAAAGGGCCATACTGCCGTTTGAAAAAAAAATAAGAAATTTCTAGAGAAGGGTTGGTTTGTGCGCTAGGGAGACAGCTGGGGTGAGTTGTTTTAGCAAATAGGAAGGAATGAAAAAATTAAACAGTATTGGGATTGGTTGGAGTCCTTGGGGGAGGCGTTCCAAGCTTGAGGGAAAGAGTAAGTTCGGGGGAGATAAAATTTGAGCAAGTGTCCATTCTGTATCTGACTTCTCTGTGGTCGAAAAAGTCGTGAGTTTGCGGTTTGAAGTAGCAGTAGATTTTTTGGTGGTTAGAGTTCACATCTCGTGGTAATAAGATGAAGAAGGAAAAGAAAAAAAAGGGAGGGTGAGAGAAATGTGTAGTGAAGCGTAGAGGACGCGATTACGTGCGGACAGAAAGAGCTGATGTTTTTTTAGAGGTATGGAAGAGTGGGAAACATGTGCGTTGAAAGTTATGCAGATAAGTGAGCCAAGAAGAGAAAGAAAGCCTGGTCCGGCATAGGAAGGCAGTGATAACGGCCAGTTATGCAGATGAGTGAGCCAAGAAAAGAATAAAAGCCTGTCCGCCACTAAGGAAAACAGAGTGCCAATAAATGGAAGAAAGCCTGTCCGCCAGGAAGGAAGACTGAACGCAAGGAAATTGGAAGTAGCGGCCATTTCGGAATGTAAGTCTTTTCCTGTTTTTTTTTTTTTTTCTTGAATCCTGAACTCAAGGACTCATAACCTAGCTCTGTAAGGAATTGAGTGATAGTCCTTTTAAAAAAGGAACATTCCTGTTGTATTAGACAAGTTAGTTACTAAAGTTGAGATAATTTGTTATGAATGTTAATGATTATGAAATAATGTAAGGGTGGTACAGGGGTAATAAAAAGAAAGAGACAGTATAAAGGAATTAGTAAAGAAATCATATTTATAGGGGCAGTAGTCTAAGGATATGTTAACCTATATCATTAAATTAGGCCAGGTACCAACACACACACAAGATAACATACCAAAGGAGGTGTAAAGGGTAAGCAATTTTATTAATAGAGAAACCTTATGAGTAAGGAGTAATGACTAAGATGATAACTAGAGAGTAACGAAGGTAGAATGAGTGATTTATAGTGAACATTATTGAGGTAAGAGGATACCACTTCATGTGTTAAAGGCTAGAAACAAATATACAAAAAGAGTAATAAGAGCTGAAATGAATTTACCAATGTAAGTGATAAAAATTGGTAATGTAAGAGAATGATTGCGTAATCATCGAGGATTCATATTTAGTAAGATACAACTGATACAAATTGATGTTAATAATTTGTAAATTGAGAATAGTTGATGAGAGAGAGAGAGAGTGTAGTGTACTGTAGTATGGTTCAAATATATGGAAATTGGTATGTATGCATGTATGTAGTTTGTTTTTTTATGTAAATGTTGTATATAATGTTTATTAAAGGTTGTAAAATTTTTGTAAAATATGTGTCCTTAATGTTCTGCTAATACTCGCTTTACACACCCTAGAATCTAGAATTTTCTGTGAATTGCAGTCAGATTTGTGTAATGTGGGGTTTGAGTCGTCAGTATGGTGGAAGTCAAAACAAAATAACAAAAACAAAAGACAGTTTTGTTTTTATTTTTGTTTTTCAATTTTGAAGTGATGTATCAAATGCAATCGAGTCAGACAACTGTGAATATACCGCCTCTAGATGATTTGCAATCTCTGCAGGAGTAGACAGCTGCCCATTCAGGTGAAAAGTGGGGACGACAAGGGAGGAAATTTTACATTTAATTGCCTTATTTTTCTCCAGATAATTCTTACATCGGTATTTTTATTAACTGCAGTTGCGAATCGAACCTAAGAGTCTCTTTTTGCTCTCTTCCTAATATTTTTGTTCTCTTCCGACGTGCTTAAGCTGTAATTTTCTTGGAATTTATAAGATTGGCGATGGTAGGATGTTTGCGGAATAAATTCCATGCACGGTTTTTTTCTTTTTTTACATTTACATTCTTACAGTCCTCTTTCCATCAATAATTTGTGATTCTACGGATGCTTGACTGTGATCGTGGGATGGCATTAGATGCAGCAGCTAGAATCTGTTTTGTAATATGATTTGAGCTGTGTCAATTGGATGATTTTAACTGTGTCAATTTGATGATCGCATCCAATACTTTGCCCAATCTACCTTGAAAATTTTCCATTTTGTGCGGGTTTCTAATGGTATGCAGTGTGACGTTACTTTGCATATTATGGGTCACTGTTGAGCAGATCATCCAGATCTGTCCACTCGATACTAGAGAAAAGAATTGGAGAGCAAATAGAGAGAACTATTGCGGAATAAATTCCATGCGCGGTTTTTTCTTTTTTTTTTTTTTTACATTTACATTCTTACATTCAGTTAGTGAGCTAGTATTTAATATGGTTAGATTTTGCCTGACAATAAGCATTTCAATGAGTTGTCCTCGTCCGTCTGTATTGGAAGAATCCCACAATAGGTGGTGTCCATTGAAGTCACCCAATATACAGAAAGGGGTTATGCAATTGTTGAATGAGATCTTAAAGTTTATGTAGGGTACAAGGATGATTGGGCGACAGGTAGAGTGAAGCAAGTGCTAGGGTAACGCCAATCGCTATTCGCACGACAACAACGTCAATAGCGGTTTGCAACTGAATGCATTTGCAGGGCATTCTTACCGAAAGACAGTATAATTTTTATCGAGGTAGACACCTGAGAAATTAAATATGTCTCTTGTAAACAGATTCCGATTGTTTTATGACGGATAATTGTCTCGTGGATGTCGACGATATTGCTGCGAAAGCCTCTGCAGTTCCATTGGACGATGTTTTCATTGTTTGAATTTAAATGAAGAAGCTGTGCCTGTCTGCTCTTTCGAAGTCTGTTTCAGTAGGTCCTGCGCGGGTAACACAGTGGTATCATCACCATACTCCCCCACATCGGGTGGAATAGGCCCGGGTTCGAATCCTGTCGATGACGCGAGGAACTTTAATGGGCCTTTTCACTCTGTGTCCGAGTTCGCCGGTCTCAGGCGTAGATACCAAGATTTTTCCTCTAGAAACGAGGGTTTTTCGTCCAGCAAAACAGACAAATCGACCAAAGGATACACGCAATTAACAGACATAAGACACAGAGGACCACATATGAATTTAAATATCGGGTGGCTTAATATAATAGTTTTTTTGTTTTGTTTTTTTCAGTCGGTAAATTTTCATTTTGTCTCTCTTTGAAAATATTGCTCTGGCATCTATTTCGTTTTCTGGATGGATATCCAGAATGGTTTCCGTTTCTTCTTGAAAGCAATTCTAATTTGTGTCCATAAGGAAAGATTCAGCATGCTGTTTGTTACCGGGATCAGAGATTTCTGTTTGACTAGATCTTACAGGAGTTGTATGAGTAACAGTGGTATCGTGACTGGTATGTTACTTACTAGATCTATTTGAAGTCTGTTGCTTTGAGGACTGAGGTACAGAGGAGAGTAAAGATCGAGCCCATTTAGAAATAAAGATGCTTGGCAGGATTGATGTATCTGTTTGACTTGACATTGAATGAAATTTTTGAGCAGCGTCGGCATATGTACATCTTGGCATCTGTTGCTGTAATTGTTTTCTGGCTTCGGAAAATGAGACTTTCTTTTCTATCTTGAATTTTTGGATTTTTTTATCATACTTTCACTGATCACATGTTTTAGACAAGGCCTTTAGTGATTGCCTTTACAATTAGGCAAAGTGAGGACTGCGATTTACAATCGGCTTGGGCATTTTCCCGATTCACAGTTAGGGCATACTGTATTACCTCGATAGACCGTTTCGGAGTGTTTAAATTATTGATATTTATAACACCTTATCGGGTTTCGGATATACGGGCGAATGGGGCAGTTCCAATCCCCGGCTTTCACTGATGGAGGTAGGTTTGGTGAGTTAATGTCAGTATGATGCTGCGAGTTGGAATAAGTTCGACTTCTTTCTTCTTCATAATTCTCTTTGCTTGTGTGACCTTCTGATCCCACAATTCGTTGACAATTTCCTCTTCTGAGACATTCATTAGGTCCCATTCTTAGATGACACCCTTGGATGACTCCTTAACTGGAATTGCTCTGAACGCTGTAAGTTTTAGAAGGGACTCTGAGTGTTTGGAGCTTGTAGTTTCAACCAATAGGCCGCTAGATTAAAGACAGCGCACCATTTTCGAGAAACCTGCTATATTTTCCAGACATTTTTGTATGAGGAATGGCGATAGATTGCCTAGGGCCTGCATTCGTTAAGAAATGCAGGATCAGGAAACTTGGAAGTTCTATTAGGGAAGTATCTGTCTTCAGTCTTTTTCGGTTGGTTTTTTCGTCATTGGGTTGGTGCAAACCCATTGAATTTGGATTTGTTGTCTGAATTGGAGGAAAGTTGTCAAAATCATGTTTTACTCATTTTGGCTCTGGGGGTTTGCTTTACCACCCAGATTTCCGGCTCTGCCACTGGGAGACAACAGCACTACTACACGGTGACCAAGTGGCTAAGCTAGTAAATTTGTACTAACAGAAAAAGAAACAGAAAGGTGGTTTTCCTTTCTTGACCTTTGCCTACTTCTTATAGTGTGAAAGAGCTACTTTGATAGACAAATCAAGAAAAACTGTTGTTGAAACAAAAAGTAGAATCTATTCGCTGAAATGCTCTTTAGAGAAAACGCTTTTAGAGATGCACTACCATTGCTTGGTCACGGAACGCTTGACACCTGGGGTCGCAACCTCAATTTGAATCTTATGCTCGCTCAAGTGCGTAATCTGAGCGAGAGGAAGAATCCTATCAGCACTGAGCTTGCTCAAACCATTCAAAGCCTCAATCCTCAAATTTAAACATCTGGTGACTAGGCATCTTGTAGGTGCGTAGTCACGAGATGCTGCAAATTACAGAACTCAAGCATTTATTGGTAAAAACACTCCGTCGTTCCCATCACCAATCTCGCCCTTCTCTGTACTCGTTCCAGCAGCTCTTCATCCTTCCTAAAATGATGCCTCCAGACCTGCATGCAGTACTCAAGGTGTGGCCTGACCATTGCCTAATACAAAGGGATAATCACCTCCTTATCCCTGCTATCAAAGTTCCTAAATATCACAGACAAAACCCACATGAGCTGCTCTGTAAGCCTGTCAGCATTGCTCTGAAAATCTGACCGTACCCCCAAGCGCTTTTTATTCTCCACTACCTTGAGTATAGTATTGCACAGTTTGTGCCTTACTCTGCTGTTACTGCTACCTATATGCATTACTTTGCATTTTTCAATGTTGACACTTCTCAGCCCATCTGATCACGTTTCTAGATCATGTTGCAGCAGCGTATTGTCATTAACAACCCTTCCAACCTTTGCATCATCTGTAAACTTGAACATTAAGCCCTTCATCAATATCATTGATAAATACAGAAAACAACAATAGATCAACATCGAATCCTGGGGGATTCCATAAATAAGATTAGTCTCAAATGAGCAGTGTCCATTGATTACCATTCTCAGTCTTCTCCCACTAAATCACCCCTTTATCCATAGCAGCAACTTTCCCTTAATACCACGAGGCGCACTATAGCGAATGCAGCTTATCTGCCCCTAAACATCCATAATTTAACACCAGGGGCTCACATCTGGTGAATATGGGCTTGACACACCCAGGGTCCTGAGCTGGATGTCATCATTCTTCTCTTTCTTGGAATTCAAAATTAGTCAAATTTTAATAAAATTTTGCCTATATCTCCCGGAATCAAACGCTCCTACTGAGAAAATATTTTCAGTAATAAACAATATGTGGACCAGCGAAAAAACACAACTAGAAGTTGAAACAGTGGAGGTATGCATTTTTACTAAATGCAATTTTGATATGAGTTGTATGCAGTTATTATTATTATTATTATCTCTCAGGTAATTCAGAAATTTTTTTGGCTGGTGCAGCATAAGCCTCAGGCTTCCTTGCACCATATGACTAATAATAGTAATAGTAATAACACACACACACACACACACATCCCTTAATACTGCTCCAATTTGAACAGCAGTCGTTTATGTGCAAAAGTATCAAAAGCTACGGCCGATATAAGATTGTAGCTCGCACAAGTGATCAGTTTTTGATTGTCTGCGAGGAAAGGTGGGTCGTCGTCGAAGTCACGTCTAATTTAAATGACTGTGGTGAGGGGAAAGATGTTCGGGTGGCATTATCTGGACAACAACCAAAATGGACACATGTTCCCGTTCTCTCGTCTCCGCGAGTAGCACAGTGGTATTGTCACCGTACTCCCAACACTGGGTACGGATGACGCGAGGAACTTTAGTGGGCTTTCTTCACTCCGTGACTGAGTTATTCGGTCTGAGGCATGGATAACAAGGTTCCCCCCCCCCAGAAACTGGGGTTTTTTCGTCCAGCAAACAGGCAAATCGACCAGAGAACACACGCAATTTACAGACAAATAAATATATGGGTATATGTAATCATTTTCAGGGGCTCTAATATAATTTTTTGACATAAGACCCAAAGCACAATGCCGTGCTTTGGGTCTTATGTCTATAAAGGCGGAAACACACTATTATCACATCATGGGACTCTCGTTATGTCACTGCTTAGTGGAAACTGTTAAGTCGGTCGTAGAAGAAGCATCACTGTAACGTAGAGTGACCAAATTAAATATTTGATCTCGGTGTACTCGTGCTTATGTTTGGGGTATTCATTCTTCGTTTTGGGGTACTCGCATTATATCTGGAAAAAAAAAAAAAAAAAAAACACAAACAATTTTAATAAGAAATATTTTATTTTTATATATAACTTTTTGATTTTTACAAGTTCGTGGAATGCAAAATTAGTCAAATTTTAATAAAATTTTGCCTATGTCTCCAGGGATCAAACGCTCCTACTGAGAAAATATTTTCAGTAATAAACAATATTTGGACCAGCGAAAAAACACAATTAGAAGTTGAAACAGTGGAGGTATGCATTTTTACTAAATGCAATTTTGATATGAGTTGTATGCAGTTATTATTATTATTATTATTATTATTTTTATTTCTCCCTGATTGGGGTTTCCACCTCGTGACGGGTATTGCTACCAAGTACACTGGGTGGTTGTTGTTATGTCTGGTGTTACTGTTGGTCGTGGAACTCTCTGACTGTCCTACAGGTGTTCAGGATTGTGACTCTCTGGAGTTCCTTGGGATACCTATTGCTGCTAAGCTGTTATGTAGGTCTCTTAGGTTTCTGTACTTCCTGATTTTTTCCCCATGGGTTTTCTGCAGGTTGCCATTGTTGGGTACCGCTATGTCAATCAGATTGGCAGCCTTTTCCTTCTTGGGCACAAGGGTTATGTCCGGTCTGTTTGTGCGGGATTGTCTTGTCCGTTATTATGGTGCAGTCCCAGTACAGCTTGTGGGTTGGGGTCTCTAGTACTGCCTGGGGTTCGTACTTGGAGTACGGTACACTTTCTTCGATCAACTGGTATTTCCTTGCTCCTCAAACTGGTATTTCCTTGCTCCTCCTGGATACCCAAATGCAGGCTTGCATTTCTGAATGGACTCTTAAGTGTAGGTAATGTTAATCTAAGTGCTAATGTTTTTCTATGTATTACTGTTAATTTAATGTCATTCTAAGCGTATGTATGTATTTGCTATTTACATGTATAATGGTGCTTTTGTTTCAAAAAGTGTACCATTGTTCCTAGTTGGCTTTTTTTTTTTTCTTCTCTTTTTTTTTTTTTTTTTTTTGCTGGCCTCCAAGTCTGGGCGGCCTTGGGGACGGCATTGCTGGCACCCACCGGATGAAGGTGCTCCAGGTGTTGGTTGGCCCCTGGTGGCGAAATGGAATGACACAACACGTCTGTTGTGTCATTCCAACACAACAAGGCCTGTTTTGCAGAGGTTCTGAGCTATCACAGGAGTAATAGGTGGAGATGGCCTTATGTCTAGGAGCCACCCTTCATACAAGGACACCAACATGAATATGTACACAAGGGGCACAGCATATACAAGAGTATGTATATATATTTTGTATATAAATCTTGTATATAAATCGATTAATATGTACCTTGAGAATGTATATACAGTCGTGTGTTAATAAATGAAAAAAAAAAAATGAATGGTATTTCCTTGCTACCTTCTGATGTATTATCATGGCTACCTGGTCGTGTCTCTGAGTGTACTCAGTCTGGGTAATCACTCAGAAACGATCCAACACATCACCATGGAAGGCAATCACCTTGTATCCCGTGGTGATGCGTTCGATCGTTTCTGAGGCTAGGTGGCATCGTCGACATGTGTCATCGAACACTCCAGGCTCCTTGGCTATGTATTTTCTATCGTTCCTGGTGTTAATTACCTGGTCTTGAATGGCGAACATGAATTCTTCTATCTCGGCGAAGCGCGTCCAAGATACAAAATATCAATTTAGAAGAATATATATATATATATATATATATATATATCATACCTCATATATATATATATATATATATATAATCAAAACTAAAGCAACGACAAGTAGAGTACAGAGTATTTTTGGGTCTAACGGCACCAGGGATTTATCCCATCTCCGCGTATGTTCTTTGTATCGAGGACAGTACGCTGTCAAGGCCAGAGGTTTAAAAGTGTGTGGGTCATGTGTTGTATGATATGTTGTGCAGCAACGACAAGCAGTTGCAACATAAAACATCAACTTCCGCTAACAAGGAAGAACAAAATCACAAGTGAAATATACTTGATGTAATATTCAAACAGCCCGCTTCCCCATCCACTTCTCAGCAAATACAATTGTGTGAAGACAACAAAAGTTACACCACGCAACAGCAGGAGTCTCCATTCACAGCCGAAGAACTCAGTATCGTAGCATCAAGAGTGAGAGACAGAAAATCACCGGGACTAGACTTGCTAGACCTTGTAAAAAAGGTGGAGTACAATCCAGAGCTTAATCTCTTTAACCTTTAATTCCTTAATCTCTTTAACCATTGTCTCCAGCGTGGATGGTTCCCAACAGACTGGAAAATGGGGAACATCAGGCTAATTTTGAAAAATTCCAGCAAACCCCATGACCGACCAGATTCCTACAGACCAATCGCTCTCCTGTCAGTAATAAGCAAGTTGTATGAGTATCTTCTAAGATAAAGAATAGAAACATATTACAACTATGCCAACTTACTGTCCCCAAATCAATATGGATTCAAAAAGGGTCGTTCCATTGTTGATGCCCTGGAGAACATGATTGAGGGTGCAAAGAGTACGGACAGAAAATATTTCTTAGCCATCTCAGTGAACGTTGCCGGGACATTTGACGGATTGTGGTGGCCAAGCGTTCTCGGCAGACACCGTACAGCACATCTCCCTAGCAACCTGTACCAATGCATAAAAAAGTATCTATCATAGCGGAGCATAACCGCAGGACACCGTATAGCAAAATTACGCGCCAAATCTACATAGGATATCCCCAGGGCTCTGTCCTTGTCCCTTACTATGGAACATCGTACTCGATGAGTTCCTGAACATAGACTTGCAGAATGTCCAATCTCAAGCATATGCAGACGACTTAGTCCTTACCCTTGCCACTGATACTAGATCCCAACTGGAGGCTGCAGCAAATAGAGCACTCGGCACTTTACATGACTGGGCCTGACACAACCACCTAGAAATCTCACCATTGAAGACAAATTCCATCCTGCTTAAATTCTCTCTGAACGTAGCGAGGCCACCACAAATCAAAATCCAAGGGAGATATCTTGGAGTGATCTTGGATAGGAACCTACCTTTCACACCACACATGAAATATCTACATACCAAGATTCCAAAATATACTGCACTCGTGGCAAGAATCGCACGTCGGGACTGGGGATTGAAGCGATGGGCGCTCACCCTCTTAAATAAGGCTATGTTCACCCCCATAATCACCTATACATCCAGTATCTGGTTCTCAAAGGCCACCACAGAGTTAACAAAAGGAAGTTAGACTCGATTCAGCGCATCATCCTACTCACCATCACCCGGGCCTGCTGCACACTCAGCACACATGCCTTGCAAGTGCTGGCTGGCGTGCTACCTCTAGATCTAGAAATATTCAAAAGCGACTTGCTTTATATGCTTTCCAAAGGTCTGGATTTCCATATCCTGTCTGGATTTTACCACCTACCCCTCAAATAACATCAAGGCCGAGAAGAGGCGCCTCACTGCCTACTTGCAGAAGGTCTGGCAGACTAGATGGACACACTCTATAAAAGGAGATGGACACACTCTATAAAAGTCACAAGAAAATTCATTCCTACAACAGCAACAGTATACCCAAAATATCCCAAATGGTTCTCCCCTGGTCTATACGTCACCTTTTTGTTAACTGGCCATGGATCTATCAGAGGAAAGCTCACTGCACTCGGGATCACCGAAAACCCACAATGCCTCTGTGGTTCCCTCGAAAGTTAGGACCACCTGATGTACGAGTGCGAAATATATGAAGATTTGAGATGCCTCCTCCTGACTAGGATATATTATAGAAGAACTCTATTGCATACAAAACGCACATGCAGTACGCAATACCCTTCACGGCTACAAGCCAGGGGTTTACAGTAAAGGCTAATACAAGGTTACAAAGGCTAATACAAGGTCTAATACAATATTACAGTAAAGGCTAATACAATGTAATAAACAGGGATGAGTTAGGAGTAAAAAATAATATTATTACTAATTATGCAAGTGTAGAAAAGCAAATGAAAAATTTACATATGAACATATAAACAACAGCATGTTATCATGTTAAATTATTCTCCAGGGAGCGGTCCTTTTACAGTGCTAGAGTCATCTGAGCAGGCGCAGAAAGTTGGAACAATGTAGTGAGGGATCCATGGGAGTGATGGACAGGTCCGTGGGAGCAGGTTCTAATGTCCTGTGACGTGGTCCTGAGAAGGAATTGAATGGAGTAAGTTCTGCCTGTATTTTTTATCCAATGGGAACTTGTAGAGGTCGCCATCCAAGGAGTATATGTACTGCAGCATTTTCACGGGTAAGAAACGATCGGATAATTTTAATTATCCGATCGTTTCTGGATTGGCCCGAAATCTTGGGACTGGGATCCTCCAACCGCAGTTAGTCCAGAAGTCTGGGTCCGAAATAATGCTAACCATTATTTTTACAGAAAAGATGAGTCTTCTCTCATGGATAATGGCAGAAAGACGTCTGATGTTTAGAGATGCTGCCATCTGGGTGGTCCTTCGTGCACGGGGAAGCCGGAATTCCCACATGGCCCACTTCAATAGCCAAAATTCGCCTGCAAAAATCCGTCTTAGATGCGTTGCGGCAGTTGAGGTCCAGACTTCTGCTCCATATATAATGACCGGATAGACACATGTCTTAATATACCTGCACCCAACGGCCTGGTCATGGACATGCATAAGTTGTTGCTTAAGCATCCACCGGAGTCGACAGAATTTTTTTTGCAGGTTGTCTATGTGTGGTAGAAAGGAGAGCTTCTGGTCAAAAATAACGCCCAGATCGGTGTGTTGCTGAACAGCAGAAATCGCGGATCCTCTTATATTGGGTTGCACCATTGTTGGGTTCCGTTTGAGCGAGAAGGTCAACTGTTTCGACTTCTCAGGATTGATGAGAAGGCCGAAACCGGAGAGGAAGGCCTCGAGGTTCTGGATTTTCTGTATAATTAAGACATTTGTGTAGTCAGCAGTGTCTCCAAGGTTGATAGCAGTGAACAGCTTTATATAGAATAGATTAGAATAGAATCTTTAATTGCAGCGTGATAGACATACAATTAGTCCCGTCACGGCATGGTGGTGCCAGGGGTTTACAAAACATATTTACAAAAGAGATATAAAATAAATAAATAAATTTTCTGTTTATACTCCGGGACGACCAAACGGTCAGAGGAGTTCACAAATAGACAGAATACAAGAAACAGCACCGTATTCAGTAGTCACGGGCTTGAACCCCGGTCACTCAAGGCACGTGTACTTATGCACCCGCGCGCCTGACCACTAGGCTACGGCATCAGCGAAGGTGATAATATCAGTTCGGCCCGTCACGCAAGGCAGAAGAACAGCTGAGAACAAAATACCAGAGAGGACCCCGCCTTGTGGGACTCCAGCTGTAATAGTTCTGGTGTAGTCCCGATTGGCATCGCGAACTATAATAGTCCTGTTCTCAAGCATTGTCTGAATGAACCAGAGCACGTCTCCGCCAATGAGGTAATACTCACGTAGTAGCCTTACCAACGCGTGAACGGATACGGAATGAATCAAATGCTGCCTGGACGTCGATATAAGTAACAGTGATTACTGAGCCGTGCTCAAATGCCTCGAAGATCTTGGTAGTGGTGGTGACTAGATTTGTAGCGGTGTATCTTGACCGGGTGGCATAGTGGATCTGCGGTGGCTGATCTGGCATTATTTGGGTGGTTAAGGTTTTCAGAAGAGATTTCTCAAATAGCTTTAATAGGCTTGATGCAGAAGAAATAGGACGGAAGTGACTGGGCTGAGAAGCAGAGCGTATTTTTGGCAGCGGTCTTACTAGATAGACGTGCCATATAGGAGGAAAGAATTTTTGATGAAGGATTTTGTTGAATAACGACAGAATGGGATCAACAATAAATGTACTCAGGCATTTCAGCATAAACTGCGGAATCCCGTCGGCGCCGGATGCGGCCGTAAGTGCTAAACTATTTATTGCATCAATCAGTTGATATTTGGTGAGTTGAACTGAATTTAAGGGGTCGGTTGAAATCGGATTGATTGGGAATTCCATTGGTGTAGTGGATTCTGGCCGAGCCGCAAACCTAGTTATGTGGTCGAGCCAACTGCTCAGATTGAGTGAGTGGATGGCGTCCTCTGATTTGCTTCTATGGAAGGGCTTCCCTTTATTTATGGTAGCCTCTAGGTGAAGTTTTATTGCCTCCCTCTTGTTCCTAATAAAAACAGCCCTAGCTCGGGAGAATGCAGTTCTGTCCGAGGGTGAGCCGGAGTTTTTCCACTGCTTGTGCATGTTCTGTTTGACGTGGAAGCTTTCAGAGACTTTTGGACTCCACCAAGCCCTTGAATGCTCTGGGTTGCAGCATAGAGAGAAAGAGATAGTTGCTATCCATCTTGTCATTAGGTCAATTCCGAGTCAAGGGTCGCATTCCTCAAGAATATCCCATGGAATTGCCTGGGCTGCATAAACACACCTTTCAGGATCGAGGTATTTGGGCGCTGTAATAGTTTTGGCTGTGACTTTCCTCCTGCCAGAAGTGATGGGCATTTCTGTTTGCACAGAGAGAGAGAGAGAGAGAGAGAGAGAGAGAGAGAGAGAGAATGATGAGGTTATGATCAGACTGTATGTTGCCTGTCGGGTTTTGATTAGCTACACAATTTGCTGACGCGAATGCGAGGTCCAATGTGCTTTCACTCCTCGTGGGTGGTGTGCTCACCAGTTTAAGACCTAATATGTCCAGATGCTGACTCAATCTTCTCTTGAGGCTCCCCAGAGTATTTGGGAGATTGAAATCCCCACACACGATATGCTTCAGTGATGAATGGAGATGGTTAATCAGCCAATTGAGGAGTTCATCACCTACTTGTGCGTCTGGAACTGGTGGGATATACACTGCGACAATGTCGAAAGAAACGTTCTGGCTTTTGTTGTTTTTAGGTTTTAGTGTGACTAGAACTGCCTCGAAAGAATCGGACTGGCTCGATACTGAGTGGAGGATAGAAAATACCTGCTCATTGAACAAAATTGCTACTCCTCCTCCCATGCGGTTTTCTCTAGACGTAAAACACCATCTGATATCTTGCAGGCCAAATAAAAGAAAGTGTTTCTTCACTGGGATCAAGCCATGTTTCTGCGAAGCAAACTGGACAGCAAGAGCTCCTCAACTTCATTCAATTTGTTCCTCATGGATCGCACATTTTGAAATAGGAGTTGGAATGAAGCTGGTCTCCTGACCTTGATGAGGGATGTACACTGTATGGTCCGTCTGTGATTCGTTGCTGGTTTTCGATATGTTGAAACTATGACAGGGATAGTAAAATTCGGAAATAGAGATGACGGAGATTTTGAGTAGTTTTCAATCACTGTTGAGAGTCCCTTTTCCGTAGGTATGTTAAGGGCGAAATATTGAATTACCTTTTTGCTATGGCCAATCCCATGTAGAGCAGTTCGGTTGTTAGTTGGGAATAGAAATACATCGTCTAGTCAGAGTCGGGACTGTTGTGAACACCTCTCAGGGGTATTCGAGGGTATCGCTTCTTTTCTGCTTCGTGTTTCATAAAATGGCCTGATGGTGGTGCCGAGGGACATTTGATACACGTTCCAATCCTTTCAAACTGACTTCTGTCACAATAGATGCGAAAAGAAGCATAAAATGTGCTACGAGTGTTCAGTTTCTGAATCTTTAAATCCAACAGGAGTTCCTCAAACAGTACATCAGTGACGAGTTTTGCCGACGTGTTCGGGGCCAAACGCGATACAAACAAACTGCTTGGGGAGAGTCGGGGTGATGAACCAACCGGTTTGAAAGGCTGAAGCTTCGAAACTAGTGCGGTGCCCGTCCAAGTGTTTTTCTTCCTATTCGAACTGTTTTGATTGGTAGTCTGGGTATTTTCCAGTTTGTCACCCAGCACCAAGTTGGTAGCACCACCTGGTAGTGGTCCGGGTTTGTTTAGGACTAAGTGACGAGTGAATGCCTGCGTGTAGTTCAAGGGCGTGTGATGTGGCAATTTGGTTTCTGTACTGATCAGGACTTACTTGGTCCCGTAGCACATGAACACCGTTTGTTTCCTTGGGCAGTTTTAGCTTCAGCACCTTTGAATATGATTTAGCTTTCTCAGAGGGGTGTTCAATGCATTAGCATTAGTAGAGGCATTTGATGCAAGAAAGCAAGCTTATGCAGCATCAGCCAAAAAAAATAAAATAAATAAAATAAATAAATAAATAAAAAATAACCACTTCCACTTCACCCCTCTGTTCGTTCGAAATACCTGTCCAGCTGAGCCTTAAACTTATTTAGGCTATCAACTTCCACGACAAGGGATGGAGGTCTGAGAGGGCATAAATTTGAATTTATGCCCTCTCAGGTGATTATTCTGAGCAAGAGGAAGAATCCCATCAGCATTGAGCATGCTCAAACCATTCAAGGCTTTATACACCTCTATCAGATCACCTCGCTGGTGCCTAGTTTCCAGACACTGTAATTTGCAAAACTTAAACCTTTCTTCGTAAGAGCGCCCCTTTGTTCCATTCACCAATCTTGTTGCCCTTCTCTGTACTCGTTCCAGCATCTCTACATCTTTCTTGAAATGAGGCCTCCAGACCTGTATACAGTACTCTAGGTGTGGCCTGACCATTGCCTTATACAAGGGAATAATCACCTCCCTATCCTTGCTAGAAAAATTCCTACATATCATCGACAATACACCATGAGCTACTCTTGCAGCCCGTCTGCACTGGTCAGAAAACTTCATATCTGCCTGCACAACCACCCCGAGGTCCCTTTCATTCTCTACCACTGACAGTGTAGTACCACAGAGTTGATACGTTGCTCTCGGGTTGCTGTTTCCCATATGTAGTACTTTACATTTGTCAATGTTAAACTTCATTTGCCACCTCTCAGCCCATCTGCTCAACCTTTCCAGATCCTGTTGCAGGAGCATAGTGTCAGTGGTGTCCTTGACAACCCTACCAACCTTCGTATCGTCTGCAAACTTGGACATTAAGCTTGATATACCATCATCAATATCATTTATAAATACAGAAAACAATAATGGACCCAATACTGAACCCTGAGGGACTCCACTAATAACATTAGTCCACGATGAGCAGTGTCCATTGATTACCACTCTCTGTCTACTCCCCCTCAACCACCCCCTTTATCCATAGCAGCAATTTGCCTCCAATGCCACACTGCTCCAATTTGTGCAGCAGTCTTCCATATGTAACAGTATCAAAAGCCTTTCTAAGATCCAAGTATATAATATCAAAGTTATTCCCTGCAGCCAGTTCTTTTGTGACGGCATCATAGTAACCAATCAAATTGGTCAGGCAAGACTTCCCCTTAAAAAAACCATGCTGTGTCTGAGCTATAACTGAAGTCTTGTCTAGATGATCCTGCAGTGCTTCTTTAACTAGTGCCTCCATTAATTTTCCTGAAATAGAAGTTAAACTAACAGGTCTATAATTACTTGTGTCGCCCTTTGATCCTCCTTTGTGAATTGGGGTCACATTTGCACATCTCCAGTCCATGGGTACTTCCCCTGAGTCCAAGGAAGCTCTCTTAATTATGGCTAAGGGTTTGCTTATTTCCTTTGCTCCCTACTTTAATATAACTGGATAGATCCCATCCACCCCAGGTGCCTTTCTTGTATTTATCTTCAACAATTTCTCCTCCACTTTACTCTCAGTTATTACAAAATTCTCTAGCTTACAGCTAGAGTTGAATACACCTCTGCCATTCCCTTCGCTGAATAACTCCTCATGTGTGAATGTCGATGCAAAATATTCATTTAGTTTGTTAGCTACCTGAGCAGTGTCATCAACAGTTGACCCATCGATATCAAGTGGACCAATCTGATTCATCCCCTTCCTTCTAGAGTTCACATAAGTAAAGAACTCTTTGCTGTTTTTCTTTGCATCCCTTGCCAAAGATTTCTCGTAATCTGCCTTCGCCTGCCTAACCTCCTTTGTAACTTGGTTACAAATTAACTTATATCTATCATAGTCTTCTGTGTCACGTGTTAATTTGTATGTATCCCATGCATTTTTCTTCTCTGACATATGGCTCATTAGTTCATCTGACATCCACTTAGGCCTAAACCTTGAACAATATTTCTTAGTTGGTATGTAAAGCCTAGTAGCTTCCAAGATGAGTTCTTTGAATGCTTTCCATTTTGAATTTGCTGTTGGTAGTATCATCAGTTGGTTTCACTGTATAGAATTTAAATACTGTCTTAGACCATCGTCGTCGCCTTTACGAAAGCAATAACCCTTCCCTTTACCCCTAATGGTAGTTACCTCTTTGGGTAAATCCCACTTCAGCACACTGTGATCACTGCCACCTAATGGTTCATTTACCTGCAGATTCTTAATGCATGAAGAATCACTACTGTTAATCAAATCAAGAGTATTACTCCCTATAGTTGGCTCCCGAACATGCTAATGTAGAAAACAATCATCCAATAAATCCACAAAAGCCTTGCTAGTGCGTGAATGACCAGCTCTCAAATTCCAGTCAATATCTGGAAAATTAAAATCCCCCATTATAAGACTCTCTGATTTACTGGCCCACTCTATTTCCCTGTACAGTTCCTTATTATACTCATCAGAGTCATTAGGCCTATAGCACACTCCTATGCAATTTTGATTTCCCAATGCTTATGTCGCACCAAATGACTCGACACTGCACTGTCCAGCAATGTCGACTGGCTTCACTTCCTTGGATTTTATGTATTTCTTAACTAATAGCATAACCCCTCCTCCCTTCCTATCCTGTGTATCCTTTCTGTAGACATTGTACTCCCCAAATTCCAGTTCTGCATTCCTTATATCTGTGTGACACCACGTCTCTGAAATCCCCACAATATCTGCCCTTGATGTTTTGAGCAATACCTCAAATTCATCAAATTTATTTACTAAACTCCTGGTATTGGTGTACACCCAAGTATACATGCACCTCTTCTTTTTCTTATCTACCCTAACACAACCCATGTGTTTACTTGTACCCCAATGATTCCCAGCAGTCTCTGAAATATCCTGCATCTTATTTTCCAGGCTGCGGCTTATTCCAATAGAAGCAGTGCAAGAATCACTTTTTCCTCTGCCAGTGGCTACTGTTAATCTATTAATCCTTGTATCCCCCCAATCTAGCAGTTTTCCGACCCACCTAACACTGCCTCGATAGCATCAGAAAACATTCTTGCACCCTTTCTATTTAAGTGTATCCCATCCCTGTAGAAGCAGTCTCTCCTGTTAACAAGTACAGACCAGGCTGAAAAAAATTCTACCCCTTGAGCCTTGCGCAATCTTTCCAGGGCCGAATTGATCGACAGGGCTCTCATCATACACTCCCTCCTATCGTGTCTGGGCAGACTTGCAGACACTTTCAAATTCAACCCTAATTCTTGAGATTTACCATCTCAAGAGCGGTCTTGTCTGCCAATCTGGACATCACACCCTGGAAGTATATCATCACAACCAGAAATATCTTAACTCTGGCAAAGCTACTAACGGAGAGAATAGATTCGCCGAAAGTGGGAAACGTGATCACTCGCCCCCGGATGACACGACCCAGAATAAACAGAGAAGAATCAAGTCTCAAGTGCCAACTGACTCAATTGGACTCTCTGGGGAGATTTTTCCCAGCAAATACTGTGAATTATTTTAATGATTTAAATATAGATGCAGAGAAACTATGTACAGACAAAATGTATAGGACAGAAATATTTGGTAATGTGTACCGGCAGGTACAAATATAATAAGAAGACTAATTTAATAATTTATATAATAATATTTAGCATTTAACAACCATTCGCAATTAATCCATTAACACATATTCTGTGTTTTGTCATCTCCAAATATTGTAAATAAGTTCATGTAAATATGCTTGTAAATACTGATATAATGTAACCACACCCTCTAGCCACGTGCTGTCCATGGGTGTCTCGTAAGAGAAATAAACAGATAATAATAATAATAATAATTAACGGGTTTTTTTCAACAGTGACTTGTACTTGTTAAGTAATTCCGCTGGTCTCCTACTCTTAATATCATTAGTGCCAACGTACAAATATTTACAACTATATCACCTTTTGTGCCCTTAAAAGATGATATCCACTCTACAACGTCATCAACCTTTGCCCCTGGTAGACATACAATGCAATATCTTGTTTCTCTATTACGCTCATAGACAGTAATAGGCGGCATGTTAGCGACTGCGCCTTTTGGTCGGTTTTCGGCTTCAACGCCAGAGCTAGTCGTCGGGAAGGATACACGTTCAACACAATATTTTCCCAATTGAGGAGATACAGTGTCAACATCTCTGCTAGCTAGTTTTGAGATCTGAGGAACCCGTAGAAATGATCTTAATGCGGATCTCTCAGAAAGCATAACGTTGCTCTTCAGATCTATCATCTCGTTTTTCAATACGCTCATTTCCTTTCTAATTTCCTCGTTCTGTGCGCGAAGCTCTTGGTTTATACTGAGTAGAGTGGATAAACATTCATATTTTTGGAAATTTCTCCTCTAAATTGTGCATATGCTCTTCAGCCTGCATAGCAGGAGGGTAAAAAAATTGCGTAAATGCTTCCGCTATTACGCTGCTAAGACTATTCAGGTTGCTGAGATGTGAGGTGTGTGTCTGTTTACTCTCTGCATCACGGGAATCTGCGTGTACGCAGCAGGTACGACGGCATTTTGGCAGTTTTCAGGACAGATATAACAACAACACGATTTGTTTATAATAGGGGTGTCAGGCTGAGTTTGTGAGCTCATGGCTTTTCCCTTACCATCGCTGGGCGGGGCATTTGTCCGGTCTCGCTCATATTCCAAATGAAGTCTACCTTCCTGATCCAAATTACTTTCTTTATTCTGGAGGTCATCGTTTTGCATATCAGTGAAACGGTGAGGGAGTTACGGAATTGCCCTCTTCCAAAGTATTAAGTATTTCTACCGATGCATTGTCTTCTCTTCGCGGAGGGGGGGGGGGGTATCATCCTTCCTACTGGCCGTTGCAGTGGTTCCTATTTGTTTTCCTTTACACAACATTTTCCCAGAAACCCTTTCCTTTTGTTCAGTGACAACCGAGAGAGACTTGAATACCCCTAGCATAGCAGGCATTACCTTCCTAAAAACCAAGAACAGCACATCCTCGAAAGAGAAGAAGAGTATGTCGCCTTTACGCGCTACGCACAGGATTTATTCGCACGACGCAGGACCCTACCATGGATATAGTCTCTATCTGGGTCATCATCTAAACCAAGAGAAGACAACCAACTATATTTTGGGAATCAATGCAGAGGCCTAACAGGCAAATGAGACTACACCACCAAATATGAGATCCAATATAGGACTGCCACAGCTGCATTTATATTTATATCCCTACTGACTTACAGATCACCGGATAGGACTTTAACTACCAAACTGGACATCACGGCCAGACCTGAATAAGAAGATTGTGCCAAATGGCGATCACGCTTGTGCTCCCTTGCACGGCAACTTTTCTTCCACTCCCTTCCCCTATTTTCGCCTGATGGATGTATTCCATTTTACCTTGGGGATGCCTTTTTCTTCATCTCTTATACTTCTCCCCTTTCTTGACTCTAAAGCTCACCCACTCTAACTTTTTTTTTTTTTTTACATTGGTCTCTGTCAGGATGTTTAGGTGATCCTGGCAGTTGCCGGGCAGGTACTTTACCCACTCGGCTAGCAAGGCCTGAACGCGAGTGACTTTATCCTGCGCCACACTCGATGCAGTATGAATAATATTTCTCTGCGACATCATCCATCTATGGAGGTGGACCTGTTTAGCTTCGGCTTATGTCCAGTGGTAGTTCTCGGGAGTGACGCCAGATGGCGCCACAATCTACCTTAGTCACCATTCTGACCTTGGGGTAGGTCAGAATGGTGACTAAGCATGGGGTAGGTCAGAATGGTGACCCTTGGAGCAACTTTCATAATGTTTATTTATTTATTAATATTTCATTATTATTATTATTATTGTTGTTATGATTATTATTATTATTTTTATCCTTAGCCATATGGTGCAAGGAAGCTTGAGGTTTTTGCTGCACCAGCCAAAAAAAAAAAAAAAAATTTCTAAGTTACCCTAAGAGAAAGAGAGACTCTTTCTCTTTTATCACTATTTAAAAAATGAGCGCGATATTAAAAAAAAAAAGATAAAATAAAAAAAGTACATTAATGCGAAAAATATGAAATTGAGTTGAGTTGTATTTTTTAAATAAATTTACATATATTATTCGATGTTAGATATTTTTATTAGAATATATGCGTTTTGTTAAATATTTTTGTAAAGTTTTTCTTAGTTTTTTTCTTGAACTTTTCTTTGCAAAACAAAGTAATAAAAATAAACTATTTATTATTATTAAATTTTTTTTTATCCTTATGAAGATTTGTCCTTTATTTTCTCCAAGAAAATATGGTCACCTAAAGTATAGGCCAAAAATATATTAGCCGACCGGGTAGCCAGGTGGTAAAGTGCCTACCTAGCAACCCAAAGGTCGCGGGTTCGAATCCCGCCTCGGGCTTGGATCAAAGTACTGCAAAAACCTTGGGAGGTGCGTTATGGCCACAGAAGCCGATGCGCTAACAACTACCAAAAAAATATCTATTAGTTTAGTAGCACGTAATGGTGTCTTATCTTTAGCTGTGTCTAGAGACAGTATGATGAAAACGCCCAAGTGGCTTTCAGAAAATAGATTTTTTTTTTTTTTTTTTGAATTTCTCATTATAGATCTCAGATAACAGGGACAACAAGAATGACGGTTGGAGAGTTAAACACGAAATTAGCTGTGATTCCAGGAAGCCTTAGCCAACTGCAGCCATTGAACATCTCAATTAACAAACACTTTTAAGTATTCATGCATGAGGACTGAACCATAGTGATAGGAACCACGATTTGGCAGAAACAGGACGAGTGAAGCGACCAACAATTTTTAGGTACATGAATATATTAAAAATGAGTGGTAATTAGTGAAACGCCAGACAGTTGCCATGTTTTTGAAGAAATTACCTCTATCCTAAATGACCCTTTAGATTGATGCACTCTTCGAAGAAAGTGAAAGTCCGCGATATCAGTAATGACGAGTACAGCAGTGGTGACGACATATTAATTAGAGTTATAGATTGAGTAAAATCTTCGTTTTACACTGATATTATGTTCAATGAAATGTTTTTTTTCCCAAAATTTACCTGTCGGAAACGTGGATGCGTCTTACGATCCAGTGGATCTCACATTCCGGGGAAAAAAAAAAAAAACAGTGAATTGTTACGAATTCAGTTTTGTGAGAAGATACTCGCAGAACTTTGCTGCTTTTTTTTTTTTTTTTTTTTCCTCCAGGCCATCAGATTAAAATTTTTAATTTTTTATTTATTGTTTTCTTTCTTCAGGCCATCAGATTGAAATTATTATTTATTATTTATTTATTATTTTTTCTTTTTCCTGCTTTTGTACTATATAAAAGCATACTTTGTTTCACACCTAGACGAAGTTTTGTTTTACGGGTTGAATACACAGGAAACGCGACCAACTTTTCAACTACAGTCACCTGGTTGGTCTCTTTCTGTTAGCCATTGCTCATTTCTTCCGTACATTTGTGTTTATTCCTCACTCTAGTTAGCAGCATAAATGACCTTTTCTAGCACGCTCTTCGCAATAAAGTTTAATAAAAGTTGACTTGAGATAATTGGCCTTGTACGTCACCATATGAAAGCAGCTGATGCTCTATTGCGCACTAGATAAAAATATTCGTCTTGAATTAAAGGAAAGTACTTATTACGCAATATTTTTGGACTTTTATTAAAGCTGAAAATATTGAGCAACGAAAACTTTCACCTGTTACAAGGTGCGTCTATTGTCCTCTTTATTCCAGGCGAGTCTCACATCAAGGCCTGTTCCTCTTTTAAAATTCGGCAAAAAAAAATTCAAAATAGTTCACTTTTGATGCAACTCTTTATTTTTAATCTATTTTGAAAATACATTTTTATTTATTTATTTTTTAATTGTAAGCATTTACAGTATTTCTAAATAAACACCCGCCGGGCAACTTTAGGAGCGTTAAAGAGCTGCGCTTTTTCGTTTAAGTCTTTCATTGAATGAGCTCACACGCATAGATGCGATTCTCATTTTGAGACCCTTTTCAATACTGTTGACAGGATGCCAAAAACAATAGTAAGAAGCGCAATATATGCTGCAGGATATCAGGATTATTTAAACAGCCGTGCATACTTAAAGTGTGCAGCATGCAGGACTGTTATTTTATTTTTTATGACAATATTTCTGAATTTCTAACACAGTTAATGATGCATATCGTAAATAAAAAATTGGTTGGAGGAATATAATTGATGTGTAATCCTTTTTCTGTGTATTGCTCTCGCTTTTAGTGCTTAAATAATTTTTCTGGACATATTTCCATTGCTTTTAGTGTGATAGAAATATTCTTATCCTTTTATTTCTATTCATATACAGTATTTTAGAATTTATCTCTATTCATTTAGCTTTTATTTCTAATCATATGTTTTAGTTTTTATTTCGATTCATATATTTTAGCTTTTATTCCATACCTTTATTCCTGGTCTGATATGACTTCTGCTCTGACGAATTCCTGTTTCTGCTGATGGGAGGATAATAATATGGCGAAAACGGTATTAGTCCAAGAATGCAACCTGTCTCGTGCCAATAATAAAATAAAATAAATTTTCTGTTTATACTCCGGCACGACAACCAGGTCAGTAGAGTTTACAATAAATCGTCAATACAAATATTTATCGTATTTAGTAGTCACGGGCGTGAACCCCGGTCCACTCAAGGAACGCGTACGATGCACTCTCGCTGCTGACCACAATGCAGGCTGATGGTGGTGGCGGTATGGCGCACATTGGGTCCTTTGTTATTAGTGGATTGATATTTGGATGCTAAGAATTATCTGGAAATTGTTTCCGAGCAGGCGCCTTTATAAGGCTGTAATGTATCCATCTGCGAATGTGTTCTTACAGTACGATAATGGGCCAATTCGCCATGTCCGAACTGGTTCCAGAAATACTGAGGTGGCCTCCACAGTAGCCAATCTCAATTCAACTGAAAAACCTGTGAGATGAGATGAGATGGAACCAGCTTCCTGGAGTAGCACCAACTAATCTGCACGACTCTGGAAGCAATTAAATCAACAGAACAAGATTCCCTATTGCACACCTCTGGCACCTTATTGAGTTCAGACCACAACGAAGTTAGCTCAATCTCATCCGTAGTTATTGTAGATTGGATGATTGAATATTGCAGAGCTCTACTCTGATGGGATCCTTCCACTTGTTCAGATTATGAACCTAAGGGGGCATAAATTCAAATTAAGAAAAGAAAAGATGTAGAATAGATGTGCGGAAATTTGCCTTTAGCCAGCGGGTGGTTAATTGCTGGAACAAACTTCCATCTGTCGTTGTGGAAGTTGATAGGTTGAATAAATTTAAGGAGGAACTGGACAGGCATTTGGAGGGAATGGTGTGATATATATATATATATATTTTTTTTTGGCTGATGCTGAATAAGCTCATACACTTGCTTTCTTGCATCACATGCCACTACTACTGATACTACTCGCTACCTAATAGCTAGTAGAGCTCTTTAGTGTACCTAGAGTGGCCACTTAGTGGGGGAAAAATATATGTGTATGCAATTCACCATGTTTCTGTAATAAATGTTTAGTTTTATCTGCAAACATCGTATTACACTGTGGTTAGTATTTTGAGGGAGCTGTTTTCACAAAGGTTGACAACAATTGCTTAAAACCCCATTGATGTATAAAGAAGAACAATATGAAGGAAACTCAATTGTTCTTTCAGTGGCATGGTGCGCAGTTTGAATCGAAATGGCGAGTAGTGAAAAACTAAGCACTTCAAGCAGTATAGGGTGTAATCTGTCTTTAATTGTTAAAGGATTTCAGATTATTCTCAAAAGTTTCGTGGCACGTCATTGTGGTGGAGGGTCAAATTAGAACTCGTTGACCATCACCTTGATCTTGCATTTTTTTTTTTTTTTTTTCTCGGAGCCTAGTTAGTCATGTAATCATGGAGAGTCTGATAGAAATTCTGAGGGATGTGAGTGAACCCGTTAAAAATCCTATTGATCCGTTAGAGTATACGAAGACGGTGACGAGATATTCTGGTAGAGGTCATGGTATTATTGTGAGATATCACGTGACAGTATCCTAATAGAGGATAAAAAATTATTATATTAGAATTACCCGAGAAAAACCTCATCCACTTATATGTATTTAAAGAATTGTATCCATGAATTTCCTGCATCTGACAAACAAACTGACTCACACGCATTGAGTCAAAAAGGCCCATAAAAGCTCCTCGCGTCATTGACAAAATTCGAACGTGGGCCTTTTCCTCCCAGTGCGGGAATACAGTGATTTTAACCACTGTGCTACCCTCGAGAACAACCCCTAACACAAGCAAGTGGAATTAGTATCTTTCTTTCTCTAGAGAATGCTGTAAAACCTCA
Organism: Mastigoproctus giganteus; assembly: GCF_048544385.1. Lineage (NCBI taxonomy): Eukaryota > Metazoa > Arthropoda > Arachnida > Uropygi > Thelyphonidae > Mastigoproctus > Mastigoproctus giganteus. The sequence continues at coordinate 141,633,634 of NC_143577.1, forward strand.
AATATTGCCTTTTATATACATACTCTTAATTAGTTTTAGTGAAAATTGTCCATAATAATTGTCCATAAAAATTGTCCATAATAATAATATAATAATTATAATAACTTTAACTTGAACTGTAATTATATAATAACCTGACTCCATATTATCCATTTAGTTTTTAATTTACAATCGAACGTTTTTGGAAATATTCACAGACTTGTGCAGTGTATTTTTATATTTGTGTGAATGTAATTTATTTTCTCACACATCTTAAGTTACGTTTTTTTTTTTCCCCATTTCAGTAGTCCATCATTTTTCTCCATCTGAGTAGTCTTCATCTGTTTTTTTTATCTATCTGAGTACTCTCCACCTTTCTTTCCTCCAACTGAACAATCTATAAGAAAGAAATGTGAAAAAAAAAAAAAAATACGCAGTATAAGTATATTTGAATTTCCCCTAATGTAGCCACTTTTTATTAAACATAAACTTATGTTCTTGTCTAGTAATTGCGTCTACGCTAGAAAGCAATTCGTTCATTCACTATTATAAAAATTGTTTCAGTGGCTTAAAGAAATATACATTTCTATTTAAACTTTTCAGTGCTTCTCTATGAATAGGCAGTCATTTAAATTTGGAAACTATGTTAAAGGTAAGGCGATGAAAGGAAGTGCTAATTTCTTGGTTTCACCCCATCGATTAGTGTTGTTATGAGAGAGAGAGAGAGAGAGAGAGAGAGAGAGAGAGAGAGAGAGAGAGAGAGAGAGACCGAAGTAGTAACACTAGCTTCACACATAAGGAAAATCATGGCAATTTTCTTTATTCACTTTCAGATCACGCTGCCAAAAGAGATTATCATCTGTTGCACACGTCCATGGTGGGTGAAACGAAATAATAAGACAGTGTTCATTGTATACTTTTCATTGTCACCCACATGCATTTTTTTTTAGTTTAGAGTCTTCACGCTTTGTTACCACTCCCTTGTGTCATAATAGCTGTACGCCAATAGGAAAGTGAGGCGCTTGGGCAAGCGCGAGAAATGCGAATAATACTATGGTGCCAACTATAAATCTCTAATTTCTTTTAAGGAATTCTGTCCCTGTGTTTTTCTGCCTCTTCTGCTATGACAGATACTTTATGTTCTACCACTGATGTACTCTGACATTAACTTTGCTCTCCAAAGGAACACGTGTGCTTACATCGGTCTGGCATCCTTCACTCTAGGGTTTTATCACTACAAGTAAGTATTCTAAGGAATTGTAACTAGTTAAAACACAATTTTCTAAAGAAAACAGTTTTGCGAAGCAGCATAAGCATCGGTAACGATTTCACAAACTTTTTAAGAAGTTCGTATATGGTGCTTATCAGAGAAGTTTTTCTACGAAGCGATTCTTGTGAATGTTTCAGTTGAATCCGAAAGAAGCAATTTTGTTCATTGAATTCCAAATATTTATAAGCAGACAAAGCTGTAATCCGATGATATGAAACATTTCATCATCATGCACTGCAACTAGGAATGAAAGCATTTGGAATCATTATACTATTTTTCAAATTAATATTTCCTTGACAAGCACCAAGTTCATATGACGTTACATGAAGTCGAAACCGATTGGCATAATATTCAATTGTACATACGTTTAAAAGGCAAGTGTTATTCATCAGATTTTAAGCATTATTGGATATCTAATTAACATTTTTTCCATATAAATAGCAGGACTTTCTCCGAGTTTTCATACAACAGGTTAAAGGAAAAACAAACAGTTGTCTCAATGTTGCATTGAAAATAACAGCACTTTAATTGGAAAAGTATCATTACGTGTATAGTATTTCAATGAAGTGCGATCCACCAGTCAATTATATCAGTAATCATTGTGATTTAGCAGATATCGGGAGGGGAAGTCCCTTTCCACTTCATCTGTACATCTTTATGTCTCAATTAACTCAGAGAAGAATCATCTCCTCTACCGTTTGATGATTATTGCCTTCCTATTGGTAAAAGCAGAAGAAGCAATCCATCAGTGAGAGTCAAATAGAGTGCTTGTTTGCAGCGATGATTTATCTCAGAGCATGATAAATGCTATATTGTGTGTGAAATATAATCCAATAAAATGGGTTTCATGGCCATGGAGGGAGCGGAAACGTATCTTTATACGATCAATGAACTTTACTGGGTTTGAACATGAATGCTATCACCGGGCCAGCAGATTTTAATAAATAAATAATCTTTATTGCTTGCTAAAGAATACAAAGTACTGTAAGGCAATTGGAACCCATGTAAAGCTATTAGTACATAAAAAATAACACATTTAACTTTTAATTCTGTTACCGTTAGTTCTAAGGTTTTACATAATTATGACATATTCATTGAATAATAGATTTGCTAGTGAGCGCAGTTCATAGAGGTCCCACAGTCAAACAGCGATCCCTTCCATGATGTTAATGGTGAGGTCTGGGGTGGCGAGGGTTATGACTGACCAGCATTAATAATAGAATAACTGCCCTCGATACCGTTCATACGGTATCGAGGGCAGTTGTTTAATGTCTATACCTAAAATCAGATGCATATCTATGTCCACCTCGTTGGCTTCTACTGTTTGAAGCAATGGGAGGACCTGTGCTGGTACGAATCGGTTTCGAAGTTTTAGTCTGTGTACCCTCAGAAGCACTGTAGGGGTTGCCCTTAGTGTAAGACGGAAACTGTGACGTATGCAGATGTCCCAGAAATTAGGGGAGGAGGTTATACTTGAAATTTTTTTTGTTGCAATCGTGATGCTTATACCGGTAACAATGATTGGCAGCTTTAGTATATTTACTTGCACGGCCAATTTAGCAGTCCGTATTTATCCCCATAAAGGTATAGGGGAGGGGGGGTAGATGATGCTTATACGTTCAATATCCATTTCAGAAGCTGACACTGTTCTGCACACACCTTTTGGTTTAATGTTGGAACACCAAATACACAAATTTCAGTTTCATACAGCCACTACAGAAGGATAGATCAAGGAATGGATATATTTCTTTGTGGAGTATAATTCATTAACATATGGTAGATGCAGTTCAGTATGCCATTTGACGTTTTTCACTTTATTTCCCAGGGTTTTTTCCAAGCAATTATCAAACGTCGTAAGTGACTTTCGAGTCCTTGTGCTGTCTGCGACTAGATAAGGTGATCTCGGAGAGGCGATAGGATCTTAGCTGGCTGATCTGTTTTAGCTAGAACAGCTTCACTGTCAATTTGTTTGAATTAAGCTCTGAGTTAGTCAGCCAGTTGCTTGATCTTATTAATAAATGATGATTCGGCTCCGAATGTAATGCGGGTAGCTTAATGTCACCCGCATACATTTAAAATATATCTCCTCTACCCTCGATAAATGGTATTAGTGCTGTTGTAAACAGTTACCCCCATAAAGTAAACGGAGCATTTATTCTCCTGTTGTAGATTACAGTATATTGTTTCACTGTAGGAATATGGCCCTATTAGTTAACAGCGATGGTATAATGGACAGCATATTACCTTTCATATGGAAATAACTCTGAAGAAGGTTTTTAAGATCATTTATATTTATGCTGTCAGATACTGCTTCCAGATCTATGTGCACTGCCGATAATTCTTGTTTGCTGTGTAGTGCTTTGAGGGTAACGTTTGTCATGGCTAGTACGTTCACCACGCTGAACTGACCTACTAGCCAGCTTTTGTGGTCTAAGAAATGCATAGTGATATCGAGACGGTTCAGAAGACAAAAGTCGAATTAATACTAGTATGATTGCTTTTTGTACAAGGGTTAATACTGATGAGGTAAGCGTGTATTGCCTGGGCTTGGCCGGGTTGTTGGGCTTTGCGATGGCTTCTATGGAATAATTATTCTATATCCCAGGGAAAGTTTGGTGGAAGAGGATTGCGTTGAATATTGTTTCTAGCACATCAGTAATAAATTGGCTCAGGCACTTAACAATGAAATGTGGAATGCCATTGCGGTCCGCTATTAATAGTTACTTTGTAAATAGTCGATTGCTTCTGGTCGGCAATAATTTCCTCCCTGAAATAATTTCAACAGATTCTGGTAGGAAATATGCTGAAAAACTCAGATATGTCCTTAAAAGTTCTCGTCACCCGCAGTTTTCAAATATCGTAGGTTAGTGACCGAAATCAAGACCTGTCGTTAAAGCTTCATTTCCTACATTCTCATTTAGACTTTTTTTCTTGAAAACTTGGGAGCGGTCTCCGATGAACACGGTGAAAGGTTTCACCAAGATATTTCTCAAATGGACAAAAAGCTACCAGGAATAATGGAGTCCAAACATGTTGGCAGACTGTTGGAATCTCGCACTGGAATACCAATGGACTATATTAAAAGGCAAATCACGACAAAATAACTGTTTTGTTATGTACTATTTTCTTAAAATATATGAAATCTTTTTTACTATAAACGTTTTGACTTTAATCCCTTCTTCCTTAAAATTGGTGGGTGTTATAGCAATATAGTTGCCATATTCAGCAACGTCAAATCTACAAGAATCACCCTGAATTTTAACAGGGAGAGATTTTTTTTTTTTTTTTTTTTTTTTTTGACGACTAGTGATTTGTTCTCTGTTAATACAGATTGTGTTTATTTCCAAGAATTGTGTTCCATTTAAGGGTAGTTCTCCGTGAAATAACTGGAATAGGTTTGATGAACATCTGGCGACAAAGTTTAGCCGCGTGTTGATAGAAACTCCCAAATTGGTTTTAAGGTTGCCCTCTATAGGATTATTTCCATATTTTAACTGAACATTACTGATGGCTATCCCAACGTAAGGTACCCTAGCCCCATGACTGTACTCCACCCAAATACGCAGAGCATTCCCAAACACTTCGCCTGGTGGGCATGCCATCTTGCTACTTTAACGTCTTAACAATTCCTCTTGTGGTGGTGGAGGAGGAGGAGGAGGAGGAGAAGGAGGATGAGGTGCCTCCACTAGTGGGGACTCTCTTTCCTTAACTTCTAAATTACTGGTGGAAGTTTTTCTATCGTCCACCTTCTTCACCTTCACCTATACTTAAAATGACCAGCCATCCCGAATTAATACAGAGTCTATATAATATTGGCGTAAACACACCATAGACAACTCTTGAACAAAAAAACTACGTTAGTAGTTTGAAGGGCATCATTTTATCTGTATCTCATATTATGCTCTTCCTTCACAACGAATTGCCATGTATTGCACTACCTCGAATAAGTAGTGCCACCAAAAGAGAAGATTGTTGTTACTTATTCTCAGTGGGCAGGCACCACCACCCAGACGGCACCGTTTGAACGCTTGTTTGTATATGTGTGGGATAATAACTCTACTATCCACTTGTCCCTATTAGACTTAGAAAAGCAAAAATGTAGGGGGAAAGTTATAGTAGGAGTGGAAGAAGAAAAGAAACGGTGTAGAAGAATGAAAGGGACAATAACTCCTTCAACTCACACCACTCAAAAACTCATAAATTCCTCGAATAGGCAACGCTTTCCCAGTACAGAAGACTGTTGTTACCTATTCTCGGAAACTCCATGAATATCAGGCTCCCCGGGTGACCGTTTCATTGAGGCTGTTGGCCTTTCATCGGTGGGTGGGCAGGTATCCTGGTATTGCAGACATGACAATCCAGTTGTGAAGATAATCCCACAATATGAGAGATGCCAGGTGTACGTGATAATATTTAAGTAAAATTAAATGCAACAAGGCATCATATCTTTAAGAGTATAATAATCTATATAATATTGGTGTACAGCATAGACAACTCTTAAACAAAACAACTCTTAGACAACTCTTAAACTACGCTAATAGTTTTTTTTTAAGAGTTGTCTATGTATCAACAAAAAATTATCAATTTTTGTTGATACGTTACTCTGGGGTTACTGCTAACATATGCAGTAATTCTCATTTGTCACCTCTCAGCCTATCTGCTCAAATTTTTCAGATCTCGTTGCAGTAGCGTACGTTAATTGCAGTAGCGCCGTTAATTCTATTAACGGCGATTCTAATAAGGGAAAATAGGAGGAATATTCCATAGGCCAAAAAAGTAAAGGTATAAAGCACAGATTTACACTTTATCACCTTACCGATTAAACAAAATTAAATGATACGTGTGAAAATCGGAAGAATATTTTCCACAGATAAGAAAAAAAAAAAAATGACGTACATAGCTTAATTAATACAGCAATATATACATGCTAAATAATTGATATTTATGTTCACTTCACTGAATCTTTTTTTTTTTTTTTTTTTTTGGATTGTAAAATTCAAAACAGTAAAAAAGTTAAGCAATCAATAACGACGAAAACGGCACGCACAAACGTCGTATCCATTTCTTAACTCTCCTTTGTTTTCTCGGCTATAAGAAAAGCATATGATTTTCTAAATCTTCAAAATCTGAAGATAAATTGTAGCACCTCATTTCGCTTCAGCTTTCCTCAAAGAGAACAACACATATATAAAGTGACGTGGGTCTCCTACGCTCGACTTTACAGTTCACACTAAACAGTGAAATGACGTGAAGTCCCGTGAAGTGATAACAGTATGTTTCTGCCCACGCTTACGCTTCTCGGGCAATTTGTGTGTAACCAGAGCCGGACCAAGTTATTTCTGGGCCCCGGGCAGAAAGGTTTTTCGGCGCCCTCTTATTAAGGATATATTTATTTTTTGCTTCATTGTTCTTCTGTTTTTGGTGCCCCTTAAATTAAAGATTATTATTATTACTAGATTAGCGCCCCGAGCATGAGCCCTACTAGCGCCTGTGCTTTAATCCTGTACTGGCTATAACTCTGGAATAAAGATAAAAAATTCAAACCAAGCAAAATTAGTCTATACAGTAGTTAGGAAGCTACTGAAATCGCAGTTTTTAACATCAACCAACAGTTAAGCCGGCTCAACTGTTGGTTGTTGAATGTTTTTGAATGCGCTAGTAACTTGTACTATGTTGCATCTTCTGAAGAACAAAATTCTCAAAATTACAAAGTTCTTCGAACGAGTAATTAAAATAATATCACATCCTTGAGCAAGATTCAATAGAGATTGCATAGCAGTCTCTATTGAATCTACGCAACCCAAATTGGCTATACACTGTAGTAAAGGCTGAATTCAAGGAATTCAGCTTTTGAGCACACAGGAGGTTGCTCTGCAAGATTGCACAGCGAGTCAATTAAAAATTTGCGCCACTGAGACTGCTTATGGATAGAAGAGAAGGAAGGGAAATATGTGCCAAGCAGCGGTCTCTATTTTCTCAGAATAAGTTCTTAGTGACCTTATGCGCATAAGCGATTTTTCCAACACAAAAAAAAAAAAAGAAAAAAGAAAAGAAAAAGTGAATAGATTTTATAAAGTCGTATTTGGTAGATCTAGTTTGAGATTGAAAACGAATTCCTGCAACTGGAGATGATAAAAGTGTAATGTAAAAAATATAATATTTAAAAAAAATTATGAAACCGGTACATTTATTATTCAAACTAAATAGAAACTTCCACTACACTGGACAACACTTTGAAAACCGAGATAGCTAGGAATAAATTCAAAATAAAACTATGCAACCCAATTCGGCATGATTGTGGAAAAATTTAAGAATATCTTCCCCCCTCCCCACGTCATAGGAAGTGTTTGGAGTCTTCAGCCAGACCACAGAATGTGAGTGAGTATCAATGCTCTCCAGAGCTTTAATCATCAGGGCAGTACCCCATTTCATGAGTAAGTACAATAGCATTGCAGTAGTAACTTTGAAACTTTTACACTGTGCATATGAGAAATCATTTTCAGTTATCTTCATTTATTGTCTTTTAGGTCTTTAAGAATGATATCCTCAATCAACAATGTCATGGTTGGCATCACCTTATTCTCAATCATAAAGTATATTCAAACTTCAGAACGAGACAATGCAACAACGTCCCCTATAAATATATTAGGTACAGAATCTGTCCATGGTCAAGTTTCAGACTTAAGGTTGAACAAGACAATGAAAGAGTCCACAATACGCATTTCCCACGATGAAAGAGAAAGAGAGGAATTATTTCCTAAACGTCGATTCACGGCAACTGCTGGATTTATTCCTGGTGTGGGAAGTGGACCTGCATTTATTGACCTTGAGAGGCCTCGCGACGTTCCAAAAATAGAATGTAAGCAATGAAAATGTATTAAAAATTCAATATTGTTTATTAGTTTTCCTTCAGTAATTCTTCCTGTTTATATATATATATATATATATATATATATATATATGCCTAAATTCATTAAAATGTTTACTTTCTTCACGTATTACGGTATACTGCCAAATTAATATATAATTATGAGCTATGAATGTTGGTATTATTTAATGGGACGACAGTAGTGTTCCTTCATTTAATTATACGAGATGCTTATAGGTATCCTTGATGATGTTATCCCGTTCTGCACTGCCATAATATTCGTTTATTCCTATAAAAGAATGATTTACATTAATTAATGAACTTATTTATTATGTTATGTCTGTTAATGTTTATTAATTTTGTAAATCTCTTAATGTTTTTAATTCTGTTAAATCTGGTAAGGTTTTTAATTCTGTTAATATTTGTTAAATTCTGTTTATTATGTTTGCTTTTTCAAGATTAATTTGCATATTTTAAAGTGTCAGGTCTCACATTAACAACAGCTGTTTTTATTTGCTGTGATATGTCTTTCCAAATAATCACAACATTATAGAAATAAGAATATACATATTATACCAGGAAACACTTAAGATTATTAGGATTAGTTAATAGCGTTCTTTTTATTGCGACACAATGCAATTCTGCTAACGTGTCATAAAGATACCCTAACAATAAAATCATGAAACTAAAGAAAAGGAAAGAAACGAAAGGTAACAATGACTCTCGCCAGTGAAAATGCACGACTCATCACCAAAGGGGACGCACCTTCACACTCATCAAAGGAAGAGTGTCATTCGTCATTCCCACAACACATTCATTAAAATAAAGGCAGGGAGCAACAGCAACTTACGAATTTCAGAAGGATGATTTAGTCGTTGACTGTTATCCAGCAAAACATCAATGGATGTCTCTATTTGATACATAAACAGAACAAATCCAGAAGTTAAAATAACGAAGTGTGGAAACTGGGGAGGCTTTTTTTATTTTTTTATTACTGGCTCCTTTACCCTGTCCCTTTCTTCTTGGATCCAACAATATGGAAGTTGTTTAAAGTTTAGTGAAATGTCACATCTGACTCCTCACACCTCCAGGGTCCACATTAGTCACCTGACTACTATAACTACTTGGTTAAACACACAGGAGATTTGCTGGTAATGAGGATATCTTAATTCCTCCTTATTTTATTTTAAGATTTAGATTTAAAATAAAATACTAGCGTGACAGGGTGTATGTCTCTCCATAATAAGAGGCTTATTGGTACAACAGAAACATGAAATTTATAACGATATGAGTCAACATTAATTTCAACAACAGACTGTCAAATGATATACATATATACTGGATGATTCAGAAGGAATAGTAAATATTTTGGGAGGTTATAGTATCGATTATTCTGAGTAAAAAGGTTAATATAAACATGTGTCCAATTCTCAATGGATAAGGAGATACCGCTGTTTGAAATTGGCGCGCACAGCTCCCCGAATCAGATGTGACCAAGAAGCAGTTACAGCTTGACGCTTTGGTGTTAGAAGTGTTGTTGTTTAGAATGCCGCACATCTTCACACATGCTGAATATGCCGATATGGTGTTTATCTACGGTTTTTGTGGAGGAAGTGCTACTGATGCTTGTAGAGAATACCGTTGACGGTTTCCTAACTGCAGAATACCAGATTCAAGAGCGTTTATTAGAGTTTACACCAAACTGCGTGAGAGACTGGTACAGGTCCCAGCTCTCATATTTCTTCTGATCGTGCAAATGAACAAAATGTGGATGAAATAGAGCACATTCTTCAGTCGGAAGAACGTAGTCCTACTTTTAGCACACGAAGAATTTCTACGCATATCGGTGTTTCACAAAAAAGAGTAGGGCGAACAGACTCTTGTCAGCACGGCTTATATCAATTTCACATAGAGCGGGTGCAACACCTTCAACCAGGAGACAACGCCCAGCGATCGGAATTTTGTCAGTGGGTAAATGCTCTCCTTTACTAGACACCATTCTACACTCAGGAGTGTCTAGGGGACGAAGGAGTTTCGGTTGCCTATGGAGAAAAGCGGATCGGCTGGGTGAGGGAGGCTGAGGGTGAGTGTGACGGCGAGGATGCTTGCACCACGACCCGTGCTGACTTTCGACATCCCTGCCCATATGGCATTGTATGCATGCTAATTAGGCAGCAGCAGCAGCATGTGAAATACCTAGTGGACGTTATGAACGTCTCGTCTCCATCAACTCATCCCACTCCAATCTCACATACCGTAGGATCGAGCGGTTTATTCGTGCTTGAAGCCCAAATTGATGCAAATAAATCCTACCACGCAGTATTTATTTGCAAACATGAGATATGCTTGAAAGTCCAAGTTAATGGGAAGAGTGAGATAAGAAGCGGCAAAATCCAAGTCAAGAAGCTGTGTAAGAGGATATATAAGAAGCGGCAAATTTTGTCCAGAGAAAATTGTCTCTCTTGTGCTACTTTAGAGGAATTAACCTCTGGTCTTAAGGCTGTGAAGGGTAATCTTGCAATCTTTGGCATCTCTGTTTACTGAAAATTCAATAAAGATTTTCTCTCTCTCTCCGAAAACGACGCCAAGGGTTCCAGAATTCACGGAGCTGATGAAATCAAATTGGTAACATCAGGCGCCCTGTACTTAACCCTACAAAAACTTTGAAAACTGCTTCCAGAGGCTGTCGTAAAAAGTATAGTAGCAATGAGAGGAAATCTTCTTTATTCAGTTGAATATCATACTATCGTTGTTGGAACTTTTTGAGCCTACCTAGTGTAATTCCGGTGAAGAAATTAGTTTTTCAGCTTCATTGTTAAAACTGTTCTTATAAATGACCGCGAAAATCAGTTTAAATTAAATAACAATATATTTATTTCTCTTTGAATGAATGAAAATGATGTTGGTAGAGAAGTTTCATTAGTGAATAGCAGTTATGTATTTTATTGAATCACACTAATCATTCTTATGCGTTTGGATAGATGTAACAGCTGACTGCTACGACAACTACATGAAAATTTCTGTCCAATTCAATGAGACTTTTAGCGGACTGGTATACAGCACAGGATATGCTTATGATGGAGATTGCGTTTACGTAAATGGCACAGGAGATGCTCGTTATGAATTTAACATTCAGCTGAATCGTTGTGGAACATTAGTGCGGCCAGAATTTCGAACAACTGGCAGTCGAGCTTCAGTAAGTACACATTTACTAAATTGCTGTCCATTTACTATTGTAGCAGAGGTAGAATAAGTTCGCATGGAAGCGAACTTATTCTGCATTATGCTATTTTCATACTGATACTATTAGCTATATCAGGATAAGATATCTACGTTTTGCAGCAATCAAGCCCATTTGATAAAAATTGTCATTCTGTGACAATTTAATATCACATGCAAGAGTAAATCAAATGAAAACAGGTTTCAATAATGAAATTTTATTATGCCGCATTGATTAAATTTAGGAATGGTACTAATGCTTCTATTGAACAATAGCGAGAAGTAGCTATCCAGTATACGTGGAGAGGAATGTGTCATTCACAGTGAGGTATGCTCAAGTTACATACAGACATATATATATATATTATCTTATGTAGGGCGGCACCTGAATGTCAGTTTAACTCCACCTTGGTACACTGTGATGAATACAGAGCTCTATGCTCAAGTTAGCACTGCAGCATTATTCGATTTCTTACAGGAGAGTGTATCACTTCAGCAGAAATTTACGAAAGTTGCAGCAGATGGGTACGTCGCCAACTGTATGCTACACTTATGCACAAATGGACCAATCGTTTCTCTGAAGGAAGAAAAACTTTGGAGGATGACTGTCTCCTAGGAAAAGCTCACACAATTGTTACAGAAGAAATTATAGTTTTATCATACAACAACATCAAGGAAGATTGTTGCAACAGTTGCTGACGTCCTGAAGCTGGATATTGGTCATGGGTCTTTGCACACATCTATGATTTTCATTTTTTGGGACAGTGAAAATTGATCTGGAAGGACCTCGAATTTGTAGGGATCATGAAATGAAAGAAACCACAAGAATTGGTGGCAACAGCAACGAAAACACTTTTATGAGCAGTGTGTGAACGATCAGGAGAACACATAGAATAAATGCCTTCACTGTGGTATTTTTTTAAAATAAAGAATCTGATATTGGTTAAAATTAAGTAATAAGATTTTCAAATTCATTCAATTCGCCTGTAGATCTTACTTTATTAGGGAAAATGTTCATCGTAAAGTCCGACTTTCCTCTCAATCATACTTAAGTTCAGATGACTTTCGAGTTTTTTTGTGGATGCTGTTCGAAGAAACACGGCTCAAGTGAATTTTACTATATACGCGCAGTCAAGTTCTTAATTGAATAAATTATAGAACTTTTTTTTCAGTGTAAATGCACAATTCTTTGTTCGTAACAGCAAACTACAGTAGTAGTGTGAACGGCATCGATTTAATTGTATCTCATATTGTGACTACCTTCACAACGAGTACCCTGTATTGCACTACCTCCAATAGACTACGCTTCACCGATGGAGAAGACTATTGTTACTTATTCTCAGTGGATACCATCTCCCAGACACACCGTTTCAAACCTTATGCTACCCGCCAACCGATGATAGACAAACAAGCCTTGAAACTGTGCCGTCTGGGCGGTGGTATTCACTGAGAATAAGTAACAATAGTCTTCGCCATCGGTGAAGCGTTACTTATTCGAGTTAGTGCAATACATGGTAACTTGTTGTGAAGGTAGTCACAATACGAGACACAATTAAATCGATGCCGTTTACACCACTAGTGTAGTCTTTTTTTAAATTTTTTATTTATGAAAACCCCAAACACGAGAGGTATTAGAACCTATATAGTGCTTAGTACCGTGCATGGGTTGGAGGTTGAGAAGACGAAAGAAGATATTTGTTGACATTGGGCTTGAACTTCTGTAGACTGTAATTTTCAGGAAATACGTATGAAGGAAGGTTGTTCCAGAAAATGGCAGATGAATGAATGAGGAGGATGAAAAGTTGGTTCTGTGAGTTTGAAGCTGGACAGTAAATGGATGTTGGCTGGTGGCGGCACGTGTTCGAACTGTTTTGAAGGAGAGGGAGCGGGAATTATAGAAGCCAATTCAGAGGAAGTATATGTAGAAAAGGCATGCAGCAGAAACAGTACGTCTATAAGACACAGAGTGGAGACTTTGTTAGAGATGAGTCATTAATTAACCTAATTATCCTCTTCTGAAAGGAATCTAGAAGGCTGAGAGAGGTTTTGGGGGGCAGCACCCCAGATATGTGAAAAATATTCCATGGTAGGGCGGATTTGCGATTTGTACAGAGAGAACAGCTGTTGGGAAGAAAAGTAACCCTGAGAGCGAAAGAGAAAACCAAGTTTTTTAGATGCAGAGGAAGCAATATTTGTAATGTGCTTGTGGCACATTAGAAGTCGGGGTAATCTACAAAAGATATATATCATCTTGCCTAGAAATCGAAGTGTCTGTCACCAAAGATAAGCATAGGAGCAGAAGAATCCCTTTTGCGAGATATAAGATAGGATTGAGTTTTAGAAGGATTGAAATCAACTAAACTGCCTTTGCCCCACTGGAGAATTACGAGATCGGCATTTAAGGAATTGGTAGCGGGTATTCGAAAAGTTGAAGCTGATTTAGCAGGGAAGGTTACTCAAAGTGGAAAGTGGAATGCAATGTGCTATCAGCAAAACTATGGATAGGATTTGCGGTCAATGGAAGAAGGTCATTAATATTCAAGAGGAAAAGAAAGAGTGGGGGGGAAAGAATTGAGGGATACCAGCATTAGAGGAGAAGTTAGAAGACAGAGAGCCATCTATCATCACCCTCAGTGAGCGGTCAGAGAGAAAACTGATAACCAATTACAAAAAACAGTTGGCAAACCATAAGACGGAAGCTTGTTTAGAAGACCTTTACACCAAACACGATCGAAAGCTTTTAAGATGTCAAGAGCAACTGCTTGTGTTGCACCGAAATTTTCCATTGAATTTGTTCATAAATGGGTAACATCAGCCAAAATATCACCAATGCATCGACACTAACGGGATCCATACTGGCGATCGTTGATCAGACGGAAAGTTTATAGATAGTTTAAAAGTTGGCGGTTAATTGATTTCTCCAATACTTTAGAAAGAGTAAAAGTAATTGCAATGGGACGATAATTGGATGGAAGGGATGTGTCACCCTTTTCAGGAACTGGCTGCATATGAGCAAATTTCCAAGCAGAAGGAAAAACACCTTTGGAATAAGTAAGTGAAAAAAGACGGCAAAAACAGGAGTAAGTTCAGGAGCGCAGGTTTTGAGAACAAGTGGAGAAATACCATGAGGACCTGGAGCTTTCTTAGCATAAAGATTGATCAAAATCCTTGTGACATCCTTTTGACGGAAGACCACAGGAGGCATTAAATGAGTTGTGCTGGGAATGGTGGGAGGTGTTTTACCAAGATACATGAGTTGGAAGAAAAACAGGATGCCAGTAGGTCAGCTTTATCCTTGGCTGAAATGACAATAGAACCATTTGGTTTTGACAGAGGTTGGGTGCAGAGATGGGCAAAAGTTGTGGGCAATAGCTTTGGCAAGAGACCAGAATGATCGGCTACCATTAGGGAAAGAAGCAAGTTTTCTACTCTCAGCCTGTTCCAAATCTAGATTGGACTGATTAATAATTGCTTTACAATTGTTTGGAGCTGTGGTGTAGTCATAAAATGAAACTGAAGAATTGGAAACAAGCCAATTACATATATGAAATATTTTTCTCTTTAATAGCCTTAGCACATTTATTGGAAAACCAAGGTTTAGATAAAGGACGATATTTTAAGGTGGAATTTGGAATAAAGGATTCCATTTCTACAAACATAATTTCACTGACATGATATCAGAAAATATCTGATATGATTTCATATCAGAAAATTTGAAACAATAATCTGACCAAGGAAAAGAAGAAAAGAAATCTCGCAGGTCATCCCATTTTGCATTCTTGAATGCCAAACAACACGAGGTTGGGAATAATCATGAGATAAAGGCTCCATTGGAGAAGAGACAATCACCAAGTTGTGATTTGCGGTGCCTAAAGGACCACTCACTTCGATCGTGTACTTAGAAAGGTTGTTTGTAAGAAAAAGATCAAGCGTATTGGCTGTATAGTTAGGATTGCAAAAGCCTCAGCATCTCGACCAGCTGGGTCTGTGTGACTAGATAACGGAAGCCAGCTGGAGTTGTGAACATTAAAATCACCAAGGAAGATTACCTCACTGTTAGGAAAGTTGGACTAGAGAAAGTCAAGTTGCAAAGAGAGGAAGTCAAAGAGTTCCAAATGATTAGTGAAGTTGGCAGATCGGTACAGACAAGAGATGAATTTTACAGAATGAGGTAGAGAGATATTTTAAGCCAGAGAAGATCATCAAAAATAGGAGATTCCAAATTACCAAGTCTCTGACAGGGAATATCGGAACGGATATATGCGCAAGTACCACCTTTGAGGCGAAAGGAATCATACAGCGAATAATTTGGGCAATTGAGATGAGCAGTGGTTGAATCAACGGATAACTGAGATTCTTTCAGAAAAATTACATGGGGTTCGGCGGACTGCAAGGGGAAATGGGGATAATTGAGATTAGAATTGAGATCACGTATACTGTATTTGTGAAATGAACTAGGAAGTGTTTGGGTGGTTAAGATCTTTTCGCAGATAAGTTTGCTCTATTAGTTTAACAATTCATGGTGTATTCAATAGTAAGAAAAAGTGGGGAGAGACATGCTGTATGAAGTAATGAAATTTTTGGATATGACGTACACATGGTAAGGATATACCCTGATCCTTGACATAATGCCCCCTGCAAATACACTACTCGGACTCCTTCCAGTCATTATCTGGCAGAGTAGAGACAGCAAGATTATACACTAGGTGATCTGTAAGCCTCCTAGAGGCTTATTAACCGAACCTATTAGCTGGCCTGCGAACACCGTTTTAAGCTGTACCCTCGAAATATAAGGAATATTGGATCTCGCCATGGTGTTCATCATAACCTCAAAATACATCAATCATACTGCATGATGGAAGAGTTTGCTATTATGAATAAAGAACTGTGTATTTATACGAAATTTACACTAAAAGTTCTATAGTAAATTGCAAGTTCGCAGTATATTATGTCTTGCGCATTTATTTCTTATTAATTGATTAAAATACAGATGGATTCATTAGTTTCTGCAAGGGAATAAAACCGGCAGCAGTGGCATTAATTACCACTGTTAAAATAATCGAGAATCTGATGTGCCAAACTCCTTTGTTATTTCTGAAAACGCTCTTTTTTGTACTGCTTTCTTTACACCAATGCTTTACCTGTTTCTAATCAATGGTGATATTTATTGAAGTTTTTTTGTTGTTTTTTTTTCCAATGAAAATGTTAAGTGAAAAATGTTAAGTAAAAAAATTTTACGCCTGTTATTTACACCTTAAAAGCAAAAGATGACACCAGGAGAATATTATCATCTCAACAGTCATCTAGAAATAGGCAAAAATAATAACAATCATCTCAAAAGTTAACGCTTTTGAGATGACTGTTATTATATATATATATATATATATATACACCGCCCTACCATTAATATCCGGACACCCCTCTATGGATGGGAAAACGGGTCCTATGCAAGCTACACGTCACAGAACCTACTATAAATATGCACACTGGGCTTCGAACAGACAATTTCAAAAGTGAGCATGTAAGATGACACGTTCAACAGAATTACCTCAACAGTTCAACAGAATTGATCACCTCAACAAATGCTAGACGCCGATTAACCTGGTATAAGAAGCGCGAATCCTGGACTGTAGAGCAGTGGAAAACAGTACTATGGACAGACGAGTCGAGGTTCGCACTCTATCAGTCTGATGGCCGTTCCTGGTTGTGGCTAATGCCAGGGGAACAGTTCCTTCCTGATCGTATCCTTCCAACAATGAAGTTTGATGGAGGCAGCGTCATGGTATGGAACTCCTTTCATGGTTTGGCTTAGGCCTATTAGTTGTTATTGACAAAACCACGAATGCTGTGCAGTACCAGGACAACGTGGACAATTATGCACTTCCAACATTATGGCAATACTTCGGGGAAGGCCCGTACCTGTATCAGCAAGACAACGCGTCATGCCATACTGCCGGGGTCGTAACAGAGTTGTTTGAGGACATGGGTGTAGAAAAGTTGGGTTGGCCGGCCCAGAGTACTGATTTGAATCCTATCGAGCATCTTTGGGATGTATTGGATCGTCGGGTACGTGCACGTCGACAGCGCCCAAAGAACAAGGCCGAACTGGTGGCTGCGTTAAAGGCCAAGTGGAGGAACAAACTAAATTTATAAAAAGCTGGTTGAGAGTATGCCGCAAAGATTGAAGACCGTCATAAAAGGATAAGGTTTCAGCACAAAATATTAAATGACAAATAAAAGCTATTTTGTCTAAAGGCAGGTGTCTCGATATTAATGGTAGGGCAGTGTATGTATATATACATGAAAGTACAGGATGAAAGTACATTACTACTACTACAACTACTACTAAAGTAGTAGTTGTAGTAGTAGTAATGGCAAATGATGCAAGAAAGCAAGCTTAAATCAGACAAAAAAAATGTTTCTACAATTAACCAACCATTTGGCTGAAGTCAAGCTTCCGCACATTTATCCTGAAACCATTTTTCCTCAACTTGGACTTATGTCCACTCATGTGTGTAATATCAGCAAGTGGAAGAATACCGTTAACTTTCAGCTCACTCAATCCATGCAAGGCTTTAAACACCTCAATTATATCTCCTCACAGGTTCCTGGTCTCGAGACACTGCTATTTGCAGAACTGAAGTTTTTCTAGGTAAGAGCAGCAGTTTCTTCCTTCAGCAGTGTGGGTGCCCTTCTCTGCACCAGTTCCAGCAGATCTACATCCTTCCTAAAGTGAGGCCTCGAGAGCTGTATACAGTTTTCAAGATGTGGCCTAAATCATGGCCTTATACAAAGGGATAATCATCTACTTATCCCTGCTATCAAAGTTTCTGTATATCATTAACAAAACTCCACGAGCTGTCCCGGCAGCATGTCTGCACTACTCAGAGAATTTCATGTCTGACTTCACAGTTACTCCCGGCCTTTTTCAATTTTCACTACCCTGAATGTAGTACCACACAGTTGATAAGTTAATCGGGGGATTACTGCTACCCATGTGTAGTACCTTGCATTTATCAATGTTAAACGTCACGTGCCATTTCTCAGCACATCAACCCTAGATCATGTTGCAGTAGCTGACTCTGATGACTGTCGTTAACCATCCTGCCAATCTTTGCAACATCTGCAAACTTAGACATTAAGCCTGATATATTTTCATCAATATAATTGATAAATATTGAAAATAGCAATGGACCTAGGAGTATTGAATCCTGCAAAACGACACTAATAACATTAATCCACGAAGAGGAGTACTCACTGGTAACCACTCTCTGTCTTCTTCCACTTGATCATCCCTTTATTCATAGCAGCAACTTTCCCTTAATGCCGCATGGCTTCAGTTTTTACAGCAGTCTTTTGTGTGCAACTGTATCAAAAGCCTTCCTGAAATCAAAGTATATGATATAAAATTATTTTTTCATTCAGTTCCTTGTCCGCTACATCATAGTAAACTGTCAGATTCGTAAGACAAGACCACCCCTTGACAAATCCATGCTGAGATTGCAGTATAATTGCATTCCTGTCTAAATAGGCCATCATTATTTCTTTAACCAGTGACTCCATTATTTTCCTGGGAACAGACGTTAAGCTAACAGTTCTGTAATTTCTCTTGTTGCCTTTTGAAAACCTTTATGAATTGGATATATTCGCACTTCTCCAGTCCCCAGGGATCACCCCCGAATGCAAGGATGCTCTCATACTTATGGCTAAGGGTGTGTTTACTTCATTTGCTGCCTCCCTTAATACACTGTGCAAAATTTAAGGACCAGTCAGCTTTTCAGTTTCCTGTAGCTTCTCATACGAGTGGCCTGGATATGGGAAAAGCATACCAAAGGAACCTCGTGAGGTACAGAAATAATGAAGGAAACGACACCGACACAACAACGGAAACAAAACGGTACAGAGGGACTTTATTCAAAAATGGCAACATAGCACTGGTTGCCATGATACAGATGTATCACTGCCAAAGATGGAACAAAGGAAAGACGTGGTCCTCAGTAGGAGATATGGCCACCCCTAATGTCGATGCAGGCTTTGCATCGCCTGTCCATACTTAGAATAATGTTGTTGATAAGTTCTTGCGGTAACATCGTCCACTCCTCTCTCAGCGCCATCTTCAGCTGGTGAACATTTTCTAGTGGGTGTGGACGTGCCGCTAGGTGTCTCCCCAGAGCGTCCCATATGTGTTCGATGGGATTTAGATCGGAAGAACGGGCAGGCCAGTCCATACGAACGATGTCCTCACTTTCCAAAAGCATATCAACAGCTGCAATGCGATGGGGGTGGCGTTATCACCCATTAACACGAACTCGGGGCCAATAACACTTCGGAACAGACGCACATGGGGAAGGATTACCTCTGTACAGTAGCGTGCACCAGTTACAGTACACCCTTCAGTATCTGGAGTTGTTTACGTCCATCCAAGATAACGCCTCCCCAGACGAAAATATCTCGACTGCCATATCGATTCCTTTCAGTGATGTTTGTGGGGCAATACCGTGTGCCAACCTCTCGCCAGATTAGCTGTAGTCGAGATTCGCTGCTGAGACTGAATCTACTCTCATCAGTAAAGAGTATCTTAAGTAAAGATTTTGTGATCGTAACCTTTAGAAATAGTGTTGGTCCTTCAGTTTTGTACACTAGTGTATAACTGGATAGATTTCATCCGCCCTTAGTGCCTTTTCGAGTCCATTCTTAACAATTTTTCTTCCACTTTCCTTTCAGCTGTGACAGTCATTTAGCTCCTCGTTAAAGGGTGATAAACTTCTGGCATCTTTCCTAAAATTTCCTCATGTGTGAATGTAGATGGAAACTACCTATTCAATTTGTCCGCAACCTGAGCGCGGTCACCAGCAGTTAACCTAGAGACATTAAGTGGCCCAATGTGATTCAACCCCTTCTTTCTACTGCTGATATAAACATAGAAGTCTTTGCATTCTTTGCCAGAGACTTCTCATATGCTTTTGCTTGCCTAACCTCCTTTGTGATTTGACTACAGACTAATTTATATCTACCATAGGCTTCTGTAACCCGTGATAATTGATATGCATCTCATGCATTTTTCTTCTCTGTCACGTGTCTCAATATTTCATCCGACATCCATTTAGGTCTATGTCTTGAACAGTATTTATTTGTTGGTATGAAAAGCTTCGTAGCTTCTTTGAATACTTCCCATTTAGAATTTGCTGTTGGTAAAATCATTAGTTGGTTCCACTGCACACAATTTAAAAACTGCCCAAGACCTCCGTAATCAAGCTTACGAAATCAAAAGCCTTTCCCTTTACCCTTGGCAGTAGTTATGTCTTTTATAATATAGCACATTAGTACACTGTGATCACTGCCACTCAGTGGATCTTTTACTTGCAGGTTCTTAATGCATGAAGAATCACTATTGATAACCAGATCAGGAGTATGGCTTCCTCTTGTTACCTGTCTAACATGATGCTGTAGAAAATAGTCAACCAAGAATCCACAAAGGTTTTGCTAGTATGTAAGTGACCAACTCACGAATTCCAGTCAACATCTGGAAAGTTAAAATTTCCCATTGTGAGACGTTCTGATTTGCTCTCCCACTCTATTTCCATGTTTAGCATATTCATCACAATCATTAGGCCTATAAGACACTCCTACTCTCAATTTTGTTTTCCTAGTGCTTATGTCATACAAACTGACTCAACCTCACACTTGTCACTTGGATGCATTCGTTTAGGTTTAATATTCTTCTTAACTAAGAACATATCCCCTCCACTTTTCCTGTCCTGTCTGTCCTTCCTGTATACATTGAACTTCCCATATTCAAATTCAGCTTCACTTATGTCTAAGTGACGCAACGTCTCCTCTATTCTTACAATGTCTGCATTGTAGGAATTTAATCGATTTAATCGGTACTTCAAATTCATCAAAACTATGTTTTAATCAATACTTCAAATTCATCAAAACTACGTTTTAATCAGTACATGGAATTCATCAGATTTATTTACAATGCTCCTAGTGTACAGCAAGCGTACATGGACACGTTTTTACTCTTAGTTACCCTAGTACAGCATATGTATTCATTTGTTCCATGATGACCCATAGCGGTGCCTAAAATCCCGGACACCTTGCTTTCTAGCTGTTGCATGTACCAATAGTAGCAATGCAAAAATCACCCTCACATCTGCATGACGCTCTACTAAAACTATTAGGCTGTGTATTACACCAAGCTAGCAGTTTTACAACTCACCTATCACTGCCACGATAGCTTCAGCAAATATTCTTGCACCCTTTTTATTTAAGTGTATCCCATCCGTGTAGAAACAGTCTCTCCTGTTAACAAACACAAACCACGCTGGGACAAATTCTACCCCATGAACCTTGCACATTCTCTTCAGGGCCGAATTGATTAACAAGATTCTCAACATATATTCTCTCCTATCGTGTCTGGGCAGAATTACAGACACTTTCAAATTTAATCCTATCAACCACTTTTGGCCAATATTGCTCTGTACTTGTTGCAGAATCATTGCACAACATTGCCCAATAAAGATAAAACGTGCACACCATAGCTCACAATTGGCAAGAAGATACAGAAGTAAAATAGATTCAATGACTTGCCTTTTATCCCCCACTCCTTCCTAGTTACACGCCCAGTCATACGAATAAATTTACGAATATTCTGAGTAGTGTATTTGATGTGTGAGAAAACGATAACTGCTTGTCAATCTTAACCCTTAGGTACTCGATTGTCTTCACACAATGCAGACTGGCTCCATCTATTCGAGATTGTTGGTTTCTCTTAATAGACAGGCGTCTTTTAAAGAAAATCGTTTTGCTCTTTTCTGTGGAAACTACGAGAATGTGCAATTTACACCAGTTACTCAGCTGCAATAAGATGAACTGGAACCTCGAATCTTTCACCAGCAAAACTGAGTCATCAGCATATGCAAACATAACGACGTTGCAGTAGTCAAGTTTTAACCAATCATTTAGCAATAGATTCCACAATAATGGTCCAAGGGCTTGCCCAAATGGACAGCCTCTTACAATTTGTCTGGTAATACATCCATAAGTTAATTTGACTGTAACAGATCTATCACAGAAGTAATCTATTATAACGGAGTAGATCTGTGGTGTGATCTAATACCATAAGCACAGTGTACCTTTCAATGCTATCAAATGCGCCAGTGAAATCTACAGAGGTACCCACAGTTGCAAACTGGTTTAAAGGTTGTTATGGAAACTTCACATTCTGCTGTTGAAACATGTAGTAGTTCTCTCAAGAAGTCAAACCCTGGAAGTGATTTATATTGTGCAGCAATATTTTGCTAAAGAAATGGAATTGGTGAAGGCATTAGGCGCTTTTCAAATTTGAATGAGCCAAAAATGTATTTTATTATTTGTACTAATATTATTTGTACTAATATGTTTTAAGCTGTTTGAACCACAACCCCCCATTCCAACTTCCTTATCTCACATCACAACCACTCTTTAGCGTGAAATATTCGTGAAATGCTACTGTAATGCTGTATCGAAACAGAACAAAATATCCTATATTCTTTATAGTGATTGCTTTCCACCAAGTGAATCCATTTTCTTCCTTTCTATTATAGCCTGAAAGAAATCAATTAATGTGGAACACAATAACGGTCCAGTACAGTCCGATGATAGAAAAGGAATGGGACGAACACTTCCAAGTCACGTGTGAATATGG
Organism: Mastigoproctus giganteus; assembly: GCF_048544385.1. Classification (NCBI taxonomy): domain Eukaryota; kingdom Metazoa; phylum Arthropoda; class Arachnida; order Uropygi; family Thelyphonidae; genus Mastigoproctus; species Mastigoproctus giganteus. The sequence goes on from NC_143577.1 coordinate 141,656,659, forward strand.
ATATGAATTCCGGAGAACGGTAACATTTCCTGTGGTGGGAATAGAGTGAGTATAAATTCAAATACTATACATGTATACGAAATCGTTATAACTGAAAGAAAAAAAAATCATAAGTAGGGTTACCCGAGAACAACCTCATCCATCCATATGTATTATGTCCATAAATTGCAAGTATTCTGTGGTCGATTTGTCTGTTTGCTCGACAAAAAAAGCTTAGTTTCCAGGTTTCAGACCGACTAACTTAGCTACGGAGTGAAGAAAGCCCACAAAAGTTCCTCGTTGACGGGATTCGAACACGTGCTCTTTCTACCCGTTGCTGGGAAAGAGGGTGATTATAACCTGTGCTACATGCGAAAACTGTATAGAAAAATGTTTTCTATTGTACTGTATAAGATTAGTGTACTTTCATGTAATAGCGCCGTTTTAATTTATAACAGAAGAGACTGAAAAATCTATTTGAAAATGGATACAGCAGAACCTCCAAAATCTGGCAATCTATAATCCAGCGGCAGTCATTATTCAGCTATTTTTAGGAAACTGGTTGAATCTGCACATCATCTGAGAATTGGCAATTTAGTTCTCAATATTGGTTAATCTCCCAAACAGCGCAATTGCGCTGTTTGGGCGAAATATTTGTTAGAAAGTCACAGGAGTGTCCATTTACTGCTATTCGTGAATAGGTCTGGCAATTCTTTGATAATACGCGATGGATTACTTAAAATACCGCTTGGTCTTGAGATCCTTAAAACTAATGCAGGAGCCGAAACAGTTAGCGAAATTAATGCTTCTTCGCAGATATACACTGGTAGGCAAAACTTCAGGACCAACACTATTTCTAAAGGTTACCGTATTTTACATTTATCAGCAGCGATTCTGGACGTCAACTAATCTGGCGAGAGGTTGGCACACGGTATCGCCCCACAAACATCACTGAAAGGGATCGATATGGCTGTCGAGGTGTTCTCGTCTGGAGAGGTGTTATCTTGGATGGACGTACACAACTCCAGATACTGGAAGGCGATACTGTAACCGGTGCACGGTACTGTGCACCGGTTACAGTACCGGTGCACAGTACCGTGCACCGGTTACAGGTGGTGCACGGTACTGTAATGAGGTAATCCTGCCCCATGTGCGTCTGTTCCGAAGTGCCATTGGCCCCGACTACATATTTATGGATGATAACGTGACACCCCATCTCACTGCAGCTGTGATATGCTTTTGGAAAGTGAGAACATTGATCGTATGGATAGGCCTGCCCGATCTAAATCCCAATCGAACACATATGAGACGCTCTGGGGAGACATCTAGCGGCACGTCCACAGAAAATGTTCACCAGCTGAAGATGGCGCTGAAAGAGGAGTGGACGATGTTACCGCAAAAACTTATCAACAACGTTGTTCTAAGTATGGACAGGCGATGCAAAGCCTGCATCGACATTAGGGGTGGCCATATCTCCTACTGAGGACCACCTCTTCCTTTTGTTCCATCTTTGGCCGTGATGCATCTGTATCATGGCAGCCAGTGCTATGTCAAAAATGGCAGCCAGTGCCATTTTTGAATAAAGTCCCTCTGTACCGTTTTGTTTCCGTATTGTTTCCTTCATCATTTCTGTACCTCATGAGGTTCCTTTGGTATGCTTTTCCCATATCCAGGCCACTCCTATAAGAAGCTACAGGAAAACCTGACTGGTTCTTAAATTTTGCACACCAGTATATTAGTGTACCAGAAAAGCATAAAACTGGGTCAATCCAAATACTGGGAGATAAGTTCTAATGCAAAATAGTATCCCAGAATTTCACAGACCATGCACTACAGAGCAATACGAGGTTTTGCCCAATTTTTAATTCCTGTAAGATTTAGTTATCGAACTTTCCGGTAGGAAACTTCAGATAGGTGATACCTAAAGTCTATTATTTCTGGTGTACGCAATTCAACATTACGATTTGCTCGTCCAAAATACAACAAAATACATAGTGTTACCAGTTTATTATGTACATCTACTTACCTAATACCCAGGAACCCCTCCCAAGAACAGCCAGTGTTCATGTTGAGTCAATTGCTTCCAACAGTTGTTGTAATTGAATTGTGTATACATGACCATTAAATTTTAAGAAAGAAATCTTTACTTACGAATCTGTATTCCGAAGAGCTCGTTGTATCAAATTTGTCTCACAAATTTGATAGGATATTATGATGTGGTTACAAAGGAGCTGGATGCAAAAAATAATTTTGATATCATATATTTGGATTTCAGGAAAACTTTTGACACTGTTGCGCATGGAAGACTATTGTACAAATTGGAGCAGAATGGTATTAAGGGTAAGTTGTTACAATGGATAAAAGGATGGTAAGTGCGAGAAGACAGAGGGTGGTAATCAATGGGTGCTGCTCTTCTTGGACTAATGTTATTAGTGGAGTCCCACAGGGTTCGGTGTTAGGTCCACTGTTGTTTTGTATATTTATCAATGATATTGATGAAGGTATATCAGGCTTAATGTCGAAGTTTGCAGATGATACAAAGGTTGGCAGGGTTGTAATGACAGTAATGGCAGTGTGCTACTGCAACAGGACCTAGATAATTTGGGCAGGTGGGCTAAGAAGTAGCAACTGAAGTTTAACCTTGACAAATGCAAAGTACTGCATATGGGTAGAAGTAACCCCAGAGAAACGTACCAACTGTGTGGTACTACACTTAAGGTGGTAGAAAATGAAAAAGACCTGGGAGTAATTGTGCAGGCAGATATGAAGTTTTCTGAGCAATGCAGACAGGCTGCCAGGGCAGGTCATGGGGTTTTGTCAATGATATATAGGAATTTTGCTAGCAGGGAAAAGGAGGTGATTATCCCTCTGTATAAGGCAATGGTCAGGCCACGCCTTGAGTACTGAGTACAGGTCTGGAGGCCTCATTTTAGGAAGGAGTAGATTTACTTGAGCGTGTACAGAGAAGGGAAACAAGATTGGTGAGGGGAATGAAGGGATCCTCTTACCAAGAGAGGCTTAAGTTCTGCAAATTGCAGTGGCTGGAGACTAGGCACCTGCGCGGTGATCTGATTGAGGTATATAAGGCCTTGAATGGGTTGAGCACGCTGAATTCTGATGGGATCCTTCCACTTGTTCAGATTACGAACCTAAGGGGGCATAAATTCAAATTAAGAAAAGACAGATGTAGAATAGATGTGCGGAAATTTGCCTTTAGCCAGCGGGTGGTTAATTGCTGGAACAAACTTCCATCTGTCGTTGTGGAAGTTGATAGGTTGAATAAATTTAAGGAGGAACTGGACAGGCATTTGGAGGGAATGGTGTGATTTTTTTTTTTTTTTTTTTGGCTGATGCTGCATAAGCTCATACATTTGCTTTCTTGCATCACATGCCACTACTACTACTACTACTACCTCATCTCACAGGCGCTCAACTGGATTGAGAACTAGTGACTGCATATACCGCAGCAGTAGGCTGACTTTACTCTTACATTCCTTGAACCGATTTTGTACAACTTTGGAATTGTGACATGGCGAACTGTCTTTTAGAAGAACGATAAAGGGTTGCTTTTGTTCGAAAACACTTGGACATCCAAATGTTGCTCCAATGGTGTCAATGGGGGCCAAATGTGCACTACAAAACACTTCCCATACTATTACACCAACACCATCACCAGGCTGTATCTAAGCGCGTAGCAGGATGGGTCCATGGACTCATGTCTTCACCATATTCTGGTCCTCCTATCAGGGTAAAACAAGGAACTGGAAAATTCCTCAGGCCAGTTACAAGAGGGTAACACGTTTCAGTCATAGGCTGCAATACCCTTTTCTTCATATTTAATCGAGATTGACTTGTTTTTTTTTCCTACATTGAAAAAGACTGGGAATTTGTTTACGACTCATAAGAATACCCCCATGATTTTCCACCATTAGTGATAGAAGAAACAAATGGTGTATCAGTAGCACCACGATGAAGAAGATCCAAGTGAGCACTCGCGACCCTCTGTGGTCAGTGAGAATGTGTGGCAAAAACCAGGCTGAAACGATGGCATTTCCAAATCTTGTGTTAAATTTGATTGAAATGTTCTTTATGAAGTACAAATTTTACTAGCAACTTCGAGAATACAGTGCTGGACAAAATTAACAGAACAAAATGTTCATAAACATTATATTGAGAACAGCGTCGCCAGAAGCGAATATTTGATATAATAGGCATCTTGGCATGCAAATTCCAATATCCATTAGAAATCGGTCTACAACCTTACAGAGCTGCACATTATGCATATTATTCATGCCTGTTAAACAACACGGGTAGCGACAACATCACTTCTCTTCTCGTTTTTTGGCTTGCTCAGTGAGATAGCAACATCTCCAGTACTCAGGATGGCAAGTCACCGTCGTTTAGAATTAGATGATTCTTTGAGGTGGCGGGCCATTGGACAACTTGAAGCCGGGCAGTCTCAGGCAGAGGTGGCATGTTGGCTTAATGTGTCACGCAGTATTATCGCGGCACTATGAAAGCAGTTCGGCAGCTATACAAACCTTTGCCGATGATGTCATCATCTCCATTGAGGCTGATAGCAGAGCTTCTCGGGAGACCAGAGGAAACTAAGCAATTCAAATCCTTCAGGATTGTGCAGCTCTACACAAGCTAAGACTCTTTCCCCAGAAGACACGATCCATTCTCCTGAAGGGATCACTGCAGCCTACTAGATGCCCCCATCCCCACCATCAAAATCCAAGGCTAGTTCCACCATCAAGCTATTTTCTACGTTAAGTACTATTTCCACTACTGGAAATAGTACTTGACCCAAAGCTTACTTTCTCTTCATACCTTGCACACTTCCACACGAAAGTGAGAAACTATGCTCTCATTGCACGGGTGAGTCGTCGTGATTGGGGATTGAACCTAGGCACCCTTCAAGTTCTGTACAAATCCATCTTCTTCCTTCCCTTCATAACATATGGATGTGGTGGTTTGGTTTCGTAGGACAACTCTTTATAACAACAACAACAACAACCAACGTTAACTGGCAACCATCCAGCGCACCATCCTTCTATTACTAGGGTATGCTGCACTGTTAGCACACCGGCCCTTCAGGTTCTTGTGGGCGTCCTTCCGCTTGATCTGGAGGTTATTCGACGGGGCCACCACTACTGTCCATCAAGGGGCATACCAGCAATTATCCTGGGACACTCAATCAATAACCTGAATGAAATCAGGCAGGAAAGGAAACAAATTGCCACCCTACTACTTTAGACTTAGCAGGACAGACAGACTGCTACAGACAAGGGCCCAATCACCAAGAAATTTATACCTTATGTGAATGCTATATTTCCCAAGTCTCCAAATTGGTTCTCTCCTGGTTTTTGTCCCACCTACCTGATTGCCAGACACGGATCAATAAACCACAAACTAACATTCATGGGATTCATTGACACGCCTACTGTACATGTGGTGAAATAGAAGACTGAAATCATCTGGTATATACCTGAAAAACATATGTCAACATTATGAGGACCTCTGCAGGATTCTCGCAGTGTCTACACGTATACTTGTATACGTGTAGACACTGCGAGTTCTGTTTACACGTATACAAGACATCCCTCAAGGAAATGAATACTTATACACTAGAGAAGAAAACTACTACTACTACTATGAATTTACCAAGTTTGTGCAAGCATTCTTCACAAGATGGAACACCCTATTGTCCACCCAGAACAGGAACACTCCAAACATCTGATCTTAACCTAAGTGGCCAATCGAACTTAAACTGGATAGGTTTAAGTGGCCTTCGGGCCACCTGACTCGCCAGTCGCGACTTACATGCTGTGTCTTATTTATCTTCCTCCTCCAATTCCCCTTTCGCTGATGGAGCTTATTCCTCCCTTGATAACTTGGAGGATGCCTTCTCCTACATCCACCATATTTTTACCTAACCCTCCTCTCTTGCATACATTCTGTACTTCCCCTAATCTACCCTTTTTTTTTGGCGCTGTCCAGGAAGCTCAGACGACGCTGACGGACACAAGCTAGAGAATAATGGGCAGCCTGGCTACCTCCTAGTGGTATGTGCTGGCAACGTGGGGTCCCGCCAAGGGCCCTGCGGCCAAATGCCAGGACACACAATAGAACCCAACACAGTACTGCATATTCAACACACAAAACTTTCCTGGCATTTACAGTAGTACTGTATTTCTTCACAGCGTATATATGGCGCAGCTGTGGGAGGGAAACCACAGGTGGCTCCTGACCCAAACACTAGCACACTATGGAAGCAGTTTCAGAAGACAGGAACCATTATAAGAGGAGCTGGCGAAGGTTGCTCGACGCTACGTAAACTATAAGAGACTACTAGCTGACTCTAACAGCAAGACGAAACCCTATGATGTCGTGTCATAAACTGTCTCTTAATTGCTGCGGCACAGGTGAAAACCTTTCCAACCGGACTGTACTAAGAAGGTCCAATTCAAGTGGACTACGCAGGGAAGCCAGTAAAAAAAAAAGTAAAGTGCAGCCATTATCAACCCACTGCAGGATGGAAGCCTCCTCAACAATTCATGCTGAGGGAAATGGACTATAATCTGCCACGCTGGTCCAGTGCGGGTTGGCAGATCGACCGTATTCAGCAGTCAGGGGCTTGAACCCCGGTCTACTCAAAGAGCGTGTGCTACTGCAACCCCGCTCCTGACCACTTGGCTACGGAGGCCCTTGGAAGCCGGTGGTTGGTATCAAATTAATCCCAAACCACCGCAGAGCTCGTCGAAACTGATGTCATGAACATGTGTTCATGGCACCAGTTCTCCGAAAGCTAGAAGATGGGTTCCTGGGTTTCTGTTTTCCCATTTCCCAAAATTTAAACAAAATCTGATGTAAATTCTCTGCTCTTTAAAATGCGACGAAACACAGGAAACATTTTCTGTTCAATGCACGGGCTAATTCGGATTGCTGCAATAAATTGCTGATTCATGTATAAACAATCCTTTCGCAATATCTAAAGTAAGTACTATTTTTTGTTGTTCTATGTGAACAAGAGAATTCGGTATGGCAGACCAAAGTTTTCTTTTCCATTCTCCTATAATTATTAGTTAGTGAAATATTCTGTCAGGTAATTTAAGGTAAACTAAGCATTATTTAATTTATGATTTTTTTATAGGATAAACACAGCCAATCCTCTCCTTGTCACCTTGTCACCACCTCGATGCTATATGGAAGTCAGAAAAGGATTTGGACCAGCAGGAAGTCGTATCACTGGTCCAGTGACAGTTGGAGACCCCTTGACCCTTCTCATTCACATGGAAAGCGAAAACAGTATAAGTATAGACATACATGCATCCGAGGCGCCTCCGTAGCCAGGTGGGAAAGAGCAGCAGTAGGTAGCACACGCTTCTTGATTAGACCGGGGTTCGAGCCCGTCACCACCAAATATGGAGGGTGCAGAAAGTCAGGGAATGACCACCGCATATTCCCCGAGCAATATGGCCTTAGTTGCTAATGCTCCTAAAACCAAAATAACATACAACATAATCATGCATCTGATCTCAGATTAACATTGATCTCGTTGTGTCTGCTTTTCATTTTTAATACCGTTTTTGTCTTCCATGTTTATAGGCAATAATTGTAAATAGGGTTATGTACTCAACTCTCGAGTATTCCACTCTGATGTCATCTTGACAATGCACGAAAAATAAACTCACTAGCCAAAAAATTAGAAACCTTTTGCAATTGGCGTCAACAGATAATTGAACGTACGGCATGCAAATATAAGTTGTCACGCGTTATGGTAACAATTTCCTTGGTATCAGATAAATGCCGTACGATTTTCTGGGGCTTTTTAGTTGATGCGGTCATGGGGAAGACAGGTGATCTTTCCGATTTTCAAATAGGTGTTATTGGAGCACGCTTAGTAGGAATCAACTGATAAAACAAAGGAAATCACTGGTGCGTGTCGAAGGAAACTATCTCAAAGTATACAAGTGGAAAACGAAAGGATAATGCAGCTCTAAAAAGAGGAAATGCGGCAGAAAATCAGCACTCCAAGAATCAGACTGCAGGAATTTAAAGCAAATTTTGCATCAGAATAGAAAAGTCCAGTGTGTAGCAAATAACTGAAAAATTCAAAAGTTAGGCAAAGAAATACCTATTTCTAACCAATCTAGGCAACGGGAATTTGGGATTTCGTAGACATGCCTAATAGGAAAGTTATATCAATCGAAAGATTCGGCCGGAATGGTGCCGCCAAAGCCAGGATTGGACTATGGAACAGTGTAAAAAGACTACATGATCTGAAGAGCCTCGATTTACACATTTTTGCACCAGTGAAAGGGCACAAGTGGGTCGTGACCTCATGAAGCCATGCATCCAGACTGTTTCATGTACACCACTCAAGCGACTGAAGGGGATATCATGGCACAAGGTGTGCTCTGTTGGTAAGCATGGGCCCGCTCATGCCATCAGAAGGTCGTGTTACCGCCAATGAATATCGTTCTGTCATAGCGGACCAATTTCACCCTTCAACGCTTAAATTTTACCCGGATTCCCTCAAAACGACAACCCACAGTGCAAAAATTGTAGCTGAATGGTTCAAAGTGCTGGAATTCTCAGGAATGTTACTAGGATGGTCCTTGGGCTGAAAAGCGAATTTCGTTTGTGTGCTCAGTGATCTGCAGTTAAAAAAAAAAGTTATTTTCAGGATTTTTAACAGCCCAAATTTGTGAAATTTGCAATAATTCTTTCCCTAAATCAGCTGTGCGAATGAAGTTCGGTAAATTACTAGTTTCATGATGACGAACATTGTAAAGATGAAGCACTGAACAAACAAAACATATTTATAAACTGATTAATTTAGACTGCACTCCTACATGAGCAATTGTGCTCTTAGCTACTAGTATTGAATAGTCATCCACAACTGCATCCACACAAGTATCTCCTCCCAGTAGGAGATAATTCATAATTTATTTCGGTCTTAAATTGAACATTCATTAACAAGAACACCATTTTTCAGGGTGAAGCTGGAGCTGTAGTTGCAGTCGTCCTGACTGAACTGACTAATTATGTATTTAGCCACACATTATGCATTATGCCTTATAATTTACATTCCAGTCACGAAAAGTTTGCCTTAGTTATTTAGTATTAAATTTCTATTGATTCCGAGAAATTCACCGAAATAGAGTTTAATGTGGAAAGAACGGCAACTCATTCTCCAGCGACAGTCACCCGTCAGTGCTTGTCAGTTTTAAATAATATTTCGGAACTTACAGGATCGGACAAAATAATGGAAAGACTATTATGAAGTCACAAAATAATATGAAGCAGCAGTTTTTGAAATGGCTGTATTGGTTGGTTGGTTATTGTTGGGTTTTAGGAGCATCGGCGACTAAGGCCATGTTGCTCCGTGTATATTGTCTGTAAATTGCGCGTGTTCTGAAGTCGATTTTCTGTTTGCTGGGCGAAAAACCCGAAATTCCGGGAGAAAAAACCATGCTACCCTCTCCTGAGACCGACTAACTTAGCCACGTCGTGAAAAATACCCGTAAAACTTCCTCCCGTCATCAACGGAATTCGAACTCAGGTATTTTCCACCAGTTGCGGGGAGCACGGCGATCCTACCAACTGTGCAACCCCATGAGGGCAATAGCTCTATGACGTATTTATGAATTTGCAGTTTCTTGCAGTTCACAGAACATGAGTTTCATTGAGCGACAGCTCGAAATCTCAATCAATAATATTCAGCTATGGATGGCACACAATTGGTATCAACTATCTTATTAGAAATCAAGAGTCGTTCACTTTTATAACAAACGGAAGCTGCATCCAGATCCAAAGCTACACCTAACAAATCATCCTATCTCAGTTTTGAACAACATTCGTTTCTTGGTCTGATTTTTGATAGAAAATTTGAACTTCCTGGAACTCGTTAAATATTTATAGACATCTTGGAAACTAAAAATGAACATATTCAGAGTTATTTTTTCTACATCAGGGATGCAGATGGCTACGCTATACTTCATTTGTACAGAGCTATAATCAGATCTCGTCTTGATTCGGTGCCCCGATATATGATTCTGCTAAGGAGAGTGTGCTAGCACGACTTGTCTCTATTCAACCTTCTGCTCTTAGGATTGCTATAGAACGTCTCCAGTTCAAAGTCTTTATATTGAAACCCATGAATTTCCCCTAAGCCTCAGGAGAAAGATGTTACATCTTAACTAAGCAACTAAAATTCAAAGTCTACCTATTCACCCACCCCATTAGACTGATACTTAATGATCGACAGTTCACAATGTACTGTAGAAATAAACCCAGGGCGGCTCAGCTTAATGGTCTCAGATTGAGGCATTATCACAAACTTAGAATCTATATCCTGACAAAGTTCTTCAAGATCCAAACAATCCAGATCCTCCATGGTCATTTGTTAAACCATCCTGTGACAGTTATTTCCTAAACTGGAGAAAGCACTCCCTTGTAAATGTCAACATACAGCAGCTCCATGTTGCCAAAACACAAACTTATCTGCATTTTACAAAAATATATACTGTTTGGTCAAAATCTGACAGTAAAGCCGTTTCTGTATCACTTCCCACTTAATGCAGCAGCCGAATTACGCGCCATCGGGCATGCACTAGGAAATATTCTCTATCTGTCCATTCAAAAGAAGCATGATATATACGGATTCACGGAGTGGATTTATAACCTTACAGAATACTTCCTCACATACACGTCCTTTAATAAAGTACATAAAATCCAAACTGATGCATATCCAGGAACTCCAACGAGTGGCCATCTTTTGCTGGATCCCAGGCCATGCTGGGATATCAAGAAATGAAAGTACAGACTATGCTGCTAAACATCCATCCAATCCAGAATTGTCACATTATTATGTTCCACATCTTGACTACAAATGCTATATATGAAGAATATGTAGGACAAAATAGACACTTCTATGGCAAGTTCAAACGCATAATAAACTCTGTCAAATAAAACCTAAAACGCAGGAACCGTAGTTATGGACTTTCAGCTTCCGTGAAAACAGAAAGGACGAAGTCATCCTACCCAGAGCACGAATCGGTCACAGTTAGCTTACCCATCTTTTTCTTCTCACGGTAAAAGATCCTCCGCAGTGCACACACACACACTGCAACCCTCTGTTCACAATGAAACACATTCTTGTTGAAAAATACGCTATACACTCAGGCCCCATTCAATTTTCTCCGAAACCTTGAAGGACCTTTGACACTTGGCCATATCACAGGTAATAATGCAAATCTCCCCGAATTTTTCTGCTTCCTAAAACGAATATATCTGTATGATCGTTTCTGACTCCTTAGAGTCACCATGTGTGACCTCCATCTCGTTGATAAGCATTCTTTGTAGATGCGCCTGAGTAATAAGAATTCTTATGAAAAAGCCTAACACGTGTGAGTTATTTCAATGCTTCTTTCCTGGAAAAGATAATACCATCTTTACTGAAAGATTAATAATTGAGATTTGCACTTCTGATTTAGATGCGCTGGACAGATCAGATTCCGGGCTAGAGCCATCTTGCGTGAATAAAATGTCAAAAATTCCATTAGTAGCGGAGTCCCAACCTGTGGTTTAATCTTCCCTCGAATGACAGCTTATAGTAATTCTGATACTAAGTTAATGCCTTATACTTTTGTGCGCCAACCTCTACGGTTCGTTGTTATCTTCATTCTGAATTCTTGATTCAGCCTTTTTTCAGAATGAAAATAAAAAAAAAAAAAGGAAACGTACTTCACACAGTCTTATATTGCTTTATAAGGTTATTCGTTATGTGCTGTGGCTTGCTCTTTTTCGCTGGAAATCCTTGTTGGCTTTACGAAGGGGCGTTCGTAGCCTGGCAATTTCAGGGGTACACCACTTGAGTCCGCTGAGGAACAATGATCCTTCATTTCATGGATCCAGATTCTGAGAGTGTAAGTCCTGGATAAAAAAAAAATCAACCTTTTGTGTGGCAGGTATGTGGTAAAATTTGATCGAATGTATATTATTGAATAGGTCTTGCTGCTTGGGCACATTGGAAAGTGGAAGCCCACCGAGAAATTTTCCACTGTCTCTTGTAGGCCAAGTTACCCCTGTTTCCATTGATGTAGAATGTAAACAGGTTTGTCAAAAATGATGCATATTGGACTTAATAGCTTTATTTGTGTCATGTATCTGAACAATTTCACAGCTATCCCTCGTACGTCTGTTGCAAGTAAATCGGCGAAATTCCTTTTATATTGTTATTATTGTTGTTGTTGTTGTTATTTGTTTTTTTTTTAGGAGCATTAGCAACTAAGGCCATAATTGAGATATTTCTCCCCGCATATTTCTCCGGGGATATGCGGTGGTCATTTCCTGACCTTTCTGCATCCTCCGTATTTGGTGGTCACGGGTTCGAATCCCGGTCTAATCAAGAAGCGTGTGCTACGCACTGCTGCTCCTGCTCATCTGACTACGGAGGCACCATCCTTTTATATGTTACTTGAAAGTTATCCTAAGGTATATAAGCAGAATGGTTGTTTTTTTAATGATTATTCTTCGACAGCCCCGGGAACAACTCAGCTGCATACGGTAAGCAATTCTGCCCTTGAATTATATTAATTAAAAGACAGAATTGTTTATACAATATGCAACTGAATTGTTCTTAATTATTATATGCGCATGCACATAGCGCACACAATTATTTTATCTTTCTCTCTTCTCTTTTTCCCTTGTTCTCCGGTTGAAGATCTTCAGCAGAAAGGTGTTGACTCTTAGGGATCCTTTTCATAATACAGAAATTGCCACTGCTAACCCAGCACAGCCGAGTCCTTGGGTCAGTGAAAGTATCTCCAGTTGGCTTCTCAAAACCGCGTACATTATGTATTAGCAGTAATGGTGTAGTGCCTTGGCCACACTCACAGTAAGGTGAAGTTTTCTCGTGATATCTATTTAGCAGCTAAAGTCGGACACAGGCTGCATCATTGCCTGGATCACGGTGATGGCCTGAGAGGTACTCAGTCATTCATGATGTCAGACGATTAGATGGTAGGTGTGTCGACCTTTCTCATTCTAGCTCCAAAGGAGCTGTTAGTTCCGAATCGTATTTTTTTTTTTTTTTTTTTTTGTAGGCTGTTGTTCCGCGATCTAGATCTGGGCAAGGCACAGGAGATGGTGGTGCAATTTTGGATGACTGCTTTACCCAGCTTATCAGCTCTCTCATTACCAGCAGTCGGTATGAGTGTTGAATCCAGAGCATTTGCACCGGGGGAAGAATGTAAACTTCGGGGAGTACATGTAATATATATATTTTTATTATTATTTAATATTTACAACATACGTACATATGTTACAAACAATTCTATATATTTATATTTAGAATTGTTTTAGAATTTATATTTATGCAAAAATATAAATTATATTTATATTATTAAATATAAATATTTATGCATAAATATAAATTTATGCACAAGGTGATTTTCATATTAAACTATGATTATTGTCAGTTTTGTGGTTTTTGTGTATTTAGGAAATATTTAATATTTAACATCTAAATACTAATAATCAGTTCACAAAAACCACATTACTGACAATGATCATAGTTTAATATGAAAATCACCGATTAAAATTTGCAAAAAAAAAAAAAAATTATACAAATTATAATCAAACATGCAAGTACTGTATTGTAATAATGTTATTCTTCTTTGCTTTTTCTTTGCAGTGTATCAATCATTTATTAATTTTTCCGATAACTCATTCAGACCCTCAGCTTATGCATGCAATCTTCATGCAATCTTGAATATTATAATACAGATGCATATATATAACAAAAAGGTTATAAAATGTATTGTTTATAGGCTGCGACCGCAGCCTACAAACAATACATTTTATAACCTCGTTTACTGTATACAAAGTAAGAATTAGCCACAAGTGCCTCTTCCTGTGAAAAAAACAAAAATAAAAACAGGAAATGGAAAACCATAAAGCGAAACTGCTGACGATTGAATTAGTGACTGCAGAGTCCTCTGAAAGCCGCGGGACACTTTATAATTACAATTACAATAGCATCTGTCAGGAATCAATTGAGGTGAACCTATTCGCGGCCTGCAATCTTGTTTGCGATATATAAACAAAGAATTAGTCACAAGTGGACCGTTTGTGTGAAACATTATCAAGAGATGGTTCGTGTGAAAATAAAAGGAACCTGAAAACCATAAAACGAAAATAGGGACACTTGAAATAGTGGCGTTTAGTTACAATTTGTGCAGCCAGAAATATTGTCCATTTAATTATTATGAAAATTTTGTGTCTCGAATTTTAGTGATTTATTTTCGCCGTCTACTACCTAACAAGTACCATACTTAGTTGATGTGATTTTTCGTGTTGTTTATTTGACATAAATTTATAAAATAAAAATTACTATTTTTCACCCGGGGGAATTTTATTCCACCGGGGGTTAAACTCCTCCCCCAGTCACCCTCCCCCCTGGATTTAACACTAGCCCTGACTCATTTGAAGTGGATTATAGCCCGGTTGGTATTTAGAAATTCTTTTATTTCGTGCAGTTTTGCTGAGGATGTTACACGCAGGTGAGAATACTCTGAGCGTCCGTGTGAATTTTAATCCATTTCCATTTTTCTCTTCCTTTCTAGAGCTACACCAATGCAGTCTTGCTAATTTTAATTGGCTCGGCCTAAAAGTTGGAGTATCTTGTTTGTTATTTGGTTTTTAGGAGCATTAGCAACTAAAGCCATATTGCTCCGGGAATATGCGGTGGTCATTCCCTGACCTTTCCGCATCCTCGGTATTTGGTGGTGACGGGCTCGAACCCCGGTCTAATCAAGAAGCGTGTGCTATGCACTGCTGCTCCTTCCCACCTGGCTACGGAGGCGCCTTGGAGTATCTTCCATGCAGCTTCGTCTGTTTGTTATTTGTTTATATGTAATGTTGTCAGGTTAATATGGCAGCTCCAACTCCTGCCTTACCCTTGGATGGTACTTGTTGAAATGTACAATATCAATGTGTTTTGTGTGTTTGTATGCGGCCTTCAGGGTTCTACCCATTTGCCGCTGTATTATCTGGACTTGGCAAAAGCCAAACTCCGGCCATGTAGTTGAAATACGGGTTTGTGTAAGGTGCAGTGAGTGTTGTGTTGGAGTGTTATAGGCTGGCAACTGGTAACTTTGAGCGAGGAGGCAGCGGACAACGGTCAACTGCTCCTGCCTCCCGTCCCTAGCCAAATGGAGGCGCACCAGAAACAACAGTCTAGGGCACGTACCGGACTTCCTAAAGAATTCTGAGAAAGCCCGAAATGTTGAAAATGTACAAGGAATTGTTTAGAAAATAAGAGAATATTTTATAAAATAACAGTGTTTAGTTTGCCGATGTAATTAATAGTATTGAAATGGAGAAAGTTCTGAGATACTGAACTTCTGACAGTCTAAATCAACCTTGCCTTCTCAAATTGGAAAGTTGCATCTAATTCATCATTGCAATTAACGCTCTTCCTACTTTTCTGCAAACGTTACATATTTACGCTATGTCACTGCAGTATTTTCTTTCAAAAGTATTTCTGACGTCCTGCTCCTTCTGCCTCACTGCTCCTTCTCCTCACTGCCCACGAAAGTTTCTTATTTGCTTTATCCAATAATTCATAATGCATTATATTCAAATTATTCACTTTATTAGCTATGTAATGTTAATTGTTATTATGTTAACTATTCATCATCATCATCATCATCATCAGCCATTTTCAATCCACTGCAGGATGAAGGCCTCTCCAGCAACTTTCCAGTTGCTTCTGGTTTGAGCACTGGACATCCATTTACTACCCACAAACTCATGAATTTCATCTATCCATCTCCGCCTTTGTCTTCCAGGTTTTCTTCTAGCTCCTCTTGGATACCATTCTGTTATTTTCTTAGTCCATCTGTCATCATGTCTTCGAGCTATGTGTCCTGCCCAAGACCATTTTAGTTCTTTAGTTTTGATAAGAATGTCCTTTACTTGAGTTTGTTGCCTAATCCATGTGTTTCTCTTCTTATCTAACAGTCTTATTCCCAATATGATTCGTTCCATTCTTCGCTGTGTGGTTCTCAGCTTCTCTTCCATTCTTTTGGTGAGTGCCCAAGTTTCACTTCCATAAGTCATGGTGGGGAGTATACATTGGTCCATTATTTTACGTTTCAGACAAACTGGGATATTGCTCTTCAGTATGTGACTATATTTCCTGAATGCTATCCATCCAAAATTTATTCTTCTCTTGACTTCCAGCCATTTATCATTATTACAGCTAATAACTTGTCCCAGATAAGTATATGACTCCACCTTTTCAATTACTGCTCCTTCAATCATTATTTCCCTTTCTGTGGCATACTTGTTCATCATTACTTTTGTTTTAGCCATATTCATCTTTAGTCCAAAATCCTTACTAGCTGTGCATAACTGATTAAGATTTTCCTCTATTTCTTTGGGATCATGGCTTATGACCACAATGTCATCTGCAAATCGCAAATGGTTTAGGTACTCTCCGTTCACATTGACTCCTTTCTGCGACCAGTCTAATCTTCTGAAAGCTTCCTCAAGGGCAGCAGTAAACAGCTTCGGAGATATTGTGTCTCCTTGTCGAACTCCTTTCTCAATTTTAAATTTCCTACTGTCTTTGTCTAGTCTAATAAAGGAGGTAGCACTCTCGTATATTTTCTTCAAAATCATAATATATGGGGTATCAATGCCTTGTCTTTCCAGTGCCCGAAACATTGCCTTATGCTGTATGGAGTCAAATGCCTTTTCATAATCCACAAATGCCAGGCATAATGGTGTTTTATATTCATTTGCTTTCTCCCTTAGCTGTGATATTACATGAAGGTGATCCATAGTTGAGAATCCTGTCCTAAAGCCAGCTTGCTCTTTCGGTTGATTCTCATCCAGTATTCTTTCTAATCTGTTAGTAATGACCCTTGTGAACAACTTGTAGATGTGGGATAACAAGCTAATTGGTCTATAATTTCCAATTTCTGATTTATCTCCTTTCTGATTTATCTCCTTTCTGATTTATCTTCTTTCTGTTAACTATTACTTGTTATTAATATAATATTAATAATAGTTTCATTTTACAGCTGATTTTGACGTGGCTGTCAGCAGTTGCTATGCGCACAACGGAGCCAAAAGGCGACTACAACTGTTAGATATAAGTGGGTGAGTAGTAGTTTTTTAACGGAAGGATAACAACATTAGAGGCAAATATAATTCAGAGAAATTTAATATGAAGAAGAATGTGCATTTTTTAGCTATAATTATTAAACAAATTTATGCTAAAGGAAAGAAAAGGGTAGTATTCTATGAAGAATGAATAAGTTGTTAAAAAATGGTACGCTTTATGGCATCAAAACAAATTAAAATTATTACATTAGTATCAATACAATATTAGTACAAATAAACACAATCACTAGAAATATAGACGATAATACGATTCATCCAGATGACCACTATAAACAAAACAATTTTTAAGCTAGGCAAAAGCATGGAAAGTAGCTAGGATGAAATTTTTAGACGAAATTTTGCGATGATTATATTGCGATATTTAGATGAAATATTGTGGTCACGCGCAAACTCGAAAAAAAGAGCTGAATTAGAATAGAAAAGACTGTGCTATCGGAAGTGATAACATCAAATGGAATATGGCAAAAGTAACTATGTAAACTTCAGCACACGATATCGGACATAACGTTTGAAAACTATTAAATTTAAAGATTAAACAGAAAGGTTTCCGTTCTGCAAACTGCAGCGTCTGGAGACTAGGCATCTGCGGAGTGATCTGATTGAGGTGTTTAAGGTCTTGAATGGATTAAGTAAGCTGAATGTCAATGGCATTCTTCGTCTTGCTGAGACTACGCACATGAGAGAGCATAAATTGAAGTTGAGGAAGGATGGTTGAAGGAGAGACATGCGGCAGTTTTCCTTCAGCCAGGAGTGGTTGATCTTTGGAATAGGCTTCCATTTGTTTTTGTGGAAGTGGATGGTTTGAATAAATTCAAGGAAAAACTAGTGTACTACTACTACTGTTACTTCTAATACTTCGGCTTAATTATACCCTGTAGGCTAAAACAGTGGCCTTTTTGTAAGACGACTTTTTGTAGCCTAAAAAATTTAAATTAAATTCAAGAGCAATGGTCTAATATGGTGTTCACGAATTAACCCATAATCAGTGGGCTATGAACACCCTGAACCACATTGGACCATCAGAGAGAGAGAGAGAGAGAGAGAGAGAGAGAGAGAGAGAGAGAGAGAGAGAGAGAGAGAGAGAGAGAGAGAGAGAGATTCGAAACCCAGTCTAAAACATTAAGGAGTGGCACCGCTACGGAGGAGGTAGTTGTTTAGCTGCACATCTTTGAAAAGGAACAATGTGAGATATAAATGATCACTCTCTGAACATTGTAAGGGGTGCAATAGTTCTTCGCCACTTTTCATCATATAAGGAAGGAGATAATACTTTCCTGATAGGTCCAAATTCTCTCATCAAGCATACTGGATAATTGACAGGAGATTATCCTTTCTATACCGATTTAGAGAAGTTTGAGAAACGGCAGTATCAAGGCGCCAAATGAGCCTTTTAAGTTTTAGGATTTTCTTCAGTTTACTCTTGCTATTTATACACGAAGGAGAAGCTTTATGTAAATATTGTATGTTGCCATTTTTAATGTACAACTTTTTATATATATAATGGTGAAGGTGTTGGTGAAAAATAAAATCATATGATACAAGCTAGCTTGTATCATATGATTGTTTCTGATTTTCTGATTGTGCGTGTTACTGTCCCTGCAGGAGCAGTAACACTCCCTAAGAGGCCTGAATTTCAAGCTGTAGGGCAGGACTAAGAGATAGGTTACGATATTACTCTCCTGAACAAGATAAATGTTGGAAGTGATCACAGAATGGTAAGATATACATTTGATATAGATGTAGGAAAAAGAAAAGGAAAAAATTGACTGGAGTAAATAATACGAAGGCCTTTGAAGTAACAGAAGAGGAGAAAAAGCAGTATGTACTGGAACTTATGAACACATTTGAGCTTCTGCAGGCCTTTCAGGACCAAGATATCAACAAGGAATATAGAACTTTCTGAAAGTGAAAAAAGAAGAAAAATTTAGGAAAAAGCACTTGTCATTATGAACTGAAGACGACAAATGAAGAACAACATAATCACTGACAAGGACAAAATTGAGTATACTGAGTTATGCAAAGCCATTAGAGAGAGACTCAGAGAGGACATAAGAAGATTTAACACAAGAAAAATAGAACAAGCATTAAGAGAAAACAGAGTACTTAAATCAGCAGTCATGAGCAGTAACACAGAAAGACAAATGATACTGAAACTGAAGAATAGTGAAGGCGTCCTTATAAATAGCAGAGATGGCAAAATTGAAAAAGCAGAAGACTACTATAAAGTGTTATATAAGGAGCAAGGGAATGATGCCAGCAGTGGGGAAGATGGCTCACAAATTAGCAACACATACAACATACCCGATATCTTTTCTGATGAGGTAGAACATGAATTGAAGAAAATTAATAATCAAAAAACCCCAGGTGAAGGAGGAGTTACTGTAGAGCTGTTAAAATTGGGAGGAAGAGACATGACACAGAAACTGGCAAGACTTTTCACAAAATACATTAGGAAAGGCGTGACGCCTAAGGAGTGGAATAATGCAATTATAATTTTGTTGCATAAGAAAGGAGATAAATCAAAAATTGGAAATTATAGACTAGTCAGAATGTTGTCCCACATCTACAAGTTATTCACAAGGGTCTTTACTAACAGATTAGAAAGAATACTTGATGAGAATCAACCAAAAGAGCAAGTTGGCTTTAGGACAGGATTTTCAACTATGGATCACCTTCACATAAAATCACAGCTAATGGAGAAAGCAAATGAATATAAAACACCATTATGCCTGGCATTTGTGGATTATGAAAAGGCATTTGACTCCATACAGCTTAAGGCAATGTTTCGTGCTCTGGAAAGAAAAGGCATAGACATCTCATACATTATGATTTTGAAGAATATATATGAGAACGCTACTTCCTTTATTAGACTAGACAAAGACAGTAGCAAATTTAAAATTAAGACAGGAGTTCAACAAGGAGACACAATATCTCCGAAGTTGTTTACAGCTGCCCTCGAAGAAGCTTTCAGGAGATTAGACTGGTCGCAGAAAGGAGTCAATGTGAATGGAGAGTACCTAAACCATTCTCGATTTGCAGATGCCATTGTGATCACTAGCCATGAGCCCAAAAAATTAGAGGAAAATCTTAATCAGTTATACAGATTTAATCAGGATTTTGGACTAAAGATGAATATGGCTAAAACAAAAGTAATGATGAACAAGTATGCCACAGAAAGGAACATAATGATTGAAGGAGCAGTAATTGAATAGGTGGAGTCATATACTTATCTGGGACAAGTTATTAGCTATCATAATGGTAATGGCTGGAAGTCAAGAGAAGAATAAATCTCGTATGGATAGCATTCAGGAAATACAGTCACATACTGAGGATCAATATCCCAATTTGTCCGAAACGTAAAATAATGAACCAATCTATACTCCCCACCACGACTTATTGAAGTGAAACTTGGGCACTCACCAAAACATTGGAAGAGAAGTTGAAAATTATACACAGATAAAAATGAAATGAATTATATTAGGAATTAGACTGATGAATAAGAAAAGAAATACATGGATTAGGCAGTAAACTCAAGTAAAGGACATTCTTATCAAAACTAAATAACTGAAATGGACTTGGGCAGGAAACATAGCTAGAAGACATGATGACAGATGGACTAAGAAAAGTACAGTATGCTACCCAAGAGGAGCTAAAATAAAACCTGGAAGACAACAACGAGGATGGACAGATGAAATTCAAGCGTTCGTGGGCAGTAAATGGATGAGCATTGCACAAAACAGAAGGAACTGGAAAGGCCTTCATCCTGCAGTGGATTGAAAATGGCTGGTGATGATGAAAAGCTAGGTTAAGGAGTTATATTTATAATTTTTAGAAGATTCCTTAAGTGAATACGTACTTTGACTCTGGCACCGCTTTTCATAGAGAAGTTTTTTCAAATTATTTCAGAAATGTCTTGTTTCATCCATAACTTCAGTTAATACCGATGCATCATACTGTTTCAATATCAAATTTAATTAACTTATATCAAACAGGACTGTGTTATGATTTTTACAGAAATTTCCGAAATCTTGAAAGGTTCGTGTAATTTAATATTAAAACAAGACCATAATCAAACATTTTTCCTTTTTGGCGATTACAACACCTAAAAAGCACTAAAATTTTGTTTAAACTGATATGAAATAATCTGCTGTTTATTTTCATAAAATGAAAAACAGTAATAATTTGTCCATCTCTCTTACTTTTCGCTTCTTTAAGTATAAAACTGTTTTTTTGTTTTTGTTTTTTTTAAAAAGGTCATACTTACAAATGCTTAATCACGCAGTAACCTATTTTATCTCAGTGAACTGATGAAGGGACAAAAGCAGTACATATTACGCATGTTGGGTACCCCTAGCCAAGTCTATTCCATAATATGGAGATGGGAAACTTGTGGAAATGCAAATTTCCCATCTCCATATTAGAGCGCACTGCATTAGAGTTACACCTTCACTCAACTTATGAGAAATACTGCTTAGTACACAATTTGAAAATTTTCATTCATTCATTTATTTAAATTCCTTTGATTTTCGTAAGGAACTGAAACTTTTCAGACTGGTCCATTCTCAAGATACTTGAATTGTTTTGAGTAATACCTTGGTATCCGTATAAGGATGTTTTTTTGCATTTTTTATCCCACAGATGAATATTAATATTCAGTTTTCATCTGATGAACTCTTGACTTTCTGCTAAGGAATTAATTCGTCACTACCTTTACTTTCGAATTTCTGAAATGAAATAAAAATTTGTCGTGTCAGTATTAGCAATACAATGAGAAAATATTGAGTCAAACTTTTAAAATAATTTCAGTCATACTTTTAAAAATAACTTTATTTACTTATTTCAGATGTGCAATGAAAGATAAACTAATCACGCCATTTCGGGGAATTAGAAATTTTGGTGGACCTTATCACGTTGCTCTGTATGCGTATTTCAAGGCATTTCGATTTACAAGCAGCCCTGCATTATATTTAGAATGTGATGTGCACATGTGTCATGGAGGCTGTCCAGTAAGTTGTGTTTTAAAACATGGTTTTCTATTAATCGCTTCTTACTGAAATTATTTTTTCTACTTTTTTGCTTACCCTATCAAATCTAGTACAGAGAATAATAATAATAATAATAATAATAATAATAATACACTGCTCGACAAAATTAACAGAAAACACGTCCAAAGCGTGGTGTAATTTGTACAACATGCGATAAAAGGAGACAGAAATTTGGTAGGATGGTGTACCGTAGAATAACGATGAAATGAGGAGATAACGAGAAGCTTCAGACAGGTATAAGAGACATTTATAGGGGTTGTATAAGAATTACAAAAAGGTCACATTACAAAAGTCGATGGAAATTGCTCGAAATATGGTCACATGATATCAGAAAGGCGTATGATCCAGTCCAACGGCTAAACAGGCCTGACATGAATCATTCTTGATATAAGGGTATCTATAAGATTCTGAAGCAAAAAAATATCATTCTTTCACCAGCGCTGATCTTAGCTCACCACACATGTTCGATCGAATTTACGTCTGATGATCGTGCTAGCCACGGCTGTTGTTGGATACCTTTCGTTTAAAGCTATAATTACACCACTTAAGTTTTATGTCTAGGGTCATCGTCATGCATGAAAAGAAAATCTGGACAACCGCACCCCTAAAAAGTCGCACATAGGGTTCGAGGATCTGTTCTCGGTACCTCTGCGCAGTTACGGTGCTCCTATCAAAAACATGGAAAAGGGTACGGCCGTTGATCATTATTCCGCATCAGAAAAAGGAACACTGTAACTGTTCCTTTTTGTGATGTTGGAGTGATGGTGCGGCATTCCTCGTTGTCAAAAGATGAAATGGCGTCTAGAATCTGTTTGTAGCTAAAACGGGAATTATCAGAAAACAGAACTGTTTTCTGATTTGTCATTTGTCAGGTTTCCAAGTCATATGCTCTTGGCACCAGTTTCGACGAGCCCTGTGGTGGTTAATGGGATATACTGTACAGAGTGTTTGGGGAGGGCGCCATCGGTGGTTTCTCACAACTGCACCATAAGTACCCTTGTGAAGTATACATTCCTCTGTAAAAGCCAGACAAAAATATTGTGTGTATAGTATTCTGCGGGTTTTGGCTGCAGAACCTTAATGGGACCCCACGTTGCCCGTACACACGGGTAGGAGGTAAGCCAGGCAGTCCATTATTCTCTGGCAGGTCCTTCCATCTAATTGCCTCAGCTTTCGGTGACAGGACCCACATTAAAAAAAAAAAAAAAACAGATAGAGATTGGAGAATACAGAATAGAATAGAGTCTTTAATTGCAACATGATATACAAACAACTAGTCCCGTCACGGTATGGTGGTGCCAGGGGTTTACAATACATATTTACAAAAGAGATACACGTGAGAAAAACATATATGTTACATAAATCTAGATTACTGGAAGGCAACAAAGCACAGTTCTACATTATCAGTTCGACGAGAATTCCCTTCCTGTATTTTTTGTTGTTGATCACTTCTTGGAGGTCCCAGTCCATCGCTTGCAGTGAGGGCAGCATTTGCTTTGGCAGGAATCTGCCGGTTAGTGCTAGCCGGTTTTGGTTTGCTAGAAGATGTACTGAAGACCGCAGATAAGGGGGAGGAATGCGCCAAGAGCAGTGATCCCAGAAGTTCGACTCTATAATTTTACCGGTGGCCATCTTGATGGTGAACAGCAGCCTTCTTTCTCCGATGTAGGATCGGAGCCTGCGCAGTTAAAGGGCGCCTGCTAACTGTGTAGCTCTGAGAGCTGGGGGAAGGTGCAGTTTGGTGTTGGCCCATTTTAGAAGCCAGAATTGGGTAGATAATATCCTTTTAATGTTGGATTCGGCAGCCGAGGCCCATATCTCTGAAGCATACAGTATTGTCGGGTATAGGTTTGATACGATGTATCTTTTTACAAGGGTGTGGGTAGGTGATGTGGAGCAGCTGTTGTTTAGCGACCCAGCGTAGTGCAGTCAGCCTCGACTGTATGAGGTTTACGTGATCGTTGAAGGATAACTTGGAGTCGAAAACGACCCCCAGATCCTTGTGCGTTTAAACACTTGGAACTGAAACAATTGAGCACAGGCTCCAACGTTGTTGGGCTGCCCTTTAGTGAAAAAATTATTTGTGCCGATTTTAGGGGGTTAATTTGGAGGTTGTAAGCATATGTGGCAGTCAGCCATGTCCTGTAGTTTGCTATTGATTTGCTGAGTGGTTTCGACTGCCGAGTCGGATGGCGATATCCTAGCAAGGCGTTTGCATCGTCAGCATATGTGATCCAATTGCATTTGTTGGCCACAAACGGCACCATGATTGCCGTGAAGAGAACGCCAGACAGGAGCTCCCCTTGAGGCACACCGGCAGTTATGTGACTGTGGAAGGTCTTTGTTCCAATGTTTAGCACAAGGGTCCTTTTGGATAGGAGAGATTCTAGGAACCAGTGAAAATCGCCGCGAAAATTGAAGTAGTTTTCTAAGAGATGTAGGAGATTGACTATATAGATAGCATCAAATGCAAAATGGATGTCAATATATATAACTGACAATTCCTGTCTTTGTTCTAAGGCTTCTAAGATGTGCAGTGTGGTTGTTGCAAGGTTAGTTATAGTTGACCTTCCTGATATCCTATAGTGTATTTGCTGAGGACTGTCACAGGTTAGTTATAGTTGACCTTCTTGATATCCTATAGTGTATTTGCTGAGGACTGTCACAGAGAATTTGATGAGTGATGGACGGTAGTAGTACTTTTTCCAGAATTTTTAGCAATACAGAGGCGCAAGCGATGGGCCTATGTTGGTTTGGGAGAGTTGATTGTTGGCGCTCAGGAAGGGGGCCAGACAGAGTACCTTTTCCACTGTGGTGGAAAGTAGACTGTAGAGTGTGTTTAGTGTCAAACGACACTAGGGATTTCCCCCATCTCTAAGTGCTATACATTGTGGGCGCCTCCGTAGCCAGGTGGGAAGGAGCAGCAGTGCGTAGCACACGCTTCTTGATTAGACCAGTGTTCGAGCCCGTCACCACCAAATACGGAGGATGCGGAAAGATCAGGGAATGACCACCGCATATTCCCGGAGCAATATGGCCTTAGTTGCCAATGCTCCTAAAAACCAAATAACAAACAACAGCTATACATTGTGGGTGCGAAATGTGAAACAGAACACTGTCAATGGCAGAGGTTTAAAAGTGTATAGATTTTGTGCATGTCTACCATCGTGTACCATTGTTCATCTGGTCATTTAGCCGCTGGGCCCCTAATAGGACCCAACGTTATCCACACTCCGCCCCATGGAGGCAGACCAGATACACCAGTATTATAGTTATTTACTCTGGCAGATCCTGGAACTTAATTTCCTGAGATTTCATTGGCTAGGACCTAAAAAAATTAAAAAAAAAAAAAAAAAAAAAAAAAAAAGCTCTTATAGATAAGGGTCAGCCAAAAGGAGTACTAGTTATGCGATTTGATGTTATTAAGTTTTTGGGTGTAGGGCACAAGCAATTTAGGGATAATTTAGGAACTACACTAGTAGTTGTAAGTTAGAGAGAGAGAGAGAGAGAGAGACAGAAGGCTGGGGAAAAGACAGAGATAAGGGGTCCATAGAGAAGATAACCCCCAAATCAGTGAAGCAGGTCCATGCCCCCACCAGAGGGAAAAGAGGGGTAGCAAGGGGGAGAGGAGATCAAGAGTCACCTCCCGCCCGGGGAGTGGAGGCAAAGGACCACGCAAGGGTGCGTGGCTAGGAAGGCCTAATGGCAGCATCTGAACTGTGTTGGTGGTTGTGTCTTTCCCTGGGACGAACCAAGGAAGGAGTTGGATGGCACTATTCCCGCGGAGGTTTACGGTTGAGGTAAAGTCCGTTGCCTGGAAAAAAGGTCTTGGGCAAACTTGGAAAAGGCGCGGTAGTGTTGCCCGTGTTCCAGAAGATGGTTTTCTTGATCCTGCGGAAAGTAATGAACCTGTGTAAAGAGAATGCATCGGAGATATTCGTTAAGCGGGCAGTGGTACATAAGGTGGTCCCAGGTGGAAAGTAATGAACTTTGAGGCATTTGTTATATAGATTGAGGAGTGGATCGATGATGAAGACGCTTAAGCATTTGATGATGAACTGGGGGATGCCATCGTCACCGGTGGTTGCTGTGAGGGGAACAGTGTTAATGGCCTGCATCAGTTGTTGCTTGGAAATTCGAATCGTAGCGAGACTATCAGTGGGATGAGAGTGGCAGGTTCGTTAGAGCTGCAGGCTGCTTAGAAAATCTGGCAACGTAGTCGAGCCAGTCAACCGGGTCGATGTTGCTGGAAGAACTAGCCTTTCTTCTGTAGAATGGTTCCCCCTTTTTTTAGGTGATTATTAATTGCAGCTGATTTGTTACTGTTGAATACGGCCCTGGCTTTGGAGAATGCAATGCGGTCTTGGACATTTTCAGAAGCTTTTCATTTGGCGTGTAGTGATTGTTTGTAGTGGAAACATTGGTTGAGTTGGGGAATCTACCAGGCTCTGGAGCGTAGAGTGATGGTGACTGTCTTGGCAGCAGTGTGAAGGGCGATGGTATTGACCCATTTGGTCATTAGATCGATTGCGAGACTCAGTTCACATCCACCTAAGTTGTTCCACGGGACTGTAGATGCAGCTTCAATGCAGCGCATTGGATTCAGAAATTTTGGGGCGGTGACCTTTCACACAAATGGTTTTGGGGATATTGAAGTATATTTTGGGTAGAACAGCTGTAAATACGATTGGTTGGTGGTCTGATTGAAACATATCGCCTGTGGCTTCTTCGAGTTGACATATCGCCGAAGAATAAAATATGTCCAGCAGGTTTTGGTTTCTCGTTGGTAGGTAGTTAACTTGGAAGATTTGGATTGATTGGAGAGATTTTGTAAGCCGACTTTTGAGGCGTTCGCTAGATAGCGGATGATTAAAATCTCCACATACAATATGAGTGGTTGCTGGGTGCAGATTATTTATTAATCAGTTAGTGGCTTTGTCGATAGCCGTCATAGTTGGCGTTGGAGGAAGGTACAGGGATGCGACGTCTATAGTAGTATGTTGATGTTCCAGATTTCTCATTAAGGCTTCCACGTCTTGAGAGGTGCTTGAGACAGAGTGTACGATGGAGAACAGTTTTGGCGTAAGCTTCAACACAAGAAGCACAATAGCAGCTAATGGGGGAAACCCTGGGGGGGGTCTGCCACAACAACACATGAATATTCCCCTAAATCTCCCTTCAACTAGAGTACAGTGTTTATGCTGCAGAAGGGCACCAATGAGCCAAAACATTATGACCACCAGCGGGTCGTGATGCAAATACAAGAAATTGCTGGTAAACTACGCCGCGTACGATGACATGGTAAAAAAAAAAAAAAAAAAAACACCTGATACCGAGCTCTGTTAGTCAGTGTTCTTCGTATGGGAAAGACAGCGGACTTAAGCGAGTTTGACAAAGGACAAATTGTAATGGCCAGACGACTGGGTCAGAGCATATCCGAAATGGCACGGCTGGAGGGATGCTCACGGTCAGCCCTGGTTTGTGCCTACCAAAAGTGGTCCGAGGAGGGGAAACCCACGAACCGCCGGCGAGGTTTTGGACGACCACGACTCATCGATGCTCGAAGTGAACGAAGGCTCTCCCGGATGGTACGTGGCAACAGAATGGTGACTGTGGCGCAACTCGCCGGTCATTGGAATGCTGGTGACGAGAGTAATGTGTCACAAGACATTACATCGAACCTTGCTGAAAGTGAGGCTGCGTAGCCGCAGGCCACTCCGAGTGCCCATGCTAACCACGGTTCACCGGCGATAGCGCCTACAATGGGCACGCGAGCATCGAAACTGGACCTTGAGTGATTGGAAAAAGGGCGACTGATCCGATGAATCACGTTTTCTGTTGCACCATGTGGACGACCGGGTACGTGTGCGTCGGGCGGTGCCGTCTTTCAGCATGATAATGGGCCATGCCACACCGCCCGGATTGTTCGAGACTAGTTGGCATAACATGAGGAAGACTTCCAGGTATTGCCCTGGCCTCCAAATTCCCTTAGACATCAATCCCATCGAGCATCTGTGGTTTGTGTTGGAACAGAAAATCCGATCTGAGGCGTCTCAACCACGGCCCTTACAGAAGTTAAAGGATCTGCTGGTTACGTGTTGGTACCAGATCCATAAGACACATTTAGAAATCTTGTAGCGTCCATGCTTCGCCGGGTACAAGCTGTTTGGGCTGCACGTGGAGGATCAACATCATACTAGGTAGGTGGTCATAACGTTTTGGCTCATCGGTGTACACTGAAAGGGCAAAATTCATGGGATACCTGGTTCCCGGCAACGCTACGCTGTCACCCTTTTTGCTAGTGGACGAATCCACCTCTTAGCAGGCATATTATAAATGATGCTAGAACTAGGGCACATAAATTCAAGTTACGGGGGGAAATGTTTATATTGGACTGCAGGAAGTTTTATTTTAGCTAGCGAGTTATAAATTACTGGAATAAGTTGCCTTCATGGGTGCTAGAGGCCGACAGTTTGGGGAAATTCAAAGGTCATCTGGATAGTACCTTCGGGTAAGGGAGGCGCATAGGATGATAGGTTTAATTTCCTTTTTTTTTTTAAATTATTATTATCTATTGATTTTATTTCTTTATTTATTTTATTATTTTTTTTTATCATAGTTTTGTTCGGATATTTTTTTTTTATTTTTGGCTGGTGCAGCATAGGCCATAGGCTTTCTTGCACCATGCGGCCATTACTAATACTAATATAGGTACACTGCATTCATGTAGACGGTAATTTGATGTCAGCATGGATAAACATCACGAGTTAATGGACTTTGAAAAAGGGATCACAGCGGGTGCCCGACGCATGGGTCACTCTATCGCGGAGGTGGTATTAGCATTAGCATTAGTAGAGGTATATGATGCAAGAAGGCAAGCTTATGCAGCATCAGCCAAAAAAATGCTCCCATTTCACCGCTCTGTTCGTTCCAAATACCTGTCCAGCTCAGCATTAAATTTATTTAGGCTATCAACTTCCACAACAAAGGATGTAAGTCTGTTCCACCAATCAACTATCCGCTGGCTAAAGGCAAACTTCCGCACATCTATCCTACATCTGTCTTTCCTCAATTTGAACTTATGCCCTCTTAGGTGATTATTCTGAGCAAGAGAAAGGATGTCATCAGCATTGAGCATGCTCAAACCATTCACGGTTTTGTACACCTCAATCAGATCACCTCGCAGGTGCCTAGTCTCCAGACATTGTAATTTGCAAAACAAGCCTTTCTTCGTAAGAGCATCCCTTTGTTGCATTCACTAATCTTGTTGCCCTTCGTTGTACTCGTTCTAACAGCTCTACATCCTTCTTAAAATGAGGCCTCCAGACATGTATACAGTACTCAAGGTGTGGCCTGACCATTCCCTTATACAAGGGGATAATCACCTCCTTATCCCTGCTAGAAAAATTCCTGTATATCATTGACAAGACACCATGAGCTACACCTGCAGACCATCTACACTGCTCAGAAAACTTCATATCTGCCTGCACAATTACCCCCCAGGTCCTTTTCGTTCTCTACCACTGTCAGTGTAGTACCACAGAGTTGATACGTTACTCTGCGGTTACTGCTTCCCATATGTAGTACTTTACATTTGTCAATGTTAAACTTCATTTGCCACCTCTCAGCCCATCTGCTCAACTTTTCTAGATCCTGTTGCAGCAGCGTACTGTCATTAGTGTCCTAACAACCCTGCCAACCTTCGTATCATCTGCAAACTTGGACATTAAGCTTGATATACCATCATCAATATCATTAATAAACACAGAAAACAACAATGGACCCAACACCGAAGCCTGGGGGACTCCACTAATAACATTAATCCACGATGAGCAGTGTCCATTGATTACCACTCTCTGTCTTCTCCCACTCAACCATCCCTTTATCCATAGCAGCAATTTGCCTCCAATGCCACACTACTCCAATTTGTACAGCAGTCTTCCATGTGCAACAGTATAGAAATATATAGAAAATATATTTGTATAGGTATAGAAATTGCACTATCCCCGTTCGACAGTATCAAGAGCATATCGGGAATACGCCATTTCCGGGATAACATCACATCGTGGACAGCGCTGTGGGTGGAGAAAGGTTGTGGATGAGCACGGTCGTCGACGTCTGTCTCGCACTGTTTCAGCCAACTGGAGAGTGACACTGTCACAAATCACCGCCGACTTCAAAGAGGGAGGTGCCAGAAACGCCTTCACCAAGACCATCAGGCGATCATTTGCCGCAATAGGTTATGGGAGCCGTTGACCCACCAGATTCCCATTACTAACACCACGACCCAGGACTCTATGCCTCAACTAGGCGAAAGAACGTCGGCACTGGATCATGGATGATTGGAGACGGGTCTCTTCGTCCGATGAGTCCCGTTTCCACTTATTTCGAGCTGGGCGGGAGGGTGCGTATCTGGCGGAAACTGCACTAAGCCCTGCACTCGTCATGTCAACGAGGAATTGTTCAGGCAAGTGGGCGGTCGGTAATGGTCTGTGGCATGTTCAACTGGCACACGTTGGGACCTCCGGTACGTCTAGACGTATTTCTGAAAGGTCCAGGTTACGTGTCCAACCTTGCAGGCCATCTGCATCCCTTCATGGTCTTCGTGCACCCACAGGGCAATGGATCCTTCCAGCAGGACAATGCGCCTACCCACAGAGCCGTGGTGACAAGAACGTAGTTCGATGAGCATTCCGCAGATTTTACCGCCATGCAATGGCCTACCCGTTCACCGGACATGAACCCTGTGTAGCATCTTTGGGATGCTGTGGAAAGGTCCGTTCGAACTTGAATCCCCCCACCCACGTATGCGACGGAATTATGGACAGAGGTGCCTCAAGCACTAGTGGAAATACTTGTGGAACGCTTTTGTGAACTAGTGGACTCAATGCCTCGCCGAGTGGCTGCCCAGATAATATAACTGAATACACTCTTCATAAAAAATTTGATGAAATGTCGATTCTTTTGGAGTAAAATATTTCTTTATTCTCTGATGCAGGCCCAGCAATGCCACTGGAAGGCCATTTCGAAACGATCTGTAGCTGCTATTAACTCTCCAAGTCCGCAAGGAAGAATTGTTTCTGAAAATCTTAGTTTATTTCAAGCTTTAGAAGTACTACCAGACAATAGTAATAATCAAGGACCATATAAATCAGGTAATAATAGAAGTAATAAAATATATTTTGAACAAATTTTATTAGCATAGTACGTTATGAAAAACAACAATAACAAAAAACTAAACATATTTTCAAATCACTTCAGTTTTTTTAATTGAATTTCCTCTAATTCTACTATTATTTCGAAAAATACTTGACGTCAATTTCTGTTTAGGATTACTTCTGAGAAAGCACATTGCAAAATTGTTATTTTTTTATATTTAAAAGATTAATTAAAAATTTATAAAATACACCGTGCTAAATAACAGTTAGATAAATTGTTTATCAGCTGTGAAGTTGGTAAGAGACGCAAAGGAGTCAGCTTTGGAAAATCTATCTTCAAAGAAATTGTTCCAGTAAAATGGATGTTTATTAATCATTTCAAAGTTTGCAACGTATTCAAGTAAAGAAACGGGATTTGTATAATTAGCGAGAGAGTTTCTGGCCATATTGTGCCTGTCAGATGCTATTATACTTTATTTGAGAGATTGGATTATTGTCTTTAGGAATGAGATTAGTTTATATATATTTACATTGAATCAGTGATATGAGTAAGTGTAATAAGTTCTTGTGAGACAGAGTGGAAAAAAAATATTCTGTAGTCCCTTATGTTAACATGTACATTCCAGTAGGTATATGTTTCACTACTGTCAATTTAACATTGCATGGAATATACCGTGGTGCAGTTTCATTTAATGGACAATTGCGAAAGTGATCTACATCACTTTTGTAGGAAGTTTCTGATCCACATTCTCCTTACCTGGTGTCCCAGAGTTTTCTCTAACCAAGCAAAAGAAAATTTATGATTATTTTATTGAGTATTAGCGAATGTGGTTTTCATTCTACTCGGGAACATGTGACAACTTTTTGTTGCTTTTAAGGATTCTATCACATTTAGTGAGTCAGTGATATGTTTTTTAGCATCAATCTCCTCTGTGCATCCAATGGCTTTTGAATTGCAGAGACCGATTATTTTATTCAACCGGAAGTGATTGAAGTCATAATGGAGGACTGCATAAAACAGCTTCGCCTCAGGATGGAATCTTTTTAGAGCCATTTGTATACATATGAAAAAAAATGGACATGACTGTGAATGTCTTATTCTTCTTGGATTTCTTTAGACCGGGGTTCCAGCTCGTGACTACCAAATACGGAGGATGCGAGGATGCGGAAAGGTCAGGGAATGACCACCGCATATCGCCGGAGCAATATGGCCTAATGCTCCTAAAAACCAAATAACAAACATCTTGTATTTCTCTGTTGTATCAACGGTTATCCTCACAACCTAACTTTTTTTTTGTTATATTTTAATTTTGTTCCTCCACTCTTTTCTGTCCTCCCAGTTCCCGTTCTTAAATTTCTTCTTTTCCACAGCCGCCCTCACTCCCTCCATCCATGTGCTTCTAGGCCTTCCTCTCTTTTTCCTTGTAGGAGGTACCCATTCCATTGCTTTTTTTGGTAGCCTCTCAGCCCCCATTCTAATAACATGTCCATACCATTCTAGTCATTTCTGTCTATGATGTTTTTTTGAACGTCCATTGCTGTTCCCGACCCTTTCCAATTTAGATCTTTGGGCTGATCTCCAAAAATCCATCTCGACAGCTAGCCATTTCTTCTTTTGCTTTTCCTTTATAGTCCAAACCATATAGTAGAATAGTAGGATTTAGTAGTATATAGTAGAATACTCTGGAAAATTGAGTTACTCTGGAAAATATAGTAGGATACTCCATATACACTGGTGTGCAAAATTTAAGGACCAGTCAGGTTTTCACCTGTAGCTTCTCATAGGAGTGGCCTCGATACGGGCAAGGCATACCAAAGGAACCTCGTGAGGTACAGAAATGATGAAGGAAACAACACCGACACAACAACGGAAACAAAACGGTACAGAGGGACTTTATTCAAAATTGGCAACATAGCACTGGCTGCCATGATACAGATGCATATGATAATATTCAAAATGTCCCCTGTTGAATTCATATATTCCGTCTTACTGACGTTTATTCTCAAACTCAATATTTTATATTGTTCCGGTAGCTTTCTACACATACAGTCAGCATTCTCCGCGATCAGTACTTGGTCATCTGCAAACAAAAGATTTGAAAAGTGAATGTTTTGATCAACATATAATCCCATTGACTTGCATGTTTGGGCCCAAGCTTCCAGAGTCACTTCCAGGCACAACTTGAATAAGGCGGGGGATAAACAGCAACCCTGTAGTAAGCCTTTTGATGTTTTGAATTTCCTTGTTATTTCTGATCTAACTTTAATGCAGCAAGTGTTATTTTTGTACATTTTTCTAATTATGTCAATTAGTGGTTGTCGTATTGACATTTTTCCGTGGCATTCACAGCATCTTTCTTGGGACACTGTTGTAAGCTTTTTTCCAAGTCAATAAAAACTAATCTTATATCCTGTCCAGTAGCTTGACATTTTTCCAGAATCTGCTTGACCATAAATAGATGGTCAATACAAGAACTTCCAGCTGTAAATCCACACTGCTCCTCTGAAATCCTCATTTCTTCTCTAGTTTTCAGTGTCCTACTAAAAAGCTTTGCAATTGGGTTTAAAACACAGATTCTTCTGCAGCAATTTCTTCTATCCCCTTTCTTACACACAGAAGTGATGTATCCCACTGTCATCTCTGATGGTATAACTGTAAATGTACTTTGTCAAATTACGTAACGTTGATAATGTCTTCCCTACTGGCAGAAGTAACCATCAAAGATTACTCGGAGTAGACTCAAGCAGTAGCGAGCTTGTATCTCTCTCACTCATAGTGGGCCGACCGGGCTAGCCAGGTGGGTAAAGTGCCTGCCTGGCAACCTAAAGGTCGCGGGTTCGAATCCCGCCTCGGGCTTGGATCAGAGTAAAATGCAAAACTTTTGGGAGCTGCATTATGGCCACAGAAGCCGATGCGCCAACAACTAACAAAAAAAAACTCAGTGCATTTTTAATGAAATAGTACAGCTTTCTCTGACTTCATCCTATGCAAGTAGAGTACTCCGTGGCTGAGTTAGTCGGTATCAGGCGTAGATAGCAAGGTTTCCCCCCAGAATATGAGGTTTTTCGTCCAGCAAAAAAGACAAATCGACCAAAGAACACACGCCATTAACAGACATAAGACACACAGCACGGCATATGAATTTAATTATTCGGGTGGCTTAATATAATCATTTTTTTTAATGCAAGTAGAGTATATAATTTAATAACAGCATTTATGGCCGAAGTTATAATGGTGGCTCATGAGCCTCTGCATAAAACCTCTGTACAGGCGATGTTCCGTATGTAGAACAATTCGCAAGGCACTGTGACGTATGGATCCGAGCCATACTTGGTCTATATGAGCTGTAGACGGGTGCTATATAGTCTAGTTTTAAGCTGATTAAGGTATGTATGAATGTATGTATTTGTCTTGGGCGGTACTTGGAACGTTAGTTCATCTCCGCCTCGTTTCACTTTTAAATTAGAGGATTCTGCAGAAATGGCCAGAAGTGAACTGGCTGTTTGGCTACACGGAATCAGCAGGTCGGAAACGCGGCGGCAGCAGAAGAGAGGGACGCCAAGAGCCCAACAAGGTACGAGCCAAAAATAGTAAAAAAAAAAATAAATAAATAAAAATAAGGAACTTATACAACTATACAAAAATTAAATACTGTACACAAGATAACCTCAACAGACTGAGGTAAATACAGATGATACTTTGAGGTTCAAAGTAAACAATGCAAGTAATCTTTTGCATATTAACATAAATAAAAAAAAAAACAAGGTCAAAGAAAATAATTAAAGATAACAGTACCATTCAACCGACAAAACTTTGCACAAGCACTTTATCCCAGAAGCAGGCACAAACTTAAAACCTTATAAAAAAGTTGAGGTTAAATCCAGTAAGTCCTGCAGTCATTAGTAGCAAAGTCACAGTCAATCACCAATAACAAAGTCACAGTCAGTTAACAGCCATCCGAACAAAAGAGCACAGTAATTTTCATCGCCAAATTGAGTTGTAGTTGTAGGACACTTGTAGAGTTTCGAAAAAAAAAAAAAAAACACACAGAGCATCTTGTTGAGAAAATGGACTTCATTGCAGTGAAGGTCTTGAGCTGAATTTGAAACATTCGCAGGTGCAGTCATTGCAGAAAGGATTGCGAGCCTTTTATTGAAGGATGCCTTAGAAAAGTCCTGAAGGGCGCAGTAACTGGTGGCATTTGATACAAAATTAGGTTCCAATCTTGATGAAAAGTTGGGAATTGCATTCTGCAGAATTACTCGAAATTCATTGTATGAGGGACAAGAGTACAACACGTGCTGCCAATCTTCCACACCGCCACAATGACAGAGTTCCGTAGGAGACAAGCGAAATTTAAACAATTTCTTATTTAATGATCCATGTCCTGATATCAAATAGGAGGTAAACAATTCAAGGCTAAACCAGACTGTAGAATTTTTATCCATAAGAGAGTCAACTTCAGGAAAAAAACTTACGTGTTACACTGCCCAGTTTGTGCCATCCCACCTATTCTGCCACAAATTGATCAACTCTTACCAAATTCTTTGTCGTTCAGCTTTAACATCGACTTGCTTTAACATAGAAATTCCCAGGATATGAGTGGGAATCTGACGTCTCAAGCGATAACATAAGCCTCTGAAAATTACGTAGAGATTGAGTGGTAACGTCCCAGTTAAAACCTGCAAAACAGGTGTTGAAACTGTTCGACAAATCTTCAAAATACAAAGTAACATTGTAGGCTGGATTGACATCAACTTTGATTGAAATTGTACAGTCCGCATCCTATGGAACCAAGCGCCAGCAGCATGGAAACCATAGTAGTAGTAGTAGTAGCATGTGATGCAAGAAAGCAATTGTATGAGCTTATGCAGCATCAGCCAAAAAAAAAAAAAAAAAAATCACACCATTCCCTCCAAATGCCTGTCCAGTTCTCCTTAAATTTATTCAACCTATCAACTTGCACTACGACAGATGGAAGTTTGTTCCAGCAATTAACCACCCGCTGGCTAAAGGCAAATTTCCGCACATCTATTCTACATCTGTCTTTTCTTAATTTGAATTTATGCCCCCTTAGGTTCGTAATCTGAACAAGTGGAAGGATCCCATCAGAATTCAGCGAGCTCAACCCATTCAAGGCCTTATACACCTCAATCAGATCACCGCACATGTGCCAAGTCTCTAGCCACTGCAATTTTCAGAACTTAAGCCTCTCTTCGTAAGAGGATCCCTTCATTTCCCTCACCAATCTTGTTGCCCTTCTCTGTAAACCCGTATGCAGTACTTTGCTAAACTTCTGTTGCCACTTCTCAACCCAGCTACCCAACTTTTCCAGATCCTGTTGCAGCAGCATACTGTCATTAACAACCCTGCCAACCTTTGTATCATCTGCAAACTTCGTCACTAAGCCTGATATACCTTCATCAATATCATTGATAAATATAGAAAACAACAGTGGACCTAACACCTAACCCTGTGGGACTCCACTAATAACATTAGTCCACGAAGAGCAGCACCCATTGATTACCACCCTCTGTCTTCTCGCACTTAACCATCCTTTTATCCATTGTAGCAACTTACCCTTAATACCATTCTGCTCCAATTTGTACAATAGTCTTCCATGCGCAACAGTGTCAAAAGCTTTCCTGAAATCCGAATATATGATATCAAAATTATTTTTTGAATCCAGTTCTTTTGTAACCACATCATAATAACCAATCAAATTTGTCAGACAAGACTTTCCCTTAACAAACCCATGCTGTGTCTGAATTATTGCTGCAGTCTTGTCTAGATGATCCTGCAATGCATCTTTAACCAGTGACTCCATTATTTTACCTGGAACAGAAGTTAAACTAACTGGTCTGTAATTACTCGTGTCACCCTTCGATCCCCCTTTGTGAACTGGGGATACATTTGCACACCTCCAGTCCGTGGGAACCTCACCTGATTCCAAGTATGCTCTCATAATTATGGCTAAGGGTTTGCTTAGTTGCTTTGCCGCTTACTTTAATATAACTGGATAGATCCCATCCACCCCAGGTGCCTTTCTTATGTTTAACTTCAACAATTTCTCCTCCACTTTGCTCTCAGTTATTACAAAATCATTAAGCACCCTGCTACAATTTGATAACCTTCTGCCATTTTCAAACCTTAATAACTCCTCATGTGTGAATGTAGATGCAAAATACTCATTCAGTTTGGTTGCTATCTGAGCAGGATCATCAACAGTCGAACCATCGATGTCAAGTGGACCAATCAGATTCATCCCCTTCCTTTTAGAGTTATATAAGTAAAGAAATCCTTCCTGTTTTTCTTAGCATCTTTTGCCAAAGAATTCTCGTAATCTGCCTTCGCTTGCCTAACCTCCTTTGTGACCTGATTACAGACTAGCTTATATCTGCCATAGGCTTCTGAGTCGCTTGATAATTTATATGCATCCCATGCATTTTTCTTCTCTGTTACGAGTCTCGTTAGTTCATTTGATAACCATTTAGGCCTAAACCTTGAACAATATGTCTTAATGGGTATGAAAATTTTAGTAGCATCCACGATTAATTTCTTGAATGCTTCCCACTTAGAATTTACTGTTGGTAACATCGTCAGTTGATCCCACTGTACAGAATTTAAAAACTGTCTGAGACCACTGTACTCACCTTTACGGAAGCAAAAACCTTTTCCTTTACCCCTGATGGTAATTAAATCTTTAAGTAAATCTCACTTCAGCACACTGTGATCACTGCTACCTAGTGGTTCCTTTATCTGCAAATTCTGAATACACGAATGATCACTGCTGATAACCAAATCAAGAGTATTACTCTCTCTGGTTGCCTCTCGAACATGCTGCTGCAGAAAACAATCATCCAATAAATCCACAAAAGTCTTACTAGTGTGTGAGTGATATTGACTTCCTAGATATTGACTGGAACCCACAAGTTCCAGTCAATATCTAGGAAGTTAAAATCCCCCATTATAAGACATTCTGGTTTACTAGCCTACTCTATTTCTCTGTACAATTGTTCATTGTACTCATTCGAGTCATTAGACCTATAACACAGTCCTACTCTTATTTTTGCTTTCGCAGTGCTTATGTCACACCAAACTGACTCGACACTGCACTGTCCATCTATATCAACTGGGTGCACTTCTTTTGATTTTATGTTTTTCTTAATTAACAGCATAACACCTCCTCCCTTCCTATCCTGTCTATCCTTTCTGTACACATTTTACACCCCAAATTCCAGTTCTGCATTCCTTATGTCTGTGTGACACCACGTCTGTGCTATCCTAACAATATCCGCCTTTGATGTCTTGACCAACACTTCAAATTCATCAAATTTATTTTCTATACTTCTAGCATTGGTATACATGCAAGCATACATGCACCTATTCCTATTTCTAGTTACCCTAACAAATCCCATATATCCACCTATTTCACGATGACTGCCATCCGTCCCTGAAACCCCCAACACCCCTCGCTCCAGGTCGCTACTTATTCTAATAGAAGTTGTGCAAGAATCACCTTCACCTCTGCCTGCGGCTACAGTTAAACTATTAGTCCTTGTGTCCTCCCCCCAAGCTAGCAGTTTTCCGACCCACCTAACACTGCCTCGATAGCATCAGCAAATATTCTTGCACCCTTTCTATTTAAGTGTATCCCATCCCTGTAGAAGCAGTCTCTCCTGTTAACCAGTACAGACCAGGCTGAAAAAAATTCTACCCCTTGAGCCTTGCACAATCTTTCCAGGGCCGAATTGATCGACAAGGCTCTCATCAAGTACTCCCTCCTATCGTGTCTGGGCAGAATTGCAGACACTTTCAAATTCACATTGTCAGGTTTCACTTTAGGAACATTTGCAGCGGAATGGGCAGCATCAGCAAAGGTCCTGACAATAGAGATGTCAGTAACAGTGTCTTCCTGCAATGTTGAATCATCCTGATTAAGGTATGGTATAATCATAGCAATGGGCATCGGCTCCCCATGTTCATTGCAGAAAGAACTCTAAGACTAATTAATGAGCTAAGACAAGTTGTGCGGAGGTACTTGATACGTTCTAAGAAGTTAAGCTTTTTATCAAGAATCAGGCTAAGGAAACGTATGCTTCTGATACAGGTATTCTGCTGATATTCTAGTTTTATTTCTGGATCAGGGTGCATTTTCGCTTTCTATAGAATTAATGTTTGTTCATATTCTATGTCCATTGTTTTTTTTCCACAATTCTATTTTTTTAATTGTGCCCTGTAGTTGCCTTTCAATCATACTCATGTTTGTGAATGGTATGAAATAATAACGTTATCTACATAAAAGAACGTTTCAACTGTGTCGGTAACCGGCGCCTCCGTAGCCAGGTGGGAAGGAGCAGCAGTGCGTTGCACACGTTTCTTGATTAGACGGGGGTTCGAGCCCGTCACCACCAAATACGGAGGATGCGGAGAGGTCAGTGAATAACCACCGCATATCCCGGAACAATATGGTCTTAGTTGCTAATGCTCCTAAAAACGAAATAACAACAAACAAACAAACAACTGTGTCCGTAAGTCTTTTGTATCAGAATATTTGATCGTAAACAAAGTTGAACTGAGTTCTGGGGAACTCTTTCTTCTTGAACACGTGTGTGACAGATCATTTTGATATTTCTCTTGGAAGGTTCCGTGTTTCCTGAAATTCTGCATTAAAATTGGTAATGTCCTCGCAAACTATGGTTATGAAAGGCGTCAGAATGCCATGTCACGAGGTAGTGTCGAAAGGCCTTTTCCATAAATCGAATTAGGGAAGATGGAGTTATTAGCTATTATGAATTTACTAAAATAACTAGTAATGACCTCAGCATGAGTGAATTAATGTGAGCGATAACATGACAAATAAATTGAAGCTGTTGTTTTTAAACCTAGGTGGTGTTGGTAAACCTGTTTACAAAGTGGCTGCAGTGCTGAGAAAAAGTGAATTCTGTATCATAGATAAATCTAAGGTAACAAAAAGGATGTTCACATGGCCCAAAAAGACTCCAACCAGAATGGGGACCAGGACCCATTTATAAGCAATTTGTAGATGTTCTGATTTTGAAGGGTTGACAGGTTAAAAAATTTTACTCTGAGAACTCGTTTAAAGTGTTATAAATAAATCTCTAATAGCAGACTGAGAATCACTGCTAAGAACCATTGATGTACTGGTTTCACATTAACAACTTTGTGATCGGCCGAAAATCATTCTACGGTGCAGCTACACCAAGGCCTAAAGTTAAGGAGGGTCTCAAAAGAAGAACAGAAAATTAGATAGTTGCATAAAAAAAATTAATTACATTTCGCCAGAGCTCATGCGAATGAGGATATTGCACGCTTCGTAATTATTGTTTGTATGTTTGGTGGTGGGGGAGGTACGAGGGAGGTTGAAAAGTTTGTGGCCTTAGCACGAAAAGGTAGTGTCACTTAAAATAGTAACCTACCAAGTTCCATGCAGTTTCAATATCATCTTTTTTTAATTATACTACCCGAAGTCAATAAAATTGTTGACTTCGGGACCTGTCAAAAATGAGAAGAGATGAACAAAATCAGTCGTTATGCAGTCATCCAATATTTGGGAAAAAGTGACTAACACCAAAGGCAATTCATGAGGATACAGTTAAAACACTGGGGGAGAATTCCCCTTTCAATTCCATGGTTAAGAAGTGGGCAGCAGTATTTAACCGAGGGAGGGCAAGCCTGGAGGAATTCACGCGCTGTGGTGTTTGAAAAGTTTGTGACCTGAGTAGGAAAAGTTTATTAGAGGAGTCTGGTGACGTGTCACTTTTCAATACAGTCACCTTTGCAGTAAATACACTTATCACTGATGCTGCAAAGAACGTTTTCTCTTGGGCGTCCAGGAATACATTCACTGAAAAAATGACGTCGGTGTCGGTGGGAAAATGGACGACAGCCAGGTATTTTTTTCAAATTAGAAAATATTAGGGAGGTGGTCCAAGATTTCATAGAGATCAAATTAGGGGGATTTTCAAGAGATCAAATTAGGGGGATTTTCAAGAGATCAAATTAGAAGGATGGTCCAAGATTTCAAAGCCACACTCGTGCAGTGCATGAGTGTTACTCTGAAGTCTTGGCCCACCCCCCATATTCACTAGAATTTGAAAAAATACCTGGCTGTCGTTCACCTTCCCACCGATACTGACGTCATTGCTGCAGTGGATTCATTACTGGACGCTCAAGAGAAAACTTTCTTTGCAGCATCTGTGATAAGTGTATTTATTCCAAAGGTGACTATGTTGAAAAGTAACATGGTACCAGATTCCTCTAATAAACCTTCCCTACTCAGGCCACAAAAACTTTTCAAACACCCCTAGTGTATGGAGTTAGCAACAGACGAGAATGATACTTTTAGCTCGATACATCAGAATTTCTAACGTACTAAGATTCTGTCTATATCGATAAAATTTATGTTTGTTTTTGATTTTTTTTTTTCAGATAATGTGACATACGACAGTTCTCTCTGCCTGCCTACTGTTGCTGTCGCAGCTGCATCAACATCATTTCTCATTATAATATTACTTATCACAACCGTTTGTGCCCTATTATATACAAGACTGCGCAGCTTACACTCCTTTACAAGTGATTCTAGTAATATTTATGGAAAAAGCAACGCTATTAGACAACCACAGAAAGCAATTTAATACAAAAAAGGATAAAATTTATAAGAATTTATAGTAGATTTTGCATATAAAGAATTTAATGCGATTACCAACATGATTATGAACGTAATGATATTAAAAAATCTCGAAATATAGGCCAGGATAAAAAGGGTGATATTGTCCAAATTCTAAGTTTTAGATAAAATAAATGAATTCAGTAATTTAGTTTAAAATAAAAAACAAATTCGTGGTATATATAAATTTAAAAGTTTCGGAAATTTAAATATTTCGATATAGTTTTCCTTCATTAGTAGCTCAACAAGTTTAACTTGGTTGAAGGAAATAAAATAATTACAAAAACAAGCAATTCATAATCATATTATGGTAATCCCAAACATGAAATCCTGTAGCACATTAGTACCGCAATGAGTTGAGGCTTAAGAATAAAGGAGAATCTTGTTAGTGTACTAAATTACGTGAAGAATATGCCTGAAAGAAATTTATCATGTAAGCTGAAATTAGAATTCGAGTGAAAAAAGTAATTTAAAATATACTGTTTGTGGACCGAGAAAGGATTCATTATGTAATTTTTAGTCAACATTCTAACTTGTCATACCATGTGAAAAATAAATGGGATCGAAAATGAAAAATTCAACAGCGATATCTGATGCATATGTTACCCAAGAATTTGATAATTTACTTGAAACATGTAAACGCTGTAATGCTGTTATTTAAGAAAGAGTTACTTTTCAGTATTGTTTGAAAATATTAAAGCAATATTCATAAAGAAACTTGGTGTGTTTAAAACTTCAAATAAAAACAAAACAAAAAAGCTGTTTCTGAATCATTATTACAATAACATTCGCTTGAAATGAAGGAATCTGAAGTAAATATAATAATAACACCGTTATACTTGGCAAAATATTCTTCCCAAATAAAATCACCCCCACACCCAAAAAAATAAAAATAAAATGTAGGTATATCAAAATTGTTTTAATTGTTACAAAGATTTGCTTAATTCCGATTATGAGTTACAGAAAATATACAAAACAAAATATGTTTACTGTTCTCTAAATTTGTCCTGAAGTAACTACTCATGTGAGAAGTTTATCCCCACCATTGGTAGAAAAGTTTTGACTATCTTTTTCATCTTGTATTTATCTGCAGGTATTACACAGAAACACTAGTTGTAAGGTATTATTTGATACCAGGTAACATTATTTGATATTATTATTTGTTACCAGGATACTAGTTATTATTTATACTGGTTATTATTTGATAACAGGATACTATGGTAACAAATAATTCCATTGCTGAAGAAGTAGACTGCTTTACTACTTTTTTTTCAGATTAACACTTGTCAAAATGATTAGTGCATCATTGCACAATCTATTGGGTCGTAAATATACAGTAGATATCCATTGCAGCTTAATACAGCACAATTTCTCGTACTGACCTGTAAATGTAAATTTCTAAGTTCAACAAATACAAGTGGAGAAGAGGTAAATCTAAGTGTATGGCCATTTTATTAAACTAAGAGATAAAGCAAAACATATACACGAAGAAGTCTGACTTGGACGTCTAGTATACATGATTTTGGGCATATTTGAAGCCAAAAGATCTGCGGTAATATCACAGAAACTGCTGCACGTGTTTTTTTTATGCTTTTCTAGGAGCCATGCAGCCCAAATGACCAACACGACTTTGGACAGTAAGAAAACAGCAACTATTTGGAACAGCATGTGTTGCCGCTTGGTCTATAAATAAGAGGAGAGAGAGAGAGAGAGAGAGAGAGAGGTTGGGGTGACACATAAATAAAGAAATCAGTGATTGAAAAGGTGTACACTGGAAGATGAAAGAAGCAACTAATATCAATGTTTAAAAGAGAGAGGTCATTATAATGGAGAATGTGCTGTACTGCTCAACAACCATTACTTATAGACAAAGCATTCAACACTACTACTGAAGTGGAGGGACGTACGTTAACATTTATAGAATATAAACAGGAGGTAATAACTGAGGGTCGCACTGAAATCTTCCAGGATGCCATGGTGGTATTAAAACAGAACAGACATTCAAGAAAATTCCAACTACCAGCCGAATTGCGACTGCCTCCAAGTTTCTGCTGAGAGAGAGAGAGAGAGAGAGAGAGAGAGAGAGAGAGATTTGTATGACGGGGGTATGGTCGCTCACAAGGACAGATTCACATGTCTAGTATGAATGCCATGATGGTATTAAAACAGAACAGACATTCAAGAAAATTCCAACTACCAGCCAAATTGCGATTGCCTCCAAGTTGCTGCTAAGAGAGAAACATCTGTTGTGGTCGCTAACAAGGACAGCAATTCCACTGTGGGAGAATCCAGCCTCCATCTATCATTGCTGAGATGTAGTTATTCATATAGAGTGCATCATAGCCTCAGCAGCTGTTATATCAAAGGTCAACTAACATTAACAATGATTAACATAACAATACTGTTAATGGCTTGGGCAAACTCAGTGCTAATGGGATTCTTTCTCTTGATCAGACTACGCACACGAGAAGGCATAAAGTCAAATTCAGGAAGATGGTTGCAGAATAGACGTGCAGAAGTTTGCCTTCAGCCAATGGGTGGTTAATTGCTGGAACAAGCTTCCATCCATTATTGTAGAAGTAGACAGTTGGAATAAATTCAAGGAAGAATTAGACAAACTATTGGAGCCGATAGACTTGCATTCTTGATTAATTTGCCACTATTAATACTAACAACAACCTGATATATGAATCAGCAGTTAATTTTTAATGTTTACTGCAAGCATGTGTGTGTGTGTGTGTGTGTGTGTGTGTGTGTGTGTGTGTGTGTGTGTGTGTGTGTGTGTGTGTGTGTGTGTGCTGATCGCCAAAACAAGGTTATGAGGCTTCAACATTTGAGGAGGTATTGTAAATAAAACCAGGTAAATAAATTTCTTATTTACCTGGCTGTTGT
This sequence comes from Mastigoproctus giganteus, assembly GCF_048544385.1. NCBI lineage: Eukaryota > Metazoa > Arthropoda > Arachnida > Uropygi > Thelyphonidae > Mastigoproctus > Mastigoproctus giganteus. The sequence continues at coordinate 141,701,629 of NC_143577.1, forward strand.
GAATTAAGGGCCTTATGCATTGTCAAATTCAATTCAATTTCAAATTTTTATTTACATATAGGCAGTTCCCAGTTTACGAATTCCCGGGTTTACGAGTTGTTTTTTTTTTTTTTTTTTTCCCAAGTATCAACAAAATTGAAAATATGAACATTAACTGCGAAACAATGAATGTTAAACATTCATAATTACCGCATTTCAAACCACGCGCGTAGCTATACAATCAGTGCACCCCGCTTTACGATATTAATCCATTCCAGAGACACCATAGTATCGTGAAAATATCGTCATGTGAATCTAATAACACATTGTGTGTGTGTGTGTGTGTGTGTGTGTGTGTGTGTGTGTGTGTGTGTGTTTTGGTAATTTGTTACAAGATCTCGGAAGTCGAAATTTTCGCTATATAACTAAGCTATTTATCTCTCTAAAAGGTCATTTTTATAATGGAAATTGTATTAGTTACCAATTCAAATCATTAAAACGCACTACACTTTCATCGTTATCACATGCTTCGTTATAAGAATCAATTTTGAACGCCTTTGTGATATTTTTATGAAACACATTTCTGGAGTTCACTACCAGAAAACAATAAAAACAATTTGCACTTTCGGGTTTATTGGGCTTTTCTGTTAGCGCAATCTGTTATAAACGGGTAGTAAACTCGATCTTATTGCATTTGCGATAATTCCGATAACTGGAATTCTGTTGGTTTTTATGTTACGGTATTATGGTGAAATGAGATCCCTTTCACTGAAACCTTCAATCATATAAAAAAAACAAATAAATTTTCAGAATCTTCTCTTCATTCTTTTTTTTTCTTCTTCGTAAACTTGTTACTCCGGGCGAATCGTGTTAATTGCAATCTCACTTGCGGGTATCGTGTTAGTTGCAATTTGTGCGTGCCATTAAAAAATGCTTATGCATGTTATCATGAAATTTATAAAGAAAAGAGTAGAGATTATCTTGGAAACAAACCCCTCTTGAAGCATTTCTGAAGAAGACTGCTCCTTGTGCAACAAACCAACAACGAGTGATTAACGAGTGTGCATTTAGTCGATGACGATGAATAAACATTCTTTAACATTTGTAAGTCATAAATAATTTCTTTAAATTATAATTTGCTTGATTTTACAAGCTATATTTTCATTTATTTTGACAAATCAATCATTGTTTAAACATAAACTAATTTAGCTAACTAATTTCATTGTTGAGAACGTAACAACTGCTTTCACCATTATGTCTATGCGAAAGAAATTCCCGCTTTACGAGCGTGCGCTTGGAACCCATTAACTCGTAAAGTCGGGAACTACTTGTAAATAAATATATACAAATATATATATACATGCAACTGCTCAGTGTAGTGGCGGCACCTGGAACAGATTTCAACTCCGCCAGTTAACATCGTATTGTTTAAAGAATGCTGTAGTTTGGCCAAATGTAGATCATGTGGTTTGTATGTACCCCCCCCCCCCTTAACCAGGCAGAAGCAAAACGGTACCCATCCTCAGCATGAGGAGTGGGATTGTATTAACTTAATTACCCAAAAAGGCGCAGATCCCGCACCCCCCGAAAGCAGTGCTAAATCGGTGAGTGCCAGCAGATTTCTCTAGTTGCCCATACTAGAGAAGAAGAAGAAGAAAAAAAGAAAGAAAGAAATAAGTCACTGAAGGCTTCGTGAATTTCAATATTACTAAGGATAATCCTGAAAGGCAAGCAGGATGCAAGAAGAAGGCATCCATTCACAATGATGCGTCGTTGGAACTCGTCTTGGAGTTTTCGGTAACTGCTTTCTTCTGTTGAAAATGGTTGAAACTGGAGATAGTTTCAATCAAAACTTTTACATTGTCAGGCGAGAACTGCAGAACATTTTCCAATAGGGAATTTTTAAAGTCACAATAATAAGGACAGTGGAAGGCAACGTGCGCCCAGTCTTCTCGCTCTCGCTGCTGACAAAGGCAAGTGTCATTGTTTTCTAAACTGAACTGAACAAGTTTCGATTTGACGGAACTGTGCCGAGTGATGAGAAAAGACGTGTAGATATTAGAAGAGACCCAAGATGAAATTTGTCGATCAGAGCAACAGTACATTATCAATAAACTTGTATGTGATTCTGCCCTTGACTGACGCGGTCCAGCGATCTTAGCAGATTTTATTAAGTTCCTACCAGATATGCCTCCTCCTTTCCAGCTTAAAATCATTTTAAGAGTTTGTAGCAATTCCAACAAATTCCATCGGCAATGCGTGCTTGAGATTATAACAGAACGATCTGAACATAAGATGAAGATTTAACGGCGTCCCACCTATTACTTGTAGGGCATCTGTAGAAACTGTCCTCCAGGCACTTAGCATGCAATGGCGCCTCCGTAGCCAGGTGGGTAGAAGCAGCACACGCTTCTTGATTAGACTGGGGTTCGAGCCCGCGACCACCAAATACGGAGGATGCGGAAAGGTCAGGGAATGACCACCGCATATCTTCGGAGCAATATGGCTTTGGTTGCTAATGCTCCTAAAAACCAAATAACAATATCAAACGTAGCATGCAAAGCAGCATTGAGCGCTGAAGAGAGCACAGTTTAATTCGAAACTTTTAATACGCTCAAACCACATAGGACAACCATAAGCGACATTTGGAAGAAACGCAGCTTTGTAATAGAGCAAGAACGTCTTCCTGCCAAAACCCCAGTCAAATTTAGAGATTCTCACTATGTCCATAGTAAATTTCTTTACCTTCTCAAGAAGACTGTTGATGTGTAGGGTGAAGTCTAGTCGGTCATCTAGAACGACACCAAGATATTTCAAATTCTGGACGTAGGGTATTTGTTTGCCATCAATCTTAATACTAGGATGGCGGTTCCGATTAAACTGATGGTTAAATGCCATCATCTTGATTTTAGCCTGAGATATTGTAAGCTTGTTTTTTTTTTTAGTCCAAGAAATTAGGTCCAGAAGGACTGTAGATGCCCTGGTTTCAAGCTGAGTTCTTGAACATCCAGAAACAATAAGAACCAAGTCGTCTGCGTAGGAAATTGGATGGGTGAACTCAAATTTCCCGATAAGCCATCTATTAAAAACAATGTTCCAAAACAGAGGTGCTAGGACAAATCCTTGAAAACATCCACACGAGAGAGACCTACTAATTGTCTGATTTTTAGATGATACTTCGAGAAACCTGTTTCTGAGGTAATTCCGAATGACCTGATAAAGCTGAATCGAACACTTAACAGCATGCAGAACTTCGAATACGCTTTTCCACCACATGGAATCGAACTCACCTTCGAAATCAATGAAGATAGCTGAATGGTAATTCGAATCCAAGTTCTTAACATGTTTCTTTAGTTTTAATAAAGGGTCCTCACAACATTTTCCCTTGATAAACCCGAATTGGTGAGTCGAAAATGACTCCCAATTATGAAATACCGTAAATCTGTAATTGTATGGTAAAACATTCGCTCAAATAGCTTACCTAAGTTTGGAAGAAGGGAAATAGGACGGAAAGGTTTTGGATGCGCAGCTGGCTTGCTCGGCTTTTTGATGAGCTTCACCAGGGCTATTTTCCACAAACGCGGGAAGACACCATTTAGCAGACATTTGTTAAACAAATTTAACAGAACATCAGGGAACAGTTCACTAAACTTCGTTATTACAACATTTTCGATCAAATCCGGTCCAGGACACTTAGATAAGCTGAGTTTTTTCAGTGCTGCTTGCAACTCAGGCAATGTAAAAAGGTCTGTTTCCAGGCTGGTAAAATATTCAGAATTAATTTTGCGAACAGATGATTGAAAGTGATTATCAGAGGAACAGTCATCGATAGGAAACAAGCCGTCAACAATACAATTAACAGTGTCAGTCCAAGTCAAAGTTTCCGAGTTATCACGTATTACAGAGTTATAGATCTCGTTTGTAACCAGTTTATCTCTACAGATTTTATATAGAAGGGCCCCAAGGGTCAGAATTTCCAGTTGTGCCAACAGAAGCTTGCCACGTTAGAATCTTTTGCTTGTTGATTTCTTTATTATACTCCTGTTTCAGTGCATGATAATCCCTCTTTAGTCTGGTAACAATGGTCTCCGGCCAGGAGCGATGGCGTTGAAACAGCCTTCTGGAACAAAGTGTTTTCTCTTTCTCTGGTCAGACAGGTGAGGGTTCCACCAGGGTACAGAAAATGTCCGAATTTTCTATCTTCTAGTTGATGTAGCAATAGCGCGGAGAAGGGCTGCCTGTACTCGTTTGGATTCAGTTAATTCAGAGAGGCAAGGGTGTTCTCGTTGAAGGCTAATCGTAAAGAAGCATGGAAGAATGGCCATTTTATAAATTTGATAGAGTATCTACGAAGATCCTGTGGTGGATGATGAACAACATTTTGGTTTTTAGAGATGGCAAAGGAGATCGCTCTATGGTCGCTACACGTTTGGTCTTCATGAACCGTCCAATTATATATATATTTAGCAATTCCTGATGTCGATAAAGACAAGTCGATATTCGATTCACCCAAAACAGAAAAGAGAGTGCTGGGCTGATGTGGTTTGTTTAAGATACACAGGTTATGAGAGAGGATAAAATCTTCCAAGAGCCGTCCACGCGGGTTCGTCATATTGCTGTTCCAAACAGGGGATCTATCGTTGGCATCTGTTGTTACGATAATTGTCGCAGAAGGCAACTTGTCGAGGGCAACGTCCAGATAATTCAGAGCCAGTTGGATGTCATCAGGAGGACACTACAAGGAAATGAGAATATGCAAGATATTGCATATTTTGATTTCAAAGATTTATGTTAGGCGTGCTGCACTGTCAGCACCCCAGCATTACAAGTCATTGCAGGATAGCTACCTCTCTATCTGGAAGTTGTCAAGAAGGGTCTCTTCCATCGCCTAAAGAAGGGAATCCCAAAGCTATTGTTGAATCTGCAGTTGGACCATACAAATGACCCTAAAAATGAAAGAAGAAAAATTGCAGACCACCTACAAAACCTCTGACAAGGAACATGGGATACGATGCCAAAAGGAGCTCTAAAAAGTTTATTCCCTCAATAAGTCGGACTTCCCCAAAACCTCCTCCCTGGTCCTGGCACTCGCCTGAATTGCAGGTCACCTTCCTGCTTATAGGCCATGGACCGTTCCAGCAAAAATTAACAGCCATGGGAATAGAAAATAACTCATATTGCCACTGTGGTGAAGAGGAGTCCTGGGAACACCTTATGTACGGGTGTCTCACTTACGAGAATGCCAGACTTCAATTCCTCACAGAGATTAAAGGAAACCCCCGCAATCAGTAGTCAACTTTACTTCAAGAAGAGGCCACATAACACGCTACGCCCAGGCTGTTTTCAATTCTAGAAGAAGAGCAAGACTTGTGTAACTCAGGGCAGGACCGAATAACGTGCTACTCCCGCGATCCCCGACTGGGGTTAGGATAATGCAAGCACCCTGGGTGCAGGATTTCAAAGGCAAATTTCCATGCTAACCCGATAAGGTTAGGATCCATTCTAGCACTCCTCAGAGTGAAGGATATTCAGAGAGAGCAAAGCACTCACACAGGAGCACCTGCTTTTGTGACTTTCAACTTCCTTCTCCATCCCCTACCTTAAAGTGAACTGACTTCCCTATTGGTCCACTCCAACTACTGTTCCCCACATTCTGACATCTCCTTCTTCTCTTACTCCCCCATATGCTCTCTTCAAAAAAAAAAATTTTTTTATAGCCTCAACTTTTTTTTTTCTCTTTTCTTATTTAATTTTTTATTATTTTTATGGCCTCTGTCAGGAAGCGCAGGCAACTCTGGCAGAGGCCATCCAGAGTATAATGGGCAGCCTGGCTCAGTTCCCAGTGGTTGTTGTGGCGACGTAAGGTCCCACTAGGGGGCCCCGCGGCCAAACAGTCAGAGATACAACAACATAACAAAGCACAATACTACATAAACCAGACATTAATGAAATCCTGCACCCAGGGTGCTTGCATTATCCTACCCCAGTCGGGGATCGCAGGAGGCACGTTATTCTGTTCTGCCCTGAGTTACGCAAGTCTTGCTCTTCTAGAATTGAAACTTTTTTACACTTTTTCTGGCTGTGCAGTAGTTCTGCATTTCATCACAGAGTACATATGGCGCAGTTGTGGGAAACCACCGGTGGCTCCTGAACCTAAATACTATGTCACTATGCCACTACTATGCAAGACATTTCCATATTCATCAATAATAAATTTGGAGTTTGATGTCATGAAGGTTTTTCTCTCATAGCGATTAAAACCACTCCAAACACAAGCAGGTAGTCAGTGGCAAGAAAATTTGTGAAGACTATATTTCTGGTACTTTGGAATCTAGGTGCCAATGTTCTCACAAAACCATTAATATTGTCGCTGTGTAGAAGCAAAACTCTGCCACGGCCAGCTGTATGTGTGAGTAATGTTGGGAATTGTGTGGTGTTATGTTGTTTGTGTTGTTCATATGGCTATTAAGTTACTGGAAAGCACTTTCACCATGTACTGAGCCTTTCAGCATTTCCATGGGCACCGGGAGCTGGGCGAGGACAGTAAGAGGGACACCTGATGGGGATCTCCCCTCCAGCAGAGGAAGGAGGACCTAAGACATGAAGCAGAGGAAAGTTTAAAGACAGTCCTTTTTATTTCCACTTTATATTTAAAATTTTTATATTAAAGCACATTTTTTAACTTTTAGTTGTCGTTTACTTTCATTTAGTTGTCGTTTCATTCGGTTGGAGAATTGACGAAGAAGAATGTGCAGTAATATCCTCCACTAGGTGGTAGATGACTTTCATCAACCGGTGAAATACCACCACTTTGCTTATTGGAGGCTTGAAGTGGTGAAACCCATGTTTAGTCTCTAGAGCAAAGTTTCCGGCATCCCCCCCCCCCCCATACTTCTCTTTCAACCCATGCACGGTACTAAGTACTATAGGTTTGGATACCTTTCGTGTTTGGGGTTTTCATAAAAAAAAAAAAAATATATATATATATATATCAACTATATTTGATAGAAATCAGTTTTATTGATTGGCAACGATTGATTTTTTTTCTTACACAGGTAGTTCATTCAGAACATTTGCATATGTAGTTTCTCTACACATGCAAATGCCCTGAATGACTCCGATGGATAGTGAAGCAACGTCTCCTAGATATAACTGATAAAAAGACAACGCGAAGTACATTAGAACAATTATCTTTCCACCTCTACCCTATGCTGCTGAAATTTGGGGCTCAGCGGCATCGTCAATAAAGACACCACTCTTTGCAGCAGAATTCTAGCTCCTAAAGTGGGCCAACAAGATACACAAACTTCCGGCTCTGCTTCGCACCACGTAGCTTGGCAACTCTCTCTGGATTCCACGGCTTCCCACCTTAATCGATGGCCAACGCTTCCTAGCAACACTGGCATAACAGGCATAATTGCAACACCTTCATTCTGGGATAACTGTGGCTGGAGAATTCCCCCTGCTGTTCTAAAGGCCAAACCTTATTGGAATCAGTGAAAAAAATTTACGTGTATACCTGATACAATGCTCATAACAGCAATATGCTAGGGGTTATATCTCCGTTGAGCGGAGATATAGAAAAAAAAAATTCTCAAAGGACTAATCAGCCATAGTTCATCTATACCTTTACACCTGCTTCTGTACGATTGAGCCTGTGTTCTTATCTTGATGTTAAGCCAGCTCAATCATCGTGGGTTCACTATTTGTATTGTCACTTTTATATTTTCATTTGTAGATAATTGCATAGTTAACTTTTGGTTTTCATTTTGTAAATAACTGTTTGAGAATCCTGGAAGTATCGGGAGGCTGTGAACCTTTGGCCTTATGGGCCATAAGGCAATCTTTTGGTCAACCTGCAAACTGCAATCTTTTTTGCAATAAAAACTCTCTCTTTCTCTCTCTCTTAACAACCAATCACCCCATTCACTTGGAACCAGTACCTGTCACGGGGGGGGGGGGAATCCCATAAAAGGAGAAACAGATTTATTTTTTAATAATAATAACTAGGGGGCTTTGTTCGCAAACCGACGTGTACGCTTTTCTACATAAAATGTACAGGTATGACGGAGTAAGTCAAATCTTTTCTACTTAAAAGATACACCTGTCGAAACTCACTGATCGATATCCAATCAGGAAATGACTTATGTAATTATTTATCTGTGCATTTGTAGTGAAATAACAACCTCGCCCACTTGTACCACATGACCCGCATTCCTCTTCTCCCATTGGCTACCTTACCAAGCGGCATTCTCAAGGTGGAATAAATATCGCTATGTAATTATTTACTTGCGTTTACATAGGTCACTTATGAAACGCCTTTTGCTTCGGATTCCATAATGAATGAGGAATATTGTTGCATCGGAAAGAGCAGGACTAAAATATTTACAAACTATACAAATATTTAAAATATTTAGAAAATACTAAACTACAGTATTTACAAATATACAAATTATATCGGGTCCCTTCATCAGCTGACATTACAATGTCTTAGACAGTGAAACACCTGCACGAGGTTGGTGAACGTTATGCAGTTATGTCTTTCAATGGAAGGCGACAATGAAATTATTTACTCGCGCATTTGTATTGACGTAATTGCACCACCCTCTTCTCCCATTTTCTCAAATAAATACCACTAGGAGGAAAGCTTTCTTAATGTATAGAGAGATAGTAATAATTCCTTTTACTCTCTTAATATTGCTAAAATTTTTTTATTTTTTTTAAATTTTTTTAGCCTCTGTAGGGCTGAAGAACTACAGATCTTACAGTCAGTGTAGGAACGATCTTTGGTCTTTTCTTATAGCGAGGAATTTATATAGAGAATGTCGTTAACACTATTCCTATTTCACCCGTTATGAGAAAGTGGATCACTTTCTCATAACGGGTGTGTCCAGTCTGACAGATATTCATTCGTTGGAATAGTAGCATACTTTTAAAATGCCCTTTCAAGTCCCCGAGGACCTCTTAGCATTCAATGGAAATTTCGTCTGGATTCGAGGGAGCGAAAACACAAAGGTTAGTCGACGTGGGCACGGACAGAAATGCGGATTTCATAAGTCCGTTTTCCTTTCAGAAAACAGAACAAAAGAAGCATATGTTTTAATAAATAAAAATATAGTATAACGTAATGCTTTAAGCTATTTTCTCAGTTAAATATTAAGCATGGAATAAAGAAATATTAAAAATAATTATTCATCAGTATGTGTGCTTCTAGACACCAGTAAATTCTTACCAGAATTAGTGATTGAAAATGCAAACCTTCATAATAGAGAACAGCACCCCAGAAGGCTGACAGACCACTAAATGTTCCAGCTGGGTAGAACCCGATACCATGAAGCATATACCCTAAAAATATGCAATTTGTAGATTTGAGCGTAAAACTGACATTTTATAAACAGAAATATCAATGGGACTTGTGTTGATCAGAAATTTATAGTACCAAAAATAAGTTAAATCTTATTTAATTTATGATACCCATCTTCAAACAATCAAACTTATGAAGTATGGTTTAAAGTAATTAAAATCAACTTAAAGAGATGATGTAAATAAATTAGGTTAAAAAAATCCTTAAATAAATGTGCATATAAATTTAGCGCTATAAAAAATAAAACATCATCGAAATCATAAACTCTGAGAACCGAATAGGGAATTCTAATCAGCATTCTTCTGTTCGAAGTTGGGTTGTTGTTGTTGTGACTGAAGCTTATCGACACAAGGGCAGCTAAAGCCAAAATATGTCTCTACTTTCAAATATGATTATGAGCAGCACGACAATGTTAATTAAGTGCGGTCATAAAGTTTGATCTGTCTAAGGAAGAAAAAATTCTGTAAAATTTGCCGTATTCGGCAGAAGCTGTTGCAGTATTGGAGGGGGCTGTAGGTCTGAAAGACTGAAAAGTGCTAGACCTGATATTCAAATAACGCAGTAATGTGGGCTTTATATGAAGTGCATTGGGGAGGACTTTCGTCCAAAAGTAAATGGAGATGGGTAATACATGTATGGCGAGTCAGTAAACATGCTAATATGAACTCTTCCGTTCGGACCTACAGTCCCCTCCAATACTGCAACAGCTTCTAAGAATCCATTTTTCCAGTTCATTTTTAATTTGACTGAGTTCGTTATAAGTCTGTGCTCTCCATAACTGTGCCCATTCAAGATCCCATGCCTTTCAGATTAAGCTCTTAACATCCATGTAGGGAACGAACTATAAAAGGAGTCGGAGAGAGCTGATCGGATTGTTTTGCAGACTAATCTGCGCTTTCATTTCTGAGAACATCAGAGTGTCATGATAGCCAGCAGAGTTTACTGTGTTCTTGACAATGTTGGAGGCGACTTTTGATATCTTTCACTACTGGATGAGAAGAGAAAAGATTATTTCGAATAGCCAGTAATGCACTGAGGGAATCTGTGTAAATTATGGCAGGCCATAAGGAAAGACTGCAGATTTTTATTAGGGCTAGCTGAATTATTGTTGGATTTTCCGGTGCAATGGCTATTCAGGCCATATTGCACCTATCAATGTGTTTCACACGACTTGTGTTGGCTGCTGAAGCAGTTAAAAGGGGTCATGTAATCATATTCGTTTCAGGAAAAAGAAAAATTCTCTGAGATTTGATTTTTCACCTATAATGTGGCCAAATAACAATTCCTGCAAGTTTGAGGGAGAGGTGAATAAAAATAAACGGGCATTATTCTACACGGCACATTCCAGTGTGGTGAGAACGACCTGTGATAGTTTTACTGAGAGTGGTCTGTGACAGTGCATGCGGGGTCATTACTTGACAATAGGAATAGATTGGTTAGATGAGTGCGGCCTATTCAAGTTCTGGCTAGGATTACTTCTTCTTGTCTGTTGGTACGGAAGCTAGATACACATATACACACACATACATATATATATACACATATACATAAATATATATATATATAATGCTCTTTTGGACTGAGAGACGGAAAATATTTTCTAGAGCAAGCTTCATGGCATATAATTCAGTGGTGTAACTATTATGTTCTGTATGAAGTGATACAGAAATGGCAGTGTCAAGGAATAATAGAACTGCACCCATTCCACTCTCTGACTTCGATCCATCAATATATATTTTAGGGAAGTCAGGATAACATTGTATACGAACAATGTGTAGCTGTTGGATGCTAATATCTGTTAGAGAGTGCTTTCCCCATTGGTGGAAATAATTGTTACAAGACGGCATGATTGACAGATCATGGAGAGTCGGGATCTATACGATCTTGGAGGACTTTATTGAAGTGTGTATTTCCAATTTTCTGTTAGTTCCTTTAAAATAATACCAGCAGGGCGAGTTGCCAGTATTTTGTTTTCTATGAAAGGTCGTAAATTGTGGATCATGAAATTTGACCAATTAGAATGGGTCGAATGGCTTTGGATCTTAGTTGCGTAGTTTAATGATATCTTTCTCCTGATATTTAGAAAAGCTTCATAGGCTTCAGCATACAGACTTTGCACTGGAGATGTTCTGAAAACGCCTAGAGCTATCCTAAGAGCTGAATATTGAATAGAGTTGAAACGAGATAAAGCACAATCCCTAGCAGAATCGAAGGCAGGCGCGCCGTAGTCCAGGAGTGATCTGATTATGGATCTATATAAGTGAAGCACGGTGTAACGATCTGCTCCCCAAGTTGTTGCTGATAAGGCTCTGGATATGGGTTTTTTTTTTTTTTTTTTTGACAAGCTGTGCGGAGATGTTCAGTGTGCTTTTGATAGTTTAACTTGTTGTCAAAAATTAAGTCTAGTAGACAAATACTCTTTCATATTGGAAGAGAATGATTATGCAAGTGAAGTTAAGGTTCAGGATGCATTTTACGTTTGGTAAAGGAGTGAATGGTAGTAGATGTCTGGCTGCATAATTTATAACCGTTTTTTTGTCATTCGTATCTCGATGCAATTTATTGATTTTCAGTTGTCGCCCGATGCAGTTCATGTCTTGAGAATCACAGGAAATTATGAGATCATCGGCGTAAAGGTATGAATCCACATTTTTTCGGAATTAGTTCGATTCTATGATTCATTTTTAACAGAGTGGCAATGAGAACAGAGCCTTGTGGAATTCCTTCTTCTTGAGCAAAGATTTTAGAGAGAGAGTTTTCCGATAACGAATTTGAAAGGATCTTTGTTGAAGGAAATTTTGGATGAAATATGGTAAATGGCCTCTCAAGCCAAGAGAATTTAGGCCTTTAAAGATTCTAAAACGCCATGTGGTGTCAAAGGCTTTCTCAATGTCAAGAGACATCATAACGAGATGCTCCTTTTTGATGCGTGCATTTCTGATGTTTGCTTTGGCTTTAATCATGAGATCCAAAGATGATAGATATTTTCGGAATCCAAATTGACAGCTGTTAATCAAGTTTTGAGACTCAAAATATCAAGTGAGACGGCGATGTATCATTTTCTCGAGGGTTTTGCTCAGAACAGCTGGTAAGAAAAATCGGTCTGTAGTTGTGAGGAAAATGTTCAAAAAAACTTCGATTGAAAAAGATCAGCAGTGAAGCTAGTAATGTTTTATCTAAATTTTGGAGCATCATCAACATGCCATCGTTACGCTGTTACACCAGTCGACGTTAAGAAGTCTCGTAATTGAGGCTCGTAATTGAGGCTTCTTTTTCTGCTGACGGCAATACATTTAAGCTGTCGATCTGCCAACCTGTCGCAGAAATTTTAGAGCATTACATAATACAGTACTGTATATCCGGACAGCAGGTCCGGATATACAGTATCATCAGACCAGCAACACTGTTCTTCAGTTGGTAAGAGATTGTTGCAGTTCAAACATGATAAATCTTTAATTATAAGACAGAGTGTAGGTGTCAGTGAAATTCAATTTCATTTCTCAGTTACATCTTTAATTTTTTGAAATGACTAGTGAAAAGCAGTGATTACTACTGAGAAAATACGGTTCTAGAGCATTTGAGATTTCTGTAGGAGCAGAGAGCTCTGTCCATTCCAGTTAAGCAGATATCGGAGGAAAATTTACCGTTTAGCTATTTTATTTTTCTCCAGATCAGTCTGATATTTGATTTCTATAACTGAAGAATCGAAGTTAATCCGAGATTTGTTTCGCTTTCCGTCGGATATAGTGCGCTCTTGCTCTAAGTCGCTTTTAATTAATAAAATTGGAAGTGTTTGGATTTTTCGGAATAGGATCTATGCTTTTTTTTTGCATTTACAATCTTATTTCCACCAGTAATTTAATTTTCGATTATTTTCTGACTTGATATTGAGAATGGCAGCAGTTAATGTTAGTATTTGATTTGTTATGTGTCGGTTACAGGGTTGATGAAAGAGGACTGGGTGATATGGATGTCGAACGAGACGTTCCTGTTGTATTTCATCCAGTCAGCATTTGAAAATTTCCGTTTCACTGAATTATCTGCTAGTAAGGAATAGGATGTTTGAATTTTACATATTATCGGGTAATGCTCGCTGTTGTGAGGATTGTCAACAGTTACCCAGTCAATACTTGGATAGAGGATTTGGCAACAAATGGAAAAGTTTATTGCAGAGGTTTATCCGCTAGGGAAATGGGCATAGGTAGGAGAACCAGTGTTCAATAACATTAAATTCTCTCTGTCGATCAGCATTTCAATAAGCTTTCTACGCCAGTCTAGGGTGGAGGAACCTTATAATGGGCGGTGTGCATTAAAGTTACCTAGTAAACAGAATGGAAGTGATATTGCAGGACAAAATCTTCGATTTCCTGAATAGTATATAGACGATTAGGTGGAAGATAAATTGAGACCAAAGTAACAGTAACACAAACTACTATACGTGTGGCAACGGCTTCTAAGAAAGTTTGCAGCGGACTGTGTCTGGAGAGAGCTTCTGAATCGAACAGTATGGCTACCCCTCCATGAGCACTATTATTGTCTGATCTCTCTTGTTTGAAGATAGTGTAATGTTTGATTGAAGGGAAGGCTTGAGGTATCAAATTAGTTTCTTGTAAGCGCAAGGCAACAGGATTGAAGCAGTGAATTAGTTCATGGATATCATCAATCATTTCTACGAAAAGTTCTGCAATTCCATTTGATGATGTGTCCCATTATTTGGTTTTGTATGTGGAAGATGAATCTGTCTGCTTTTTATGAGCAGATTTCGTATAACGATCAAATTTTGATTTTTATTTTCTGGAAAATGTTGGACGCCTTAAGTCATTGCTATCATCATTAGCATCCTCTTGAAATACAGCTTCTATAAGCTTATAGAAACTGTATTTCAAGCAGCTCTTCTTGCAATTTTTGAAATTTTTCTGCTACTTTAAAATGCAGAGGATTCTGGGATGGAATTGTGGGTGTTATATTATTGCTTTGATGTACTAAGTTCGGTTTGATGGATGCTGCACCGAGAGTACTGATCGAGCTCAGTCTGAGAGCGATATGTCTGAAGAGATGGACACTTCTTCTGACATGCCGCTGACTGGTGAGTGAGCAGAAGCAGAAGCGAGTTTTGGCATATTTAAATTAACCTCTTTCCTTGTTTTTTGATAAGAGAATTTATTTTTATTTCATATTTTTGCATTTTTTCTAACTTCCAGAGTTAATAATCTTTGGAGTAAGCTGGATGGTTGCTCCTGCAATTAGTACACTGTGGTTTGTGCCTTGCATTCTGTGTTGCACCCACAGTTTGGATATGTTGCATCTCCATAGCATGCTGTTTTGGATTGTCCAAATTTCTGGCATTTATGATATCTTAGCGGGTTTGGGATAAATGGTCGAATGCGGCAGTTCAAGTAAGTTTGCTTTGACAGAAGCTAGTAGATTGGGTGTTTCGAAAGTTAAGATTATGTTCCGGGTAGGAATTAATTTGCCGTCTTTTCTGATAATTATTCTTTTTGGTTGAGTGACGTTTTGATCTTTTAGTTCCTGGACTATTTCGTCTTCGCTTCAGAAACGTTCAATAGAACCCATGCAGTGATTACTCCCTTCGAAGAGTTCAGTGTGTTATGTGGGGCTACTTGAATCGAAATTCTACTTAAAGCAGTAAGTCCAGAGTGTCTTGTGTGGCAGGTATCTAATAGTGAATATCCTGATTGGAGACGTTTAACCATTTTCGGTGAACCTGCTGCATTTTAATGCATCTCTGAATGCTGAAAAGGGAGAGATTGCTCACAGGTTGTACGGAAAAATAATACAATATCAGGAATGCCGGAGATTCCTGTTTCCTTGTATCCTTTTTCATTTTCGTTGAAAGAGAGAAGTCATGGATGGTGTCATTATTGTCGATTTGAGAGCTCTTCGGCTCTAAACGTGGAAATACATTGGTTTCCACGTTTCCAGGTTACCGGTCCCGCCACGCAGCGGCATGAGCTGCGCCACCAATAGTAACCAAGCGGTTGTTGAAGTTAGCAGAGTTGATTAGTATATGATATTTAGACTAGAAAACGAATGGTGGATGCCATCTCTGGGTAGACCTTGCAAGTACAGAAACACTTGAAGTAAACAACAGAGAAAAATTACACAAGAAAATAAATAAAAATATATCGGTTCAGGCAAGTTGGTATCCTGATGGATATTTGCTAAAATTGAATTTCTAATTGAGTAGTAGTTGTTTCAGGCGAAGTCCTGCGTGTCGGGCTGTTTAGGCTTTGATTAATAGAAAGGAAACTACTGAGGATCGAACAAATGGTTCCAAACTGGGTGATTGGAAAGCTTTGTATCGTTGCTACTATCGTTCCTTTGGTTACTGACCAAAGGAATCCAAACCACCTACAACGGTCTTACCATCGACATCACCAATAATAGGAAAAACGAGAAACAAAAGATAGTGGACAACCTCGTACAAATTTGGCAGAGAAGATGGACAGACATGGAAAAAGGAGAGAAAACAAAAAAAAATTATTCCCCAAGTAACCAAGCTGTATCCTAAGGCTCCTGTATGGCTCAACCCGAACCTAAACACTATTATTATTATTAATATCATTTTATTTCCACATCAGTGGGCACCCCTGGAACAGCCTGGTTCGGCTAGAAGGGTGTACATTACGCAAATTCCAGTTGAATGCATTCATTGGAATTGCAAGAGATCAAAATAGATTGCAAATATATAACAAGGTAAAAATCAATATATAAAATAATAAACAATAAAATAAATAAATAAATAACAAACAATAAAAAACACAGTGGTGAATCCAAGAAAGCTTTTGCAGAGAATTCTTTTCACATACGCTTATTGTTCGTGTTTATAGAGTTCTTTCACTATATCCTGTCTATAGCGCTTCGAGCTGCAGAAAGATGAGGAATCAATTCCCAGGGAGTTATACATTCGAAACGTATTTGCCGGGAACACTGACCTAAGGTATTGCACATTTTGCAGACAAGGTTGTAGACAAAGTGTTGAACTGCACCGTGTTCTTTGTGAGGTCCGAGGGTTTGCAGAAACATCCCAGATATCAGGCAAATCCATTTTCTACTCACCGGCCACGGGCCTTTCAAGGCCAAATTAAATGCCTTCGGCATAATCAAAGAATCACACTGTCTCTGCAGCGAACTTGAAACATGACGTCACGTTATGCACCAGTGTGAAATATACGAAGACATCAGATGTCAAATGATCACGAGAATTAAATACATCCCTAATACCCAGGAACACCATCTCCTGGATACACCAGAAGAATTTGCGGCCTTTAGTCGCTTTGCACAGGACGTCTTCTCCAGAAGAAAACTACAAATAGCCATCCACCAAGAAGAACAGGAATAATGAAACCAAATATGGACACCAAGGAATACGAGAAATGGTAGATGACTTTCATCAACCGGTGAAATACCACCACTTTCCTTATTGGAGGCTTTAAGGTAGTGAAACCCATGTTTAGTCTCTAGAGCAAAGTTTCCGGCACCCCCCTCCCCCCATACTTCTCCTTCAACCCATGCACGGTACTAAGTACTATAGGTTTCGATACCTTTCGTGTTTGGGGTTTTCATAAAAAAAAAAAAAAACTATGGACGGGATATCAACCCATGATTGATGACCATCGGAATACGTCACCCAAAGTTCAGAACGGAACGCCACCCGCGTAAGATAATAGAACCCACCTGATCGGGAAGTAAACAAAAAAAAAAAAAAAAACTACCACACGATCAAAGGATGCTGAACCAAAGAAAGAGGGAAACAAGGATGGGGCTAGCCCCCATGAGTGACAATGAAGAGAAACAGACATGAGACAAAGGCCATATTGGAGACCTGAAGAGGGCACTCTAGCCCCCTTCACCTATAATTCCTATCTACCTGGGAGGAGGGAACGACCACACGGTCCCCACTTCTCGCCATTCCTTGATTCCTCTCTGGTGGGGCATCGGTATGCCCCACTGAAACTGGGGCCGCCTTCTCTATTGGCTCTATACTTCTGCCCTTTCTTCCAAGTCTTCTGCCTCCCCTCCCTCTATCTTCACCCTAGCGAAAGTCTCACACATCAAAATTTAATTATCAAAACCGCCATACGCCCAGCATTCGGCCTGACAAATTAAAACGATAATACCCCCACGCCAACGCGAATAATAAAAATCACCTTTTTTTTTTTTCCGCCGAAATCTCAGGAAACTAAGCGGCAGGACCTGCCAGAGTAAACTAAGTCTACTGAGTTCCTGGCCTGCCTCCACGGGGCGTAAGTGGGGAAACGTTGGATCCCAACAAGGGTCCAGCGGCTAAATGACCAGAAGAACAACGATACAAGACCCACACACTTTTAAATCTCTGGAATTTACAGTGTACTGTAACACACCACAACGTAAACTACGCGGAGATGGGGGAAACCCCTGGTGCCGCTTGACCTTAAAAACACTTACTATATGCAGGTCCTGTTAATAAAAATATTCATTACGTTGCATTGTTCTTCACAAAATTTCATATAACTCCATTGACTGTATATCTAGATTTAAATAACTGGGAGTGCCGCAGTGCCTATGGACGAGCAGCCCCTGGTAGCAGTAGCGTTATCCCCGCATTTGGGATCTACTCACTCAAGAAGTATTACTTAGTGTTACATAGATAGTATGAATCAGAGCTGTAATACTCAATATGTTCTACGTTGATAATAATATTAGTAAATTAATAAGAGGAGTTTACGTCAATATAGTACGTAGAACACTTCCGTATGATACCCTCCAGAAATAAAAACGAAAAAATCAACAACTTACCGGTACATTAAAGTAAAATATAAATAATTAAATAATCAATTTAACACAATTCAAAATCAATTTAAAACAATTAAAATTCAAATTAACGCA
Organism: Mastigoproctus giganteus; assembly: GCF_048544385.1. Lineage (NCBI taxonomy): Eukaryota > Metazoa > Arthropoda > Arachnida > Uropygi > Thelyphonidae > Mastigoproctus > Mastigoproctus giganteus. The sequence goes on from NC_143577.1 coordinate 141,719,861, forward strand.
ATTAATGCAAATAAGGAAGGAAAATCGTTTTGAATATTTTCGTTAGATTCTTTTAATTGCGTTAATTTGAATTTTAATTATTTTAAATTGATTTTGAATTGTGTTAAATTGATTATTTAATTATTTATATTTTACTTTAATGTACCGGTAAGCTGTCGATTTTTTCGTTTTTATTTCTGGAGGGTATCATACGGAAGTGTTCTACGTACTATATTGAGGTAAACTCCTCTTATTAATTTACTACTATTAGTATTACATAGTATTACTGTACACATCAGATGGGGAGCCACAGGTTCCGGAAACATGTGACCCTCCAACTGTTTTAAATGCTTGTGGTTTGGGCATGCACCCCATATTTGTAATAATAATAATAATAACAAACTGTAGTCACTGCGCTGTACGAGTACAAAGTGGGTGTGCAAAAAGAAAACAAAACCAAATATGTAAATAGCCAGGATACGTGCTCATAAAAGAATTGATTATAGCCAGAAAATTATAATATGCAAGGCAACTAAACCCTTAATTTTTCTTCAAATAGCCGTGCAATGGGCTAGACGTGTGGCGGACCAGTTCAGGTTCGGCCAGGAATCAGTACATTGACGTTTAATTCCTCCAATAGCCTTACACATATTGGCAGGGTGCAAGACTACAATATAGAAGGCCTCCCCAAGTTAAAATACAAGGCACGCAGTTACCTCTTGTGACCCAAACCCGAGTCCTAGGGGGTCATCATTGACCATAGACTTACTTTCCTCCCTCACCTTCAGAATCTCAACATAAAAGTAAGAAACTTCTCAGCCTCAATAGTCAGGATCTCCAAGAGTGACTGGGAGCTCTCCAAGCGCACAATACTCCTTTACTACAAGGCGGTGTTCCTCCCCATAGTGACGTTCGCTGCAGCAATTCTAGGCATCCGACTTAACTAGACACGGACGTGAGAAGAGAGAAGCTGCGTTGCTATAATTTTTTTTTTAAATTTTTTTCTGTTTATACTTCGAGACGACCAAACGGTCAAAGGAGTTCACAAGATAGACAGAATACAAGAAACAGCACCGTATTCAGCAGTCACAGACTTGAACCCCGGTCACTCAAGGCACGTATACTTATGCACCAGCGCGCCCGACCACTAGGCTACGGCGATCTTGCATCCTTGAATCATTCTGCTACTTAATATGCAGAATAATTACGCTGAGTGGACAGAAATCATGGGATACCTACTTAGTAATGGGTAAGCACACCTTTTGCCGGGATAAGGGCAGTCACACGGTGAGGCATTGAGTCCACTAGTTCACGAAAGCGTTCCACAGGTATTTCCACCCATGCTTGCTACATAATGAGCTAGTTCATATATGGCAGACACGATGGGACACAACCAACAAGGGACTAGTCACGAAAAACTTCATACCGGATGTTACCTTTGCAATGGCAAAATATGTTACGAAATGATTTACTCTCACGATGTCTAGTCACAGGACATGGGGCCCTCAATGAGAAATTGTTTCAATTTAGACTTTCAGAGTCAGAGCTTTGTTTCTGTTGAGCAAAGGAGAACTGGTCCCACATACTTTTCGACTGTGCTATATATAATGAATCCAGAGAAAAGCTGAGGAATAACGTCCAGGCATTCTCCTCAACTGCAGTGGAACAGCTAATTCAAACAGCAAGTAATCTTGCAGCACTCCTGGCCTTTGCAAAAGAAGTTTTTGCTCGAAGGAAGAGGCTTATTCTGGGGGCGAACCCAGTTCTGCCCCAAATCAATCAAGTCTGAAGATAAAATTGGACTATAAGATTCGTTTCACAAAGAAGACCTGGACAATAGTTAGTGTTTAAGTCTGTTTTGGATGTTAGAGTTCTTGATAGCCACAATTGTTTAAGATATGGATGAGTTGCTAGTGTAAATTTTATGCGCTGTTTTTGTTCTTTTTTTTTTTTTTTTTAATTTATATATTTTATGTTTTTACAATTTTGTATTTATTTATTTATTTTATGAAAGATGTAAGATACTCAGTTGAGAGTTGTTAGGCGGATTTGAACTTAAGTTCTGGGTGCCGCCTTCAGTTTTAATAAAAATAATAATATTTCATAATATGGTAAAGTACTGGGTAGCCATCATAGTAAGAAATCCTGCGCTCATTCTAACTTTTAGCAAGAATGAGTATGACGTGTAGCGCAGCGAGTGAACTTGGTGCGCTGCACGTCGTATCACTGTGTTGCAGGATGAGCGATAACATACTCTCCTATCTACAGGCTGCCATCACGCTAATACCTTTAAGTAAGATACTAGTCGATGCAGACAGTAACTGCAGGTCCCAGCTGTGGCATCTCGTTGGTAGCACAGTTGGTAGGATCGCTGTCTCTATACCGGGTGGAAAAGACCCGAATTCGAATATCAGGTGGAATTCTCTCGTTTATGTCAGAAGGAATTTTTATAGGCTGTTTTCACAACGTGGCTAAGTTAGTCGGTCTCAGGCGAGGGTAGCATGTTTTTTTTTTTTTTTTTCTCACGGAAACTCGGGGTTTTTCGTCCAGCAAACAGAAAATCGACCTCAGAACACACGTAATTTACAGATAATACACACGGAGTAATATGGCTTTAGTCGTTGATTCTCCTAAAACCCCTCCTACAACAACAGCAGCTGTGGCATAGCTGTGGCACAATGACACCACATCCACATGTGGTAACTAGAATGGGTATCAATCAGAGGATTACACAATAACCTTCTCGGTTTTAAACCAACCCAGTTATTTACCAACTTTTAACCCTACCATGTGGGAGAGTACAATTGACGTGACCATGGCTACTCAGTCATTAAGTTATCATGCTGGAAGGTAAATGAAACTTGGACCACCTCTAATCACAGGACAATCACTTTCAACTCAGTAATGTCAACCAAGTGGATACGTCCCCATGGTTAGAGGTGGCCCAAGCTCGCTATGCCGCGAAAATCCGAAATGTGATCCATTGCCGAAGCCTTGCAGGTCAGTGCCCCCGACTGCCTGACCAATTTCAGCCCAGACCAGCACAATAAAATACCTAAATATTATATAAGAGCATGTGATCTGGTAATGAAAAAGAGAAGGCCCAATGATCCCGGCCACAGGCTGAGATGAGGTGCAGTCAGAGAGATGTATAAAAATTTCAGGAATGCATATTTAGTTTTTACTTCTGGTAACACTGACCCCTGAGTTGTGGTCTATCAGATTGTAATCATCAATCTCCAAAGAGGCGCGGGGGAGGTAATAATTCACACCAGTGTCACTCCTGACAGAACATTGAATCAGATATAAAAAGCTTCCGTGAATAATAGAGTCTAATGAGTCCCGTTTTATGTGTTATTTTATCTGGAGACAACGAGGAATACGATACCAACCCTCCAACCTAAGAGAAAGGGACATTTACGGTGGAGGCGGTGTTCTAGTGTGGGCAGAATAATGATTAACTGGCGTACCCCTCTTCGTGTTTTTGATAGGGGTGCTGCGCAGAGGTATCGAGAACAGATCCTCGAACCCTATTTGCTACTTTTTAGGGATGCGGTTGGCCCAAATTTTCTTTTTATGAACGACAACGCCACTGCACAGACAGCTGAAATGAAGATATCCAACCATTGTGGTGGTCAGCACGATCACCAAACTTAAATCCGATCGAACATATGTGGAACGCACTTCGCATTGCACGCCAAAAGCCAACTCCTCGGTCACTTGGTGAGCTAAGGTCTGGGCTGGTGGAAGAATGGGATTTGTTGCCACAGAATTTTATACACACCCTTATATCGAGCACGGTTCACCGCTGTCAGACCTATTTTGCCGTTGGTGAGGACCATACCTCGTCCTGATGTCATGTGACCATATTTTCGAGTATATTCTATCGACTTCTGTAATGTAACCTTTTTTGGTAATTCTTACACAACCCCTATAAATTTCCCTTATACCTGTCTGAAGTTTCTCGCCGTCTGCTCATTTCATCGTAATTTTATGGTACACCACCATACCGAATTTTGTCCTACTTCATCACAAGCTGCACGAGTTATACCACGTTTTCTATGTGCGCTGTTAATTTTGTGGAGCAATGTATTAAACATGTTTATTAATTTTATACGATTTTAATTAATAAATATATATCGGTATATTAATTTTATTCGTGTCAATTACATCCATTTAATTTGTGTCAGTGCGTTATAGAACTTATGCATATTGTACATGATAGATTTAAGTACAGTATACATACAGGTAGAGTATATATAATCAGGTAGAATATACAATGTCTCTACCTTCCTAACCATAGCATCAGTTTTTTTTTCCCATGACAACTTTCATTTAGTTTTATGAAGTGCTGTCCTTAGATAACATAGAATTATAAATTAATTCAAAACGAAGATCACAAAACATGCTTTCTTACCTTGTTTCTTTACAAGTCCTAATGATATGTAAATACCTGTTGTTAGAAGACAAATGCCGCACATTACTAGTCCGAAAAGTTTAACACTATTCAGAGTTGATTTGTTATGCCAGTTTTGAAGACGGTCAGTTAGCGTTAAGACGTAAAGGTGAAGGACAGTTCCACATATGATTCCTGCAAGAAAAAGATAAAGCAAGTGTACACCATATTATATGAAGCAAGTTTCATGTTAAGGTTTATTTCGAAAATAAAAATAAATGCTATACTGCTAAAAGTAACTGGACACTAATATGTTTCAAAGAACATTTTATTAATATAATATTTAAAAACAAACTTTCCCACTCTGAAAGATCAATCTAGCCAACAAAAAGAAGAATGGAAATCACATACATGATCCCATTTCATATCCTTGTAATGAAAAATTAAAGGAGGCGGAGAACAGCCATGAAAGAAAGGTTCATTGGAGAAGACACCATCACGAAGTTGTGATCTGAGAGTCCTAGAGTAACACAAACACTTGTGTACTTTGAAGGGTTGTTAGGGACAAATATATCAAGAGTATGTTCGATATGTGGCTAGGATTTTCTGGTATTCTTGCAGGTAAATGAACAAGTTGTGTGAGATCATCAGCAAGTGCCTCACAGTCTCCAAAATGAAGACAGGGGGTGCAGAACGAGGTGATCTAGGTGCTAGATGTCTGTGATTTAGCTCCGGATTTATAGTCATTTTTAAGCGTTTTTAAATGGCATTTTTGTAAAATTTGTATCTCTGCTCGACCTGGGTGGCGTATGCGCAGCTCTTGATCCCCCCCCCCAGGAGTTTTATGTCATTTCTCTATATTGCATATTGCAGACCAGGCGAAGATGTATTGCCAGCCATTAGATACTTGGAAACAGCCGTGGCGAGACTCCTAATTAGTGCAGAAGCCAATTGCCGTTCCAGGCTTTGGCATAGCAAAACAGAATACTGATGGGGAACGGAGAATGAACAGCGTCTGGAAGAATTCTTGACTAATTCTACTCTTACAGTCCTCAACCTGCCGCACAAACTTCCAACATTCTCCAGCGCCCTCTGGGAGACTGCCATAGATCTTTGCTACCAAATCAATGGCTGGCTACCTCCAAAACTGGGTGGTCCAGGAGACTTGGACCGACTCTGATCACTGGGCCATTACCTTTGAAATGAAGCGGTCCAGTGCCAGCAGTCCCATCCAACGATTGATGACAGAGTTATCTGGTCGATAAGGCAGACTGAGCCCTCTTTAAAAAGACCCTGTGCGACCTCTTCTGGCAGTTATCAGCAGATGATCCTAGGCTAACTGCCCCTAACCGACATCAGAAAACTGCCACCAACCTTATTACTAGTGCGTGTGACACAGAAATGAAGAAGAAAAATCCTAGACGAGGCACTCTCCCCTGGTGGGCCGCAGAGTTACAGAATCTTCGACGGGAAGTGAATTGGAAGAGGAAAATCTTCCAGCGTGCCAGGAGATCTTGGTCGCTGAGGTTGAAGAATTAAGACAACAATGCAGGAACATCCGAAATGAGTACACTGCTCTAATTAGAAAAGGAAAACAAAAATCATGGGAAGATCTTGTCACCTCAGTTGGAAATAAAGACTCCTGGGAGTGGTATATAAGGTCACCGTCAACAAACTCCCCAGGAAGAAGTTATCCAGTCAAACATAACACCAACGGGAAGTATAACAAACACCTGGACCAGCTCGATAAACAATATTCTTGATGCAATCTTTAAACGGCCAGCAATGGTAACAACCCTAATTCAGTGAACAATAATTATACACGCAATGAACAATTAAACTAGGATTAGAAATAAGCCGTTAGGAAAATGCTTAAGGGCGAGACAAAATTCTTAGAAGGAGGGTGAACTACTGAAGAGGGTCAGGTTAAATTTCCCCAGAACGGGCCGAACCAGGAGAATAAAATACGGAGAAACGGAGGTCAGGGGAACTAATCAGGGATTACACTAAGGTAAGGGAAGGGGGAGAATTGAGGGCAAAACGGATATATGAGGATTTGTTTCGGCGGGAAACGCAGTAATTGTTGGTTGTTTTAGAGAGAGTGGGTAGTTTTAAGTGAGTGGGCAGTTTTAGTATGAGTAGACCGTATTAGAGTGAGTTGGTCGGGGAGTTTTTGGTACAGAACAAAGGAATCAGATGTTGAGACCATTAAGGAAAGTCGCCTGAAGATCAAGGAGCTGGCCCAACTTGGAGAATGGGAAAAGTTATTGTAAGTACTGTTTAGTATTATTATTCCTAGTCAAGAATATAGTCCTGGGGAAAGGAGAAAGGCATTCTGAAATCCTAACTGTGAATAATTTGATTAACCTAGGTGGTGGAAGGAAAAACACAATTGGTGTTTTAAAGGAACTGTAAATAAATCTTCCTGGTAATGAGATATAGTAAGGAACTTTTGTAACTGTACATCCCAGTGGAGGTTGCCTGTATTAGAAATTTAGTGAAAAATTGTATGTATATAAATCAGTTTCCTAAAATTAAACATGTTGCAATTTTCATGTGTTTTGTCAGTTGTCTCACTCAAATTCTAGCGAAAAACCCAATTTCTCTGGACTTTGTTTATGCAGTCAGAGGCCCAAGGACAACTTATAGTTACCCGATAAAATTAAAAGTAGGTGGAGAAATTTGTGTATATATAAGTAAACTAATTATTTATGTATATAGTAAGTAGAAAAAAAAGTGTACGCCTACAAACTCATTATGTCAACGCTAATCTCTAGTCATCAAACCAGTACGGCTTCGGAAAGAGAAAGCCAGCTGTGGACGCCCTGGATAACATCGTCACAGCAGCCAAAACCTCTACCAAAAAATATTTCCTTGCAATCTAAACTGATTTTGCTGGGGCATTTGACTCATTCTGATGGTTAAGCGTTCTGGGCAGACTTCGAGCCATAAATCTGCCCAAAAACCTTATCTTTGCATCCATAGCTATCTCTCGAACCGCAACATAATTGTCAGAACACCATACAACCAGGTCGCCCGCCCGATCTACACGGACTACCCACAAGGGTTTGTGCTGTGGAGGTGCCTCCGTAGCCAGGTGGGAAGGAGCAACAGTGCGTAGCACACGCTTCTTGATTAGACCGGGGTTCGAGTCCGTCACCACCAAATACGGAGGATGCGGAAAGGTCAAGGGAATGACGACCGCATATTCCCAGAGCAATATGGCCTTAGTTGCAAATGCTCCTAAAAACCAAAGAACAACAACATTTGTGCTGGGGCCCCCTCTTCTGGAATATCGTCCTAAACAAATTTCTCTCTACCAACCTAGCAAACGTCAATACTCAGGCGTACCCAGATGACCTGATTCTTACCCTGGAAGCCGATAACATACTTGGCCCAACGGTTATAATTCTTGTGTTTACTAGGTTTACTTCTTCAAACGCGATCTCTCAAAGCGCTTATTTCCTTTCCCCTTTAATGTTCTCCCTATTACCCATTCTCTACCGTCAGCAACCAGAAATAAACACATTTTATTCCGTTTTTCGAAATTACAAGGACTCCTCTGATTGCTTCCCCTGAAACCAAGCGTAATCTTTCTTCTACCATTTCACATATCCTTCCTGCCTCCCTAAAACAATTAAAATTAAACTAACATATAAACATAATATCAACTTAACTTCATGTTCGATTTGGAGCTAACAGTACGAAGGACTCGTTCTTGAAGTAGAGTATTGTTTTTCTGCAAAAAGATGTGGAGCCTTCGAGATGTGGAAGATGCTTTTGAGAAACCAGTTATGTCTTTTGTTTCTTGAATCATGATGGCTCCTGCTAAATGTGCATCCACGATAAAACCTTTTTTCCAGACTCTGATAAATCGCGCTTTTTCCCCGTTCCGGATTCAGATTACGGCAGTCGAAGAGGTGTGCAGTTTCATACTTCACGAGGCAACACGTCATCTCCCCACGTCACAGTTTTCTTTGTATCTATTTGCATTTCTTCTGTCTGTGACTGTCATAGTACAAGAGTTCGTAATTTTTGGTCAGTGTGTGTAGGCTGGGTAATACATGTACTTTAGAACACGATACCGCTGTGCGTGGCCAACGAGCGGTCGAAATGAATGGCGTGGTGCCCCCCCCCCCCCTCCTGTCACGTTACCAGTCACAGAGAAGCGCCTCGCGACAAACACAACGTCATGTGATACACCTGAAGTGATAAAAATTGTCGCAATCACAAACAAAAAACTAACAAAGAAACAAAATGAAAAGTCAATTTCAGGGTTAAACAGAAAACAAACAACAAAGAAAAGAAATCACGGCAGCAGCACGAAGAAACAAAAACAACCAAAGAAAAACTCAAAGCACCACCATTTACTCCAACTAAGAAATATTGTTCAAGGTTTAGGCCTAAATGGACGTCAGATGAACTAATGAGACATATGGCAGAGAATACAAATGCATGGGATACATAGAAATTAATGGGTGACATGGAAGCCTATGATAGATATAAGCTGGTCTGTAACCAAGTCACAAAGGAGATTAGGCAGGCAAAGGCAGATTATGAGAAATCCTTGGCAAAGGATGCAAAGAAAAACAGGAACGAGTTCTTTACCTATGTAAACTCTAGAAGGAAAGGGATGAATCAGGTCCACTGGATATTGATGGTTCAACAGTTGAGGATCCTGCTCAGTGACTAACAAACTAAACGAGTATTTTGCATCTACATTCACATATGAGGAGTTATTCAGGAAGGGGAATGCCAGAGGTGAAGTAAACTCTGGCAGTGAGCTAGATGATTTTCTAATAACTGAGAGGAAAGTGGAGGAGAAATTGTTGAGGATAAACATAAAAAAGGCACTTGGGTTGGATGGGATCTATCCAGTTATATTAAAGGAGGCAGCAAAGGAAGTAAGCAAACTCTTAGCCATTATTATGAGAGCTTCTTTGGACTCAGGGGAGGTACCCATAGACTGGAGATGCGCAAATGTGATCCCAATTCACAAAGGAGGATCAAAGGCTGACACAAGTAATTATAGACCTGTTAGTTTAACTTCTGTTCCAGGAAAATTAATGGAGGCACTGGTTAAAGAAACACTGCAAGATCATCTAGACAAGACTTCAGTTATAGCTCGGACACAGCATGGTTTTGTATTAAGGGAAAGTCTTGCCTGACCATTTTGATTGGATACTATGATGAAGTCACAAAAGAACTGGATGCAGGGAATAACTTTGATATTATATATTTGGATCTTAGAAAGGCTTTTGATACTGTTGCACATGGAAGAGTGCTGCACAAATTGGAGCAGTGTGGCATTGGAGGCAAATTGCTGCTATGGATAAAGGGGTGGTTGAGGGGGAGAAGACAGAGAGTGGTAATCAATGGACACTGCTCATCGTGGACTAATGTTATTAGTGGAGTCCCTCAGGGTTCAGTGTTGGGTCCAAATCACAACGTACGCTAAACTTGTTTAGCGTACGTTGTGATTTGCTATGGAAAGCTGACAATTTTTTATTGAATGTAATAATATAAAACATAAAAAGACTAGCCTCTCTGCCCTAACAGCGCTCAGTAAAAATAAAAACAACTTACCTGAAAACCAACCCCATACAGCAGCATTGAAGTTTTGTACAATAATAAAATAGAGAAATGCTGCAAATTCTCCTATTACTGAAATGAAAGTGCAGGCAGCCTTAATATAAATGCGTTTACTGTTGGTGACACAATGAAGTGATAATGGCTCGGTTGCCGTGGTGTGTTCAAACGAAGACTCCAGAATAGATCTCAATTCACGATCAGGTTGCGATTCTCGATAATCCCGATCCTCAATATTATTATAATTTTGCATTTTCACTTAAACCTACGTCTACAAGAATGTAAGGTGAAAACAGGCAGAAAAACTCAAATCCTTTTATCTTTAAGCGCAAGATAAGTTTGTCAGTGGAAACAATCGCCCAGGAGATAGATAACAAAAGGTAATTCGGCAGTATTAGGCCTATGAACCTCCCTTATCTTCTTTAATCACTGTTCTGATTATCTTTTCATTTTCTCCAGGAATATTTTGGCATTCTTTCATTTTACGGGGTATATTAATGCGCCTGACTTCATTCTCGCAAATCTAGGTTTCGTGTGTCATATCACTTATACACAGATTGAGAAAATACTTCTTCAGCAAATCACAGTTCGAATTTAATACAATGGAATATGATGGAAATAGTCGTATTATGCTTGGAAACTTAAAATTATCAAATTTAAAAAAAAGAAAAGAAAAGAACCGTTGTATTATGCTTGGAAAAGTAAAATGAAAAAAAAAAGAGACGAATCACAATCACAGTTTCCGATTCAATACAACGGCATGGGAGGGGAAGGAAATGTTCATTTCCCTTATATGTCGCCTTTGTGTTATATTAGGAAAGATAACATTATTTAAAAAAAAAAAACAGAAAAAAATTAAGTAATTATAAAACTCAGTCTCGTAACAAGTGATTTATTTACTTCAACAAAAACAAATACATTTTAAAATACATAAATATTCATGATGAACGATATCAGTACAATTCAGCAATTTTAACCCCACACTTGCAAATCTATGTACAAGTGACACGATACACTAAACCTAGATTTGTAAGAATGGCATCAGGCGCATTGATATACCCCGTCAACTATGACGGGGTATATCAATGCGCCTGATGGCCCGGGTATATCAAACAAAAAACTGTTAATCTTATCAAAGTGCGCGGCAGTGCACCTAGCCAAGTTTTTAATAACAAGTTGCCCACACTTTTTTACTCGAACCAACAAATACCTATTTTCACACATCTCTGAATATAAAAAAAAAACAGAACATTAAAATCTTGGAATTCCGAAAAACTGGGCTCTAGAAAAAAATACGGTATACAGGGTATCAAATTTCATTCCTCTGGGATGGACCGCTGTCCCTCTATAGAGCCTCAAACATGGCAGTTTTTGTTGTTTGATTGACTCTCTCACTCATCAATAATCTAGATCAATATTCTAGCACAGTGGCTCCCAAACTGTGCTCCGCTGAGCCCTAAGGGCTCCGCGTACAGGGGCTCCGCGGCCGCTCCAGGAAAATAAAATGGCTAAAAATTGAATGAAATAAAAGAATTAGAAACATAAACTAGAAATCACATTCTGAATAAAAATTTGCCAAGTTGAATTTTGCGCATTCTCTAGCAGACGACGTTCAGTCATTTTGCTGTCATTAGCTTCGAAATTATTGTAGTACGAGACAGGCAGACGACGAGGCAGAGCTGAGCACCGGCATGTCCCGCACATTCTGTCGCGTGCCGCGTTTTAATGACCTTTCCTGGAACTGAATATCTGTGTGATTTCTTGGAACTGTACATTCGAGAAGTTTTTCGCCCATTCTTATGTATTGGTTGGAGTTCGTGAAAAAGGAAGATATTGATTGCTTCCCTCTTACAAAAAGCTTCTTGGACGAAAATAATACCAAGATTCAAGAAAAAATACAGAAAAATATTCAGGCGCATCTCGAAGCATTGATAGACTCGTTTGAACATTCTTTTCCGACAGCTTTAATGATGACTAGCTTAAACCTAGAAGAATACGAGCTCCTCATAGATTTGACATCTCACAGCGAACTAAAAATTCGCGTTTCAGAATCAAAGTCTACCAGAGTTTTGGTTCCATTTGCAAGATGAATTCAAAATCTTGTCTGAGAAAGCAAAATTAGTATTGTTGCCTTTCTCAACTACATATCTCTGTGAAGCGGGATTTTCTGCCTATATGCGTACCAAAACAAAATACAGAAGTCGCTTAAATGCAGAACCAGACATTCGCCTGCAATAATCATCAATTGAACCTGAAATAAAAAAAACTGTGCAAAAAAATACAACCACAGGTGGTTTATTAAATATTTATACGTTATTTTATGTTATGTCTTAATTTAGGCTTGGTGGAACAGGTTGGTGGAACAGACTTCCATCCCTTGTGGTGGAGGTTGATAGCCTAAATAAGTTTAAGGCTCTGCTGGACAGGTATTTTGAACGAACAGAGGGGTGAAGTGGAAGTGGGGTTTTTTTTTTTTTTTTTTTTTTTTTTTGGCTGATGCTGCATAAGCTTGCTTTCTTGCATCAAATGCCTCTACTAATGCTAATGCTAATGCTAATGCTTACTGTAAAATATAATTCTATTGCATGGACATTGTATAATTGTTTAAATATCTCTTTACTCTGCACTCCCTTATTATCTATCCCCCCCCCCCCAGTAACACTACTCTTAAATACCATTAGCTTGAAAACATAGGGTAAGTTTAAGGGGCTCCTCCATAGAAATTGATTCTAAAAAGGGCTCCGCGGATCAAAAAGGTTGGGAATCGTTGTTCTAGCATATTTCTGACTAAGTTAGAGACTTGAAATTTGATACAATTAGAGGATGGTTATCTAGCGGCTGCGTTCGTTAAAATAACAGCACAAGTGATAATTTTTAAGATAAACAAACAATCCATTTAGCACGTTTAAATAATCTCATGTTTAAACAACGGCAGTTACACTGCAGACGTGACCCTGCGTGCAACTTCCATTGTTTAAACATGGAAGAAATATTATCGAGAAGATACCAGAGAAGAAATGGTGTCGAGTTAATTGTTATTGTTGTTTGTCGATATAAAGAAGGGTGTTAATGTGTTGAAAGTTTAATAACTCTGCAAAAAAGATTTGATCTGCAAAAAGACACAAAAACGTAAAAAGAGTGAGGCAAGCTCTTTCACGAACTTTGCAAAAACTTCTACCTACCGTGAAAAGTTCTGAGATCAAATAGTGATGCGAAGTTTGCTATTGGCTAAACAGATTAATAATTTGTTATACGCTTGGCGGATTCACCACCTTACGATACTGGAATCAACTGCAGTTTAAATTATGTGGTGAATCCGCCCAGCGTATAACAAATTTTAAATCTGGTTAGCCAATAGCAAACTTAGCAATATCAATGCTTTTCATGGGCCTATAACGAACTTGGTCCAACGTTTTGATCTCAATACTTTTAATGGCTGAAGTCACAATGAACTTGGCATCACTGTTCGCGAGGCTTCCGAAAGAACTTGGTTCACTTTTTATTTTAAAGTTTTTGTTTTTTGTTCAGAGGATCAGCATGAGCATTAATGCAGGCATACGATGCAAGAAAGCAAGCTTATACAGCATCAGTCAAAAACTTTCCATTTCGCCTATCCACTCCCTCCAAACGTTTGTCTAGTTCTTCCTTGAATTTATCTGTTCCAACAATCAACTACCCGCTAGCTAAAGGAAAATTTCCGCACATCTATTCTACAATTGATTTTCCTCAATTTTAATTTGTCCTCTCAGGTGAGTAATCTGAGAAAGTGGAAGAATCCCATCAGCATTGAGCATGCTCAAACCATTCAAGCCATACACCTCAGTCAGATCACCTCACAGGTGCCTAGTCTCCAGGTGCTGCAACTCGCAGAGCTTAAGCCTTTCTTGGTAAGAGAAACCCTTTGTTCCCCCCTCACCAATCGTGTTGCCCTTCGCTGTATTCGTTCCAGCAGCTCTACATCCTTCCTAAAATGAGGCCTCCACGCCTGTCTGCAGTACTCAAGGTGTGGTTTGACCATTGCTTTATACAAAGGGACAATCACCTCCTTATCCCTGCTGGACAGGTATGGACATGTGTATATGTAAAGGGCGACTCCTAGAACGATTGTTCAACTCCGTCTCGTATCTCTGTGAAGAACAGTATCACTACAAATGGGCCAGATATGTGTGTGACGTGAGCCAGTCCATGTAAAGCACGTACTGTCTCAAGAGAGACTCTGACCCACCTGATGTTGCCAGAAGGTAGGCCAGGATCCTCTGGGGGCCCATTCCAAAGGGAAAAAAAAAAAAAAGACCACCCATGGTGCTGGATATGGAAAAGAAATGAATAAAAATGAAACAGAAGAAATTAAAATAAAATAAAATAGAAAATAAAATGTATAATAAAAATAATACAAAAAATAAATAAATAAATAAACATTTTCTGGTGGGTGTGGACGTGCCGCTAGGTGTCTCCCTAGAGGGTCCCATATGTGTTCGATGGGATTTAGATCGATGGAACGGGTAGGCTAACCCATATGAACAATGTCCTCACTTTCCAAAAGCATATCAACAGCTGCAGCGCGATGGGGTGTGGCGTTATCATCCATAAACACGAATCACAGCTAATGGCACCTCGGAACAGATGCACATGGGGAAGAATTACCTCTGTACAGTAGCGTGCACCGGTTACAGTACCGCCTTCCAGTATCTGGAGTTGTGTACGTCCATCCAAGATATCGCCTCCCCAGACGAGAACACCTCGACCGCCATATCGATCCCTTTCAGTGACGTTTGCGGGGTGATACCGAGTGTCAACCTCTCGCCAGATTATCTGACGTCCAGAATCGCTGCTAGACTAAATCTACTCTCATCAGTAAAGAGTACCTTAAGTAAAGATTTTGTGGTTGTAACCTTTAGAAATAGTGTTGGTCCTTAAGTTTTGCACACCAGTGTAGTTACATCTTTGAGTAAATTCCACATGAACACACTCTGATCACTGTCACTGTTCTTTTATCTGTAGATTCTTAATGCATGAAGGATCACTGCTGATTTTCAGATCAAGAGTATTACTCCATCTGGTTGCCCAGGACCACTGCGAGCCTATGTGCCGCCAGTAAGCGAAATAAAATTTGCAGCCCCAAAATATTTCGATAAAAAATAAAATAAAGCATAAATAATTATTATTATTTTATTGAAAAAGAAAAGAATTACAACATATCTCGAATATATAATAATAATGAAACAACAAACAAAAATAACAAAATTATTCTGAAATTCTGGAAATTACAGAGTTCCTTGGACATTTTAAACATCACAATAAAGGAGTAAAATATGCAGCAATAAAGCCAAGGTAATGTTAATTTCATAGAGGCCAGGAAGAAGAATCAATGTAACATTAGATGGAATAATATTGGAACAGGTCGACAGATACAGGTACTTGGGAAGCTTAATGACAGAAAATGGAAAAATTCTGAAATAAATAAAAATAAGAATTGCAATGGGCAAAGAGGCATTTAGTAATAGAAAAGAACTATTAAGAAGAAATTTCAAGAAGGAATTAAGAAAGCAAATGGTGAAAACATTAATATGGACTGTTGTACTATATGGTTCCGAAACATGGACACTGGGAAAGAGGAGATTAGACGAATAGAAGCGTTCGAGATGTAGATGTGGAGGAGAATGGTGGACAGAGTGAGTAATGAGATTTTGAGAAAAGTAGAAGAGAGAACGTTAGTAAAGCATTAAGAAGGAGACAAAATAACTTTATAAGACATGTATTGAGAAGAGAAAGCATGTGTAGAGGAAAGGGGATGAGAGGTAGATGTGTGGGAAGAGAACTGTTGGGAGAAGGAGAATTGGAATGATGGATTGGATGATAAGAGGAAATTATACAGGAATTAAAAGTATAGCACAAGGTAGAGAAGCATGGCGCCCATGGAGCCCTGAACCTGTCTGAAGACAGAGAACTTGAAGTCGCGTTGATCATCTGATTGCATAAAACCAATCAGATGACCAGAGCGACTTTTGGGTATGTGGGACAGGCGGTTGGTTAGGTTTTAAGAGTAACACTAAGTTGCAGAATGGTAATCCCTTTAGCTTTTAATTCGTGCTTAGCAGCAGCACTAATTACAGCACTAAATTACAGTTTCAAGTGCAAACAGTCCCTCCATAAACAATGGAAACAGTTTGGTACAGCATATGGCTGAACTCAGTACTCCAAAGCTAGAGCATTGTTTAACAGACTGAAATCTCAAGCCATTAAAAAATATACCGACAAGACCTTATTCAAAGGCAAAGTGCCATATACCCGTAACTCTGAACCAGGTTCCAACTTCAATCCAGTTGAATGGATCAACTATGTAGCCAGATTCCAAGACAACATCACACAACCATATGATTACCAACCAGACCCCATTTCTGGTCCAGGTGATGAGCTGTTTTCCATTCAAATCGATCGACAGCAGCTCCTTCAAGCCATCAACTCGCTGCGTCCGTCATGCACCGCTGGCGTCGATCAAGTCCCGCATTTCATCGTAAAGTGCCTAAGTCCATATATCCTTGATCCTCTGCTCTACTTGTTCAACTCCATCCTCTCTCATAGAGTGTTTCCTGCATCCTGGAGAAAATACTCTCTCGTCCCACTACCTAAAGTTCAACTACCAAGCCAGCCGAAGCACTATAGACCGATATCCACTGCATCCACGCTCCTAAAGCTACTGGAAAAAGTCCTTCTTCCGCATATAACACGCCATCTTCTTCCACAACCATCAAAACAACTCCATTATGTTCTCCCTAATAGATCAACTGTCTTCAACCTTCTGGTAGTCCAAACGTAAAATCTAAATGCTTTTGAGGTCAGATCAGAAATGGCGGTTGTTTATGCCGATATTGAAGCTGCCTTTGATAGCCTAAACATCTCAGCCCTTCTGAATCTCCTAACCAATTACTTTCGGATCAAAGGTGACGTTTTCGCTTTTCTGCACTCGCTCCTCTGGAATAGAACAGTGTACCTCAATCATCGCAACCTCTCCTATACCTGATCCATCAATGCAGGTGTGCCACAAGGTGGCGTTTTATCGGGTTACTTTTTATCGTCCTCTTTATTCCGTTTGTGTGTAACAGAGATGATGTTATTATCTACGCCGACGATATAAAGTTCCTAACAGAAATACCACCATCAGCCGACAGAGGAGTGATCACCTCGGAAATCTGTAATGAGATCACAGCTTTCTGTAGCCATCTCAACCATTTCGGTCTTAAACTGAACCCTCAAAAATCCGTTATTATGGTTTTTTCTCTCAAGAAGTCTCCCACATTCATACAACCCTCACTGGAGGGTGCAGTTATTCCATGTGTAACTAAACACAATGATCTCGGGGTAACCTTTGATCCAAACCTTAGGTTCAACTGTCACATCGAATGTGTTCTACGCAAGCGAATGCGCTGGATTTCCCGTCAACAACTTCCTTATAACTCAGACGCAAGAACTACAATCAGATATCTGGAAACCATTGTGTATCCTACCTTTCTGTATGCCTCTGAAATATGGACCTCCGCAGTACCTTCTCTCATGAAGCCCATCCTCGCCAGTGAATACTGGATACTGAAGTGGGCAACCCGCAAACATCGACTCCCCCCCAACAGAGGACCACCAGCATGGCCGACCAACTTCAAATCCCGCGGCCGTCTCAAATAATCGGCATGTGGAGAACTGTGACCGCAGTCAAACTATGCCAACCTCTTGCCAGATTAGGTGACGTCCAGAATCGAGGTTGAGACTGAATTTACTCTCATCAGTAGAGTACCTTACCCCATTGCACTGCTGTCGCCCTTGTGTTCAATGCACCACTCTAAACGGTATCTCCGATGGGCAGGTGTTAAAGGGACACAGCGTACTGGCTGTTGGGCAAACAGTCCACCTTTGCGGAGTTACCTGGCCACAGTAAACCACGATATCCTGCGTCCTGTGCAGCTGGTTTACAATGGATCTCGCTGTTGGTGTTGGTCCCTCTTGGCCTGTAGGAGTATATAGCGGTCATCATTGGGCGTTGTTTTTCGTGGATGAGAACCACTGGTCCTTCCAACACCTGTACCTGTCATTCTGAAGGCCGAGCACACGAGACAGTGCTATGGGCAATACCAAACTCTGCAGCCACACGCCTCGCACTTCGTCATTCCCAATTATTCGATCCCGGGTAATGTCATCCAGGTGTCTACTGACCATTTCCTGTCTGTAGCACTGTATGACATCAATCGAACATCTGTAACGATCGTGCTCATCATTCACAACTCCCGAACTGCTGCTTTTATGTTTATGCGAGCCCTCTCATCACCATTCAAATTTTTGTATATGCACCAGCTTTCTACTGAACAGTTATGCAAATCGCCGCAATCGATTTGCATAATTCAAGGATTGGTTTTGTGGTTGTAATCTTTAGAAATAGTGTTGGTTCTTAAGTTTTGTACACCAGTAAATATGATGACCTTATATCTTCTCTCATCACACAAATCCATTTCATCTCAAGAGACCAAGAGCAACATCTGCTGGAAGACCACACCTATACAGCCTTTTCTAACTTTTCCCATGGCCTCTTCATAAGGCAGAAAATCCTGCCACGTCATAATCAGACAATGATGCGATCTAACCAGCCATGTGTCAAGGGATCGCACTATGCCACTTGCGTCAGAGCTTCACAGTGCGATCCCTGTGAAGACTTCTAATCTGCACAATAATCATGCCTTTACAACGCAGCCTCGACATCACCTTCATCTACCGTGACTGCCGCTCTGGCTTTGCCTCCCCCCAAGTAGACTACTCACTGAAATGACTTCACTACCTGGACGGGACTTGTCTGTTCCAGGATTGACACTACCCGGATTTGACCCTCTCGGATTGACACCATCTGACTTCACGCAGCTCACTACTGAAATGACTCCACTACCTGGACGGGACTTGTGTTGAAGGATTGACACTACTTGGATTTGATCTCGGAATGGACTCTACCAACTATGCCTTCAAGCAGCATTGCTGCCAACGCCATGTGGCGATCCTGAACCTGTACTCCCATGCATCTTCCTTTTTTCCACTGGTAGGTGGTTACAGTCCCGTCTCCTTCTGGTGGGGCTGTATACGTGGTCAAAAGACAACGTACACAGCCTCTGATTTAAAAGTATATATTCATAATCAACATAATAATAAATAAAATGAATAAATAACAATAAATCTTTCTAAAATATCCAATTAAATCTTGGTTCAATATCAATAAAATGTCACATAATATGCACTATAAAAACAGCTGGTATATTAGCCCATCGGAGGCTGCCGTTCCTATACCTTTTGATGAAATACCTCTACTATCACTTAAGAACACAGCCCTCCTCTTAAACACATTAACAAAAGCTGAGAAACATTTAAAGGACACTCAACTTACAAATAAATCCAGCAAGGTATCCAAATCCAAATAAAAGGTCTCCTGTTCAAGTGTGCTGTGCTGTGCTGTGTAGATCATAATAGGGACAAAGAGCATAGCATTAAGGCTAGTCTTCATTGCCTCACAGACGCACAAGCCAGAAGTAAACTGCCTGGTCAGCAGAAAACAACTGCTCAAGTTGAACTGAAACTACGATCTTAAATTCCCTATTCACGGTTGTTACAGAGGGAATAAAGACTTAAGATTTCCCTGCCTTTATCAGTCTTTCCATCTAGTTTGCGAAATATGCATTAACTCATCTGGTATCCTGTCTCCCAACCGCAATAGGCCCCCCCACCCCAACATTACCAAATATCTAAAATCTCCATGGAGATGCCTTTTCTAAGACAGTACCTCAAACCTGTGCAGATTACCAATAAATCTTCCCAGATATTGCATTTAGTCAGAATGTCAGTAGAGACAGTACACTAAGGCCCTGGTGATATTTAGAAAGAAAATCTTTGGGCAGCCATTAAATGCTTTCTAATTACATTTACCACTTTATGATATCAAGCTCTAGCAGCATATGTGGGGACAAATACACTCATATAGCATATTTAATGATCGTCCTTTGATTCCCCATTTCACCTTTATTACGCCGTGAAGCATGGCATAAAGGAGTTTAATTTTTTGTTTTAGATATATAACATGTTTTGTAAAAAACACTCTTCCAGACACACACCAAGGTACACACATTCCTAAAAGAGACACCTCCACTATGAACAACAGGAGGCCTCGCCCTGCTTAGCCTTCCCTTCAGCAACATAGTAATGGTTTTGTGTTCAGAAATATTAAGCTTGTGCAAGGTAATCCAATCCAACAGATCCTGTAACAGGGCACTGGCCCTGTCTTCAATATCTCCCCTGGAGTTACCGGGGACCAGTAAAACTAAATCATCAGCATTGGCAATGGCCTCTGATTCCACCATGTCATGCTTCAAAAATTCATCTGAAACCATGTTTCAATGAAGTGGCCCCCGAGGATAGACCCCCGTTCGTTTCACCTAAAAAATCTCCTCCTCATGAGAGAACTGAACAATTACACTACAGTCCAAAAAGTAATCTTGCAATGTGTTATATTGCAGGATTACTTTTTGGACTGTTGTAATGTTTGGACGGTTACAAGTCCCTGGGACAGAGGGCAGTACTTGCCCTGCAGAGGATGCTACTACATCATGGGGCATTAAATGCACTTTTAAATTCCACAAATAATCCCACATATTGTGGGATTATATAGTGCATTTCAAGCTTGAGATCCAATGCAGCTGCACTGGGGGGTGCGAACTTGAAAGACGCCCATGAAATTTGGAAGACAGATTCATTTCTTGACAATTCTTATTAAATTATTTAGCATAGCTTATCACTGCAGTAGTCCTCTAAATTCGTAATTAAAAAAGTGAACTCAGAAGTGGACAAGATAACTTATATCAGTTCTTTTTTAATTAGGATTTAGAGGTGAGTACTTCAATGATAAGCTATTGCTAAATAATTTAATGAAAAACTTCAGTGTTTCAAGCTCTAGCTAAACTAATAGAATTCTCAAGGCAACTAATGAATTCCATTAATAAATGAAAATTTTTTTGATTAAATGTAACACATTCTTATCAATATGTTGACTGGCTGCCTGAGTATTCTTTAGACTGATGCCACACTTAAAAGAAATATTAGTAATTGGTTATCCAGTTTTCTCTGATTGCTCGCTGAGGGTGATGGCTCTGTCTTCTAACTTCTCCAATAATGCCGGTGTCCCCCAAGGTTCAGTTCTTTCCCCCACTCTATTCCACTTGTATATTAATGACCTTCTTCCATTGACAGGAAATCCTAACCATAGTTTTGCCGATGATAGCACATTGCATTCCACTTTTCATTTTGAGAAACCTTGTCCTGTTCAATCAGCTTCAACTTCTCGAAAATCTTAAATGTCGATCTTCAGGTAATTTTCCAGTGGGGCAAAGACAACTTAGTTCATTTCAATCCTTCCAAAACTCAGTCTTGTCTTATATCTTGCAAAAAGGATTCTTCTGCTCCTATGCTTATCTTTAGTGACACTCCGATTTCTAGACAAAACGATATATCTCTTTTGGGAATTATCCTGACTTCTAATCTCTCTTGGCACAAGCACATTACAAATATTGCTTCTTCTGCATCTAAAATGATATATCTCTTTTGGGAATTACCCTGACTTCTAATCTCTCTGGCACAAGCACATTACAAATATTGCTTCTTCTGCATCTAAAATGATATATCTCTTTTGGGAATTACCCTGACTTCTAATCTCTCTTGGCACAAGCACATTACAAATATTGCTTCTTCTGCATCTAAAAAACTTGGTTTTCTCTTTCGCACTCGGCGTTACTTTTCTTCGAAACAGCTACTCACTCTGTATAAATCGCAAATCTGCCCTGCCATGGAATATTGTTCCCACATCTGGGGTGGTGCCCCCAAAACCTCTCTCAGGCTGATTGATTCCATTCAGAAGAGGGCAGTTAGGTTAATTAATGATTCATCTTTAACAAAGTCTCTCCATTCACTGTCTCATAAACGTAATGTTTCTGCTGCATGCCTCTTCTACAAATACTTCCATGGGCACTGTTCTTCTGAATTGGCTTCTATAATTCCCGCTCTTTCAAAACAGTCCGAACACGTGCTGCCACCAGCCAACATCCATTTAGTGTCCAACTTCAATCCCACAGAACCAACTTTTCATCTTCCTCATTTATTCATTCAGCTGCCGTTTTCTGGAACAACCTTCCTTCATACGTATTTCCTGAAAATTACAGTCTATAGAAGTTGAAGTCCAATGTCCACAAATATCTTCTTTTGTCTTCTCAACCTCCAACTCAAGCACGGTACTAAGTACTATAGGTTCTAATACATTTTTTTACATAAAACACATAAAAAAAAAAATAAAACATAAAAAAAAAATAATAATAAATAAATCGGCCGATAATCCAATGCAGGTGGTCATAAATCTAAGTTGCCGTTTTCATTTTCGTGTGTTCCAAGAATTGGGTTTTTCCGACCAACTGAGAAATTAAAAATGTTTGCATAGTTACCAAATTTTGTTCAGTATATCCATGTAGTACGCTCGTTACAATGGGAATATGTGTAAATTATGGATGGGAATATGTCCATATCGGATGGGAATATGTGTAAATTAAAATCATGGCTTTTTGCTGGTTACAGCCGTGATCTCGTTATAACCAAGTTTGACTGTGATATATTATTGTAATTTTTTTTTTATCAATGCATATAAGTGTTTCTGTGTCAATCCAAAAAAAAAAAAAAAAAATGAAAAACCTGGTCGCCACGTCCCCACCTTATAATGGAGGATTAAAAGTGAGGGCCCAACAAGCTCTCAGCTGCCCATACCAATGCCAGAGCTTGCACTTGGTCATCACGCAACACAGTGGCAGCCCCCAAGGCAGAATGCGCTGGTCCCAAAGGAACTAGTAGTTGTTAGTGACTCTATTGTCAGGGAAATGGGAAACATGCTTTGTAAAAAGGATAGGTGGAACAGGACCAGGGTATGTCTGCCAGGGGCAAAGGTTGATGACGTTGTAGACCGGATATCATCTTTTAAGGGCACAAAAGGTGATATAATTGTACACGTTGGCACTAATGATATTAAGAGTAGGAGACCGGCTGAATTATTTAACAAGTACAGATCACTGTTGAAAAAAAGCTGGGAATTAGGGTTGAATTTGAAAGTGTCTGCAATTCTGCCCAGACACGATAGGAGGGAGTATATGATAAGAGCCTTGTCGATCAATTCGGCACTGGAAAGATTGTGCAAGGCTCAAGGGGTAGAATTTTTTTCAGCCTGGACTGTACTTGTTAACAGGAGAGACTGCTTCTATAGGGATGGGTTACACTTAAATAGAAAGGGTGCAAGAATGTTTTCTGATGCTATCGAGGTAGTGTTAGGTGGGTCGGAAAACTGCTAGATTGGGAGGATACAAGGACCAATAGATTAACAGTAGCCACTGGCAGAGGTGAAAGTGATTCTTGCACTGCTTCTATTGGAATGAGCCGCAGCCTGGAAAATATGATGCAGGATATTTCAGAGACTGCTGGGAATCATTGGGGCACAAGTAAACACATGGGTTGTGTTAGGGTAGCTAAGAAAAAGAACAGGTGCATGTATACTTGTGTGTACACCAATGCTAGGAGTTTAGTAAATAAATTTGATGAATTTGAGGTATTGCTCAAAACATCAAAGGCAGATATTGTGGGGATTTCAGAGACGTGGAGTCACACAGATATAAGGATGCAGAACTGGAATTTGGGGAGTACAACGTCTACAGAAAGGATAGGAAGGGAGGAGGGGTATTGCTATTAGTTAAGAAACACATAAAATCCAAGGAAGTGAAGCCAGTCGACATCGATGGACAGGGCAGTGTCGAGTCAGTTTGGTGTGACATAAGCATAGGAAAATCAAAATTGACAGGAGTGTACTATAGGCCTAATGACTCTGATGAGTATAATAAGATACTGTACAGGGAAATAGAATGGGCCAATAAATCAGAGAGTCTTATAATGGGGGATTTTAATTTCCCAGATAGTGACTGGAATTTGTGGGTTGGTCACTCACACACTAGCAAGGCTTTTGTGGATTTATTGGATGATTGTTTTCTACACCAGCATGTTCGGGAGGCAACTAGAGGGAGTAATTCTCTTGATTTGATTATCAGTAGTGATTCTTCATGCATTAAGAATCTCCAGGTAAATGAACCACTAGGTGGCAGTGATCACAGTGTGCTAAAGTGGGATTTATTCAAAGAGGTAACTACCATTAGGTGTAAAGGGAAGGGTTATTGCTTTCGTAAAGGCGACTACGATGGACTGAGACAGTATTTAAATTCTATACAGTAGGACCAACTGATGATGTTACCTACAGCAAACCTAAAATGGGAAGCATTCAAAGAACTTATCTTGGAAGCTACTAGGCTTTACATACCACCTAAGAAATATTGTTCAAGGTTTAGGCCTAAGTGGATGTCAGATGAACTAATGAGACATATGTCAGAGAAGAAAAATGCACGGGATACTTACAAATTAACACGTAACACAGAAGCCTATGATAGATACAAGTTGATCTGTAACCAAGTTACAAAGGAGGTTAGGGAGATTACTAGAAATCTTTGGCAAGGGATGCAAAGAAAAACAGCAAAGAGTTCTTTACTTATGTAAACTCTAGAAGGAAGGGGAGGAATCAGATTGGTCCACTTGATATCGATGGGTCAACTGTTGATGATCCTGCTCAGGTAGCTAACAAACTAAATGAATATTTTGCATCGACATTCACACATGAGGAGTTATTCAGCGAGGGGAATGCCAGAGGTGTATTCAAATCTGGCAGTAAGCTAGAGAATCTTGTAATAACTGAGAGTAAAGTGGAGGAGAAATTGTTGAAGATAAATACAAGAAAGGCACCTGGGGTGGATGGGATCTATCCAATTATATTAAAGGAGGCAGCAAAGGAAGTAAGCAAACCCTTAGCCATAATTATGAGAGCTTCCTTGGACTCAGAGGAAGTACCCATGGACTGGAGATGTGCAAATGTGACCCCAATTCACAAAGGAGGATCAGAGAGCGACACAAGTAATTATAGACCTGTTAGTTTAACATCTGTTCCTGGAAAATTAATGGAGACACTGGTTAAAGAAGCACTGCAGGATCATCTAGACAAGACTTCAGTTATAGCTCAGACACAACATGGTTTTGTTAAGGGGAAGTCTTGCCTGACCAATTTGATTGGATATTATGATGCAGTCACAAAAGAACTGGATGCAGGGAGTAACTTTGATATTATATACTTGGATCTTAGAAAGGCTTTTGTTACTGTTGCACATGGAAGACTGCTGCACAAACTAGAGCAGTGTGGCATTGGAGGCAAATTGCTGCTATGGATAAAGGGGTGGTTGAGGGGGAGAAGACAGAGTGGTAATCAATGGACACTGCTCATCGTGGACTAATGTTATTAGTGGAGTCCCTCAGGGTTCAGTATTGGGTTCATTATTGTTTTCTGTATTTATAAATGATATTGATAATGGTATATCAAGCTTAACGTCCAAGTTTGCAGACAATACAAAGGTTGGCAGGGTTGTCATGGACACTACTGACACTATGCTGCTGCAACAGGATTTGGAAAGGTTGAGCAGGTGGGCTTCGAGGTGGCAAATGAAGTTTAACATTGACAAATGTAAAGTACTACATATGGGAAACAGCAACCCCAGAGCAACGTATCAACTCTGGTTACTACACTGTAACCAGAGTTGATGCGTTGTACTACACTGACAGTGGTAGAGAATGAAAGGGACCTGGGGGGTGGTTGTGCAGGCAGATATGAAGTCTTCTGAGCAGTGCAGATGGGCTGCAAGAGTAGCTCATGGTGTATTGTCGATGATATATAGGAATTTTTCTAGCAGGGATAAGGAGGTGATTATTCCCTTGTATAAGGCAATGGTCAGGCCACACCTAAAGTACTGTATACAGGTCTGGAGGCCTCATTTCAAGAAGGATGTAGAGATGCTGGAACGAGTACAGAGAAGGGCAACAAGATTGGTGAATGGAACAACGGGATGCTCTTACGAAGAAAGGCTTAAGTTTTGTAAATTAGTGTCTGGAGACTAGGCACCAGCGAGGTGATCTGATAGAGGTGTATAAAGCCTTGAATGGTTTGAGCATGCTCAATGCTGATGGGATTCTTCCTCTTGCTCAGAATAATCACCTGAGAGTGCATAAATTCAAATTGAGGAAAGGCAGATGTAGGATAGACGTGCGGAAATTTGCCTTTAGCCAGCGAGTGGTTGGTTGGTGGAACAGAATTCCATCCCTTGTCGTGGAAGTTGATAGCCTAAATAAGTTTAAGGCTCAGCTGGACAGGTATTTCGAAGGAACAGAGGGGTGAAGTGGAAGTGGTTATTTTTTATTTATTTATTTATTTTTTTTTTTTTGGCTGGTGCTGCATAAGCTTGCTTTCTTGCATCAAATGCCTCTACTAATGCTAATGCTAATATCTGGATACGCCACTGCTTCCCTAAATGTTTAACCAAAGAAAGCAAAGTTAATAAATTGAGCTTGATGGTATACTTAGAATTCAAAACTTTATTTATTAAATGCAATTGATTCCTATTAAAAAAAAAAAAAAAAGGAATCACATTCTAAAAATTTTATTTACACATACGTTTTGTTTTGTAAGAATACAGTTTTATAGAGAGAGAGAACAGGTAATCTGATAAAAAAAAGTAAAAGGTTCTTGCAATTGTTCAGAAATAATTTAGCACATTGTTTTAACTGTGAAAGTGAAGTCTGTAGTAATTCAACACAGAACAGGTGGGTTTCAAACCCAACAACCAAGTTGGGTCCCATATATAACTAACGGGTTTGACAATCTCCTCTTGATTTCTAGCAGTGATTCTGCTATGAAATACTCAATTCACCTGCAGTAATTAAAAAAAAAAAAATACAATATCATATTTGCCATATTTTTTAATAACCTATTATACCTATAATTTTTTATGGATTAAATAAATGCTTGCTCACCAAGAGTGGAATTTTAAATATCTTTTTTTAAAGAAAAGAAAATGAGTACATTTTGAAAGAATATAAATGGAATGTTTTTTACAAGGATGGATAAGAAAGGATTTAACCATCTCAGCAGTTTTAGCATTTTGTTAAAAATGCATTACAGTATTAGGCCAGATTTGAAGTGAAGCTGAAAATAACTTATTTTTCCACATGAAATGTACAATTTAACAAAATTAAACTCATGTTAAATAAATTATTCACATATGAAATGCATTAAGCAAAATTTAAAAAAAATGCAAATTTTAGGAGATTAAATTTTGATGGGTTCAGTAAAAATAAACTGAGATTTACATTCACAACAGCCTAAGAAACTGATGTGTTAAACAAATTACAGAAAGTTTTCTTCCAGTTATATTTTCTACAAGAAAAAGGAGGTCACTTAAATTCTATTCTTTCCACTTCCCTTATATTTTATACATATACATACATACATATACATACATATACACACATACCATGTTTGTTCAAATATTTCAATAGCTTCTCTTCTTCTCTCTCATAAATTTTGTTTGGTTGAGACAGCTGTTTGAGAGTGACTGAAGCATGAACAAGCAAAGTATCTGCAAATTTAGTTTTCCCTACTGTCAGAGGGCCTTAAATGATAGGTTTCTCACAAGCTAAGTTTCTCACTCAAGGCTTAAAAAATAAGCAGACACCAAACACTGACTTTTGCATGAGAAAAGTAATTAGCTGCTTTTTTTTTTTTTTTTAATCACTGGCCTTGAATTATATATATAACGAAAAAAAAAAATTGTGTCGATCATAAAACATGAAATTACAAAAAAAAAAAAAAAAAGTCTTTATTGCACACAAGCAGAGATAGTAATATGTCCTTTTCACAGATACTTAAGTTAAATAAAGTCAATGACGATGATATGCTATAATGACATATCTTCACTTGGCGCTTGCATCATGTGTTGACTTCCTTCTCCTTCAAGCATCGCTATCCTTTGTTTTAACATTCGTACCTAAAAGAAAATGAAAGTGCTTAGTGATTCAGAAATAGAAAAATCCAGTGTTTGTTCACGGCAACAAATACAATATAAATAATGTACTAATGGTTCAGATAACTGTTTTTGCCAAAATAAATTGTATAATTTTTATATTAAAATAAAAGGGCTTTTGCATCTACATTCGCACATGAGGAGGTCTGTAGGAAAGTGGAGGCCAGAAGCTTATCAAACTCTGGCAGGGAGCTAAATGATTTTGTAATAACTGAGAGCAAAGTGGAGTAGAAATTGTTAAAATTGAACATAAGAAAGGAACCTGGGGTGGATGGGATCTATCCATTTATAATAAAGAAAATAGCAAAGGAAGTAAGCAAACCCTTAGCCACAATTATGAAAGCTTACTTGGATTCAGGGGAGGTCCCCATGGACTGGAAATGTGCAAATGTGTCACCAGTTCACAAAGGGGTGACATGAGTAGAGACCTGTTCCAGGGAAAATAATGGAGTCACTGGTTAAGGAAGCGATGCAGGATCATCTAGACGAGACTGCAGTTACAGTTCAGACACACACAGCATAGGTTTGTTAAGGGAAGTTTTGTCAGACAAATTTGATTGGATACTATGATGTGGTCACAAAGGAACTGGATGCAAAAAATAATTTTGATATCATATACTTGGATTTTAGGAAAGCGTTTGATACTGTGGTACATGGGAGACTACTGTACAAATTGGGCAAGTTGCTACAACGGATAAAAGGATGGTTGAGTGGGACAAGACAGAGTGGTTATCAATGGACACTGTTCTTCTTGGACTAATGTTATTAGTGGAGTCCCCCAGGGTTCAGTGTTGGGCCCATTGTTGTTTTCGGTATTTATCAATGATATTGATGAAGGAAGGTATATCAGGGTTAATGTCTAAGTTTGCAGACAATATGAACACTGACAGGGATAGCAGTGGGTAGCAGTATCCCCAGAGTAACGTATCAACTGGGTGGTACTACACTCAGGGTAATGGAGAATGAAAAAGACCTGGGGATAACTGTGCAGTCAGATACGAAGTTTTCTGAGCAGTGCAGACAGGATGCAAGAGTAGCTCATGGTTTCTTGTCAATGATATACAGGAAGTTTTCTAGCAGGGAAGAGGGCAATTGTCCCCTTGTATAAGACAATGGTCAGGCCACATCTTGAGTACTAATGGTCTGGAGGTCTCATTTTCGGAATGATGTAGAGCTGCTGGAAGGAGTACAGAGAAGGGCAACGAGATTGGTGAGTGGAACAAAGGGTTAGCGTTACCAAGAAAGACTTAAGTTCTGCAAATTGCAGCTTCTGGAGACCAGGCACCTCCAAGGTGATCTAATTGAGGCATATAAGGCTAACAGGATTCTTCCTCTTGCTCAGATTACTCACCTGAGGGGACAAATTCAAACTGAGGAAAGACAATTGTAGAATAGATGTGCAGAAATTCACCTTTAGCCAGAGGGTGGTTGATTGTTGGAATAAACTTCGATCTGTTGTAGTGCAGGTCAGCAACTTAAATAAGTTCAAGGCAGAACTAGACAAACATTTGGAGTGAATGGATGTCTGAAATGGGAAGGTTTATTTTATTTTATTATTTTTTTTTTTGGCTGATGCTATATATAAGCTTGCTTTCTTGCATCATACGCCTCTACTAATGCTAATGCTATAATTCCCACTCACTCTCCTTCCAAAACAATCTGAATACTGCAACCAGTCAATATCCTTTTACTGTACAACTCCAAGTTCACAGAACCAACTTTTCTTCTTCCTCATATATTCCTTCAACTTCCATTTTCTGGAACAACCATCCTTTATATGTATTTCCTGAAAATATCAAGCTACAGAAATTCAAGTCTAATGTCAACAAGTACCTTCTTTCATCTTCTTAGCCTCCAGCCCATAGATGGTACTATAGGTTCTAATACCTCTCGTTTGGGATTTTCATTAAAAAATCCATCTCCACCAAGTAGCTTATGAAATTTAAGGTGTACATTCACTTTCAAAATTACCCAATTTATCAGTACTCCTTCACTACGCTCCTGTGGAAACTAACATCCACATCACTGTTTTCACAAAGTCTAGTTTTCTTTTGTTGGAGGCCCACTTCATCTTCCATAGACTCTAAAAATTAATGCAATTTTTCTTCCTCTTTCCTCCAAAGTTCATTCCATCTAGAATTTCATAATTTCGAAATATTTTGCCACTTATCTCTTTCTATAATCTTCAATTTTTCTTCAACTGTATAATTTTTTCTTTTGGTGGCCATTGCTTCAGTCCTACTGATTTTGTAATTTGTTGTGTATTTATTTCTGATGTCCTAGAATTTACAGAGTTTTCAGCAAACTAAATCAAAACCAAGCTGTCCAGCTTATCACAGTGTTGAAATGAAGTCATGTAATTTTTCCATAAACCACTTGTCAGTTCATGTATATTTTTTGTGTAGTTCAGCCCTTAGCAGTTTTTGCTATCCTAAATAAAACTTCAAGTTCAAGAAAGGATTTTATGTGCTGTTGTTTACAAAAATTTACTTTGTAACTAATGTAATGCAACTGATGAATACTAGGCGAATTCCTCTCCAGAGGTAGCTGTTCTTATTAGTGTGTTCTGCTGATATACTCTTTTGTTGCATCTCTAGTTGAGGGGAAAAAACTTGAGTAGCTACAGTAGTCTCTGATGAGATCTGTTGTTTACAAAAGTGACTCTGCAACTGAATACTGACTATATCAAAGCAAATATACAGCAAATTTTTAGCTAACTTCCCCTCCTGGAAATACAGTAGTAGGATGTACATTAGATACAAATATGTATAGTAACCTTTTCTAGTTTTCATTATGATACTGCTAGTTCTTTGAACGCTACTTTTTTTCTCATCATTCATTTTAGGGGACATGATGATACCCATGGTATATATCTGAAACAGCGGTATGAAGAAG
The DNA here is from genome assembly GCF_048544385.1 of Mastigoproctus giganteus. Taxonomy (NCBI): domain Eukaryota; kingdom Metazoa; phylum Arthropoda; class Arachnida; order Uropygi; family Thelyphonidae; genus Mastigoproctus; species Mastigoproctus giganteus. The sequence continues at coordinate 141,750,767 of NC_143577.1, forward strand.
CATGTGATATTGAAGTTGCACTGTATTTATTGTTTATCTGCCACTCGAACAGGATCATTAACGGTTATGTCGCCTAGTGGACCAATATAATTCATTCCCTTCCTTCTAGTGTTACTATAAGCAAAGAATTTTTTTCTATATTTCGCTGCATTCTACTACTTTAGCTACTTTGACACTTTTATACTTGCTATTTTTGCTGCTTTTCTTTTAAAAGACTTTTCACAAAATAACTCATGCTTGGCTCACCTTACTGGTCAGACTAGTTTATAATTAGGGCAGTCTTTCTGTCCCCCTGTTAACACTGGTCAACAGCAATGATGTTTTGGTAATAAAATAAGTCAATTTCAACTAATATTAATGTGCTAAATACAAATAAAAAAGTTAAAATGGATTATTAGCTCTAGTTTTTAGGATATTATACATGTCACTTTCATTACGATTTTGCTTGATTTTTGAGAAAATTTGGCATTAATGTACAGTTTTTTTTTGCAATACTCCAGCCATCAGTGTTGAGCCACTATTTCCTAGCTCAGACTGACTGACACACTAGATGCTTCAGTCAGACTGACAAGGCATCTGTCTGTGCTACACTTGTTGTTTTTGACTAAACAAAAACTTAAAATTTATCATGCCGTGTAAATGTGTAAATAGTGCAGATTTATTATGTTTGTGGAGATGAAGGAACATTTGTATTACAGAAGTGTGTCATTACTCTGATAAGAAAAAAAGCATACAGCTGTTATTTTGACTCTAAGGATGGGAACCAAGAAAAAAGGCGGGCACCCCATACTTCTAATTTCCACAGCTGGCTAAATTACAAAAGCCACTCAATGTCTTTCGCTGTGCCTATGATATGGAGAGAGAGAGAGAGAGACAGAGAGAGAGACACTTCAGATCGTATAATGGTCTGTTACATCTGTATGGTTTGGTTTTGTTTACTTTGGGTTTTATTGATGCATTGGCAACTGAGGCTATAATGCACCAAACCAGGTCATAAAATTACACAATTAAAATTTTAGTGACTTAAAGAATTAGGTCGGTATGTCAAAGTATATATATGATAATTAAGGCATAAAAATATTTAAAATATAACAATAAAAAGGTAAATTTTAAATACGAGTACAAGGGTTAAATGATTTTAAATAACTAAACACAGAAGGAAAGTGGTCATTATCAGATAAAATCTCAGTGTATAAGGCTCAGCCAGACGACCAAAAGATTAAAATATAACACGCGCTCGTATGATGATGTTACCAATTAAAATATGATGAATGGTTAAAACAGTGCCACAATTCTCACACATCAAACAGTCATCTGCCCTCAGCAGAAAAGATTATGTGTTCTATGCGGAGGTGAGCTAGAACAACTTCCTCTCTGCAGTTCCTGCAGTTGTCAGATTAGACTTTATCTAATATAGCTTGCCCATGCCAAGATTGTTGCCATTGGGGGAGAGTAGTGTAAGGTTCGTCGCCTGCCTGTAGTCTGTATACGGGACTAACAGGTCACGAGTGTTGTGAGGCCTTGATCTGGTTTCAGCTTCTTTCAGTTCATTCCCCTTGATTGCAAGGGGGGGATACACAGACTAAAAGGTTAACATTGGCACCAGGCAGAGGGAAAAGTGATTCTTGCACTGATTCTATTAGAATGAGCAGTAGCTCATTCTAATAGAATGCAGGACTGCTGAGAGTCATAGTGGAACAAGTAAATACATGGGCTGTGTTAGGGTAACTAAGAGTAGGAAGAGGTGCATGTATACTTGCATGTACACCAATGCTAGGAGTATAGTTAATAAATTTGATGAGCTTGAAGTGCTAGTCAAGACATCAAAGGCAGATACTGTTGGGATATCAGAGATGTGGTGTCATACAGATACAAGCAGTGCAGAATTGGAATTTGGGGAGTACAATGTGTACAGGAAGGATAGACAGGACAGGAAGGGAGGAGGTGTTATGCTGTTAGTTAAGAAACAAAATCTAAGGAAATGCATCCAATTGATGTTGGTGGACAATGAAGTGTTGGGTCTGTTTGGTGTGAAATAAGCACTGGGAAAGGGAAAATGAGAGTAGGTGTGTGTTATAAGGCTAATGAATATGAAGAGTAAAATGAGCAATTGTGCAGAGAAATAGTGGGCCAGTAAATCAGAATGTCTTATAATGGGAGATTTTAACTTTCCAGATGTTGACTGGAATTTGTGGGTTGGTCACTCGCACACTAGCAAGACTTTTGTGGATTTATTGGATGACTGTTTTCTACAGCAATACGTTTGAGAAGCAACCAGAGGGAGTAATACTCTTGATCTGATTATCAGCAGTGATTATTCATGCGTTAAGAATCTGTAGGTAAAGGAACCACTGGGTGACAGTGATCACAATGTACTGATGTCAGAATTACTTAAAGCTGTAACTACCATCAAGGCTAAAGGGAAGGGCTTTTGCTTTTGTAAAGGTGACAACAGAGGTCTCAGACAGTTTTTAAATTCTGTACAGTGAGATCAACTGATGATGTTACCAATGTTGAATTCTAAATGGGAAGCTTTCAGGGACTTAATTTTGGAGTCTACTAGGCTTTTCATTCCAACTAAGAAATACTGTTCAAGGTTTAGGCCTAAATGGATGTTAGATGAATTAATGAGGCTCATGGCAGAGAAGAAGAATGTATGGAATGCATATAAAGTATCAAGTGTCACAGAAGCCAATGGCAGGTATAAACTAATCTGTAATCAAGTCACAAAGAGGTCAGGCAGATGAAGGCAGCTTACCAGAAATCTTTGACAAAGGATGCAAAGAAAAACAGCAAAGAATTCTTTACTTATGTTAACTCTAGAACGAAAGGGATGAATCAGATTGGACCAGTTAACATAGATGGGTTGACTATTGATGATCATGCTCAGGTAGCTGACAAACTGAATGAGTATTTTTTATCTACATTCACATATGAAGAGTTATTCAATGAGAGGAGTGCCAGAAGTTTATCAATTACTAACAGGGGGCTAAGTGATTTTGTAATAACTGAGAGAAAAGTGGAGCAGAAATTGTTGAAGTTAAACATAAGGAAGGCACCTGGGGTGGACAGGATCTCTCCAGTTATATTAAAGGAGGCAGCAAAGGAAGTAAGCAAACACTTAGCCATAATTATGACAGATTCCTTGGACTCAGGGGTGGTTCCCATGGACTGGAGGTGTGCAAATGTATTACCAATTCACAAAGGGGGTTCAAAAGGTGATAAAAGTAAAAGACCTGTTAGTTTAACCTGTGTCCCAGGGAAAGTAATGGAATCACTGGTTAAAGAAGCATTACAGGATCATCTAGACAAGACTTCAGTAGACTTATATAAAGGGAGGTCTGTTTGAACAATTTGATTGGATACTATGATGTGGTCACAAAGGAACTGAATGCCAAAAATAATTTGATATCATATACTTGGATTTCAGGAAAGCTTTTGTTACTGTTGCTTAAATTGGAGAGGTATGTCATTAAGGGTACGTTGCTACAATGGATAAAGGGATGTTTGAGTTGGAGACGACAGAGAGAGGTAATCAATGGACACTGCTCTTGTGGAAAAATGTTATTAGTGGAGTTCCCCAGGGTTCAGTGTTGGGCCCATTGCTGTTTTGTATATTTATCAATGATATGAAGGTACATCAGGTTTAATGTCCAAGTTTGCAGAGGATACAAAGGTTGGTAGGGTCGTTAACGAGTAAAAGGGAGAAAGACAGTATGCCACTCCAACTGGATCTAGATAAGTTGGGCAAATGGGCTGAGAAGTTTAACATTGACAAATGCAAAGTACTGCATATGGGTAGCAATAACTGAAGAGAAACATACCAACTGTTTGATACTACACTCAGGGAAGTGGAAAGTGAAAAAGACCTGGGGGTAATTGTGCAGTCAAATATGAAGTATGCTGAGCAGTGCAGACAGGCTGCTAGGGCAGGTCGTGGAGTCATATATCAATGATATATAGGAATTTTTCTAGCAGGGACAGGGCGGTGGTTATCCCGTTATACAAAGCAACAAGGCCATGCCTATAGTATGTACAGGTCTGGAGGCCTCATTTTAGGAGGTATATAGAGTTGCTAGAACGAGTACAAAGAAGGGCAACAAGATTGGTGAGGGGAACAAAGGGGTGCTCTTACCAAGAAATGCTTAAGTTCTGCAAACTGCAGCACCTGGACAGTAGGCACCTGCAAGTTGATCTGATTGAGGTGTATAAGGCTTGAATGGCCTGAGCAAGCTGAATGCTGATGGCATTCTTCCTCTTGCTCAGATTAAGAATCTGAGGAGGCACAGATTCAAATTGAGGAAAGAGAGTTGTAGAATAGATATGCAGAAATCTGCCTTTAGCCAGTGGGCAGTTGACTGGTGGAACAGACTTCCATTTTTTGTTGTGGAAGTTGATAGCCTAAATAAATTTAAGGCTGAGCTGGACAGGCATTTGGAATGAATGGAGGGATGAAATGGGAGGGTTTTTTTTTTTTTTGGCTGATGCTGCATAAGCTTGCTTTCTTGCATCGTATGATTCTACTAATACTAATGGTAATGCATCCTTTTTAAAAGAATTTTTACCAAAGCTTAGTTTTATAAATCGCTAAATTCAGAAAAATAGAAATTTAACAATTATTAACACATTTCTGATAATCAAGTGATTCAAAAATACTACTGTTGACAGTCACTCAACTAATAATGGATGATAATCTCTACATTTTTTTAAGCATTAATGAGTTTCTCTCATTAATGCTTAAAAAAATGTTAGCCACTAAGACTGAAATAAAATATAAAATAATAATGCATCTTGAAACACTGTGATGAACTGGAAGGTAAATTTCAAGTGTTGAGTTTTTTACAAATACCATATTGCTTATATAGTCGCCATTTTAAGAGATCAATAACAATAATTTCCTAGAAATGCAGAACAGACTTTCATCCTTTCATGGAACAGCAACCAATTGGAGCTGTTTGTTTGTTATTTGGTTTTTAGGAGCATTAGCAAGTAAGGCCATATTGCTCCGGGGATATGCGATGGTCATTCCCTGACCTTTCCACATCCTCCGTATTTGGTGGTCACGGGCTCGAAGCCCGGTCTAATCAAGAAACGTGTGCTATGCACTGCTGCTCCAGCCCACCTGGCTACGGAAGTGCCACCAATTGGAGCAAAACAAAGTTTGCACCAATGGAACTTCACAGGGATGAGCAAATATATACTTTTCTCCATGGTAAAAATACCATAGCAGAATGTTTTTGGTGTGATCTATACTCAGAGCACTATAAAGAAGTTCCTCTTATTTCCATATTAACTATAAGTGTATTTCCAACATTATATTTGAAAGATCATTTAGCACACTTCAATTTCATAAAAAACAAATTCCAAAATAAAATTACAATCAAAACCTTCAGTCAGCAATGTCTTCGTCAGGAAGAGAATTGCACCTGATTTTCTTTTTTAACAAGTTATTGTAAAAAAACATACGCTTTTTCATGTGGTATTTCTTGAATGATTAACCATTGTGATTTTTAGGTATTTTCAATTGTGTTTAAATTCTTTGCTTATTTTGTACTTATTAAATAAGAAATATAAATGTGAAAAATATTACAGCTGCATTACAAAACATTCACTTATTTTCTGAAACCCCTTTTTGAATAATTTTACAAAATTTAAATTACAACACAATTCAAATGGCTGGGAAATAGCATTAGCATTAGTAGAGGCATATGATGCAAAAAAGCAAGCTTATTCAGCATCAGCTAAAAAAAAAAAAAAAACCACAACCACTACTCCCATTTCACCCCTCCGTTCGTTCGAAATACCTGTCCAGCTGAGCCTTAAATTTGTTTAGGCTATCCACTTCAACAACAAGTGATGGAAGTCTATTCCACAAACCAACTGCCCGCTGGCTAAAGGCAAATTTCCGCACATCTACCCGACATCCGTCCTTGCTCAATTTGAATTTATGCCCTCTCAGGTGATTATTCTGAGCAAGAGGAAGAATCCCATCGGCTTTGACCATGCTCAAGCCATTCAAAGCCTTATACACCTCTATCAGATCACCTCGCCGATGCCTAGTCTCCAGACGCTGTAATTTGCAAAACTTAAGCCTTTCTTCGTAAGAGCAACGCTTTGTTCCATTCACTAATCTTGTTGCCCTTCTCTGTACTCGTTCCAGCAGCTCTACATCCTTCTTGAAATGAGGCCTCCAGACCTGTATATAGTACTCAAGGTGTGGCCGGACCAATGCCTTATACAAGGGAATAATCACATCCCTATCCCTGCTAGAAAAATTCCTGTATATCATTGACAAGACACCATGAGCTACTCTTCTGCACTGCTCAGAGAACTTCATATCTGCCTGCACAATTATCCCCAGGTCCTTTTCATTCTCTACCACTGTCAGCGTAGCCACAGAGTTGATACGTTGATCGGGGGTTACTGTTTCCCATATGTAGTACTCTACATTTGTCAATGTTAAACTTCATTTGCCACCTCTCAGCCCATCTGCTCAACCTTTCCAGATCCTGTTGCAGCAGAATAGCATCAGTAGTGTCCTTAACAACCCTGCCAACCTTTGTATTGTCTGCAAACTTGGACATTAAGCTTGTTATACCATCATCAATATCATTTATAAATACAGAAAACAACAATAGACCCAACACTGAACCCTGAGGAACTCCACTAATAACATTAGTCCACATTGAGCAGTGTCCATTGATTACCACTCTCTGTCTTCTGCCACTCAACCATCCCTTTATCCATAGCAGCAATTTGCCACCAATGCCACACTGCTCCAATTTGTGCAGCAGTCTGCCATGCGCAACAGTATCAAAAGCCTTTCTAAGATCTAAATATATAATATCAAAGTTATTCCCTGCATCCAGTTCTTTTGTGACTACATCATAGTATCCAATCAAATTGGTCAGACAAGACCTGCCTTTAACAAAACCATGCTGTGTCTGAGATATAACTGAATTCTTGTCTAGATGATCCTGCAGTGCTTCTTTAACCAGTGCCTCCATTAATTTTCCTGGAACCGAAGTTAAACTAACAGGTCTATAATTACTTGTGTCAGCCTTTGATCCTCCTTTGTGAATTGGGGTTACATTTGCACATCTCCAGTCTATGGATACCTCCCCTGAGTCCAAAGAAGCTCTCATAATTATGGCTAGGGGTTTGCTTACTTCCTTTGCTGTCTCCTTTAATATAACTGGATAGATCCCATCCACCCCGGGTGCCTTTTTTATGTTTATCCTCAACAATTTCTCCTCCACTTTCCTCACAGTTATTAGAAAATCATCTAGCTCACTGCCAATGTTTACTTCACCTACGACATTCCCCTTCCTGAATAACTCCTCATGTGTGAATGTAGATGCAAAATACTTGTTTAGATAGTTAGCCACCTGAGCAGGATCCTCAACTGTTGAACCATCAACATCCAGTGGACCAATCTGATTCATCCCTTTCCTTCTTGAGTTTAAATAGGTAAAGAACTCTTTTCTGTTTTTCTTTGCATCCTTTACCAAGGATTTCTCATAATCTGCCTTTGCTTGCCTAATCTCCTTTGTGACTTGGTTACAGACCAACATATCTATCATAGGCTTCCATGTCACCCATTAATTTGTATGTATCCCATGCATTTTTCTTTTCTGCCATATGTCTCATTAGTTCATCTGACAACCATTTAGGCCTGAACCTTGAACAATATTTCTTGGTTGGTATGTAAAGCCTGGTAGCTTCCAAGATTAGTTCCTTGAATGCTTCCCATTTTGAATTTGCTGTTGGTAACATCATCAGTTGGTCCCACTGTATAGAATTTAAATACTGTCTCAGACCATCATGGTCGCCAAGAAAAAGAACAGGTGCATGTATACTTGTGTGTACACCAATGCTAGGAGTTTAGTAAATAAATTTGATGAATTTGAGGTATTGCTCAAAACATCAAAGGCAGATATTGTGGGGATTTCAGAGACGTGGTGTCACACAGATATAAGAAATGCAGAACTGGAATTTGGGGAGTACAATGTCTACAGAAAGGATAGACAGGATAGGAAGGGAGGAGGGGTTATGCTATTAGTTAAAAAACACATAAAATCCAAGGAAGTGAAGCCAGTCGACATCGCTGGACAGTGCAGTGTCGAGTCAGTTTGGTGTGACATAAGCATTGGGAGATCAAAATTGAGAGTAGGAGTGTGCTATAGGCCTAATGACTCTGATGAGTATAATAAGAAACTGTTCGGAGAAATAGAGTGGGCCAGTAAATCAGAGAGTCTTATAATGGGGGATTTTAATTTCCCAGATATTGACTGGAATTTGGGGGCTGGTCACTCACACAGTAGCAAGGCTTTTATGGATTTATTGGATGATTGTTTTCTACATCAGCATGTTCGGGAGGCAACTAGAGGGAGTAATACTCTTGATTTGATTATCAGTAGTGATTCTTCATGCATTAAGAATCTGCAGATAAATGAACCACTTGGTGGCAGTGATCACAGTGTGCTGAAGTGGGAGTTACTCAAAGAGGTAACTACCATTAGGGGTAAAGGGAAGGGGTATTGCTTTCGTAAAGGCGACTACAATGGACTGAGACAGTATTTAAATTCTATACAGTGGGATCAACTGATGATATTGCCAACAGCAAATTCAAAATGGGAAGCATTCAAAGAACTTATCGTGGAAGCTACTAGGCTTTACATACCAACTAAGAAATATTGTTCAAGGTTTAGGCCTAAATGGTTGTCAGATGAACTAATGAGGCATATGGCAGAGAAGAAAAATGCATGGGATACATACAAATTAACACGTGACACGGACGCCTATGATAGATACAAGTTGATCTGTAACCAAGTTACAAAGGAGGTTAGGCAGGCGAAGGCAGATTACGAGAGATCCTTGGCAAGGGATGCGAAGAAAAACAGCAAAGAGTTCTTTACTTATGTAAACTCTACAAGGAAGGGGATGAATCAGATTGGTCCACTTGAGATCGATGGGTCAACTGTTGATGACCCTGCTCGGGTAGCTAAAAAACTAAATGAATATTTTGCATCGACATTCACACATGAGGAGTTATTCAGCGAGGGGAATGCCAGAGGTGTATTCAACTCTAGCAGTAAGCTAGAGAATCTTGTAATAACTGAGAGCAAAGTGGAGGAGAAATTGTTGAAGATAAACACAAGAAAGGCACCTGGGGTGGATGGGATCTATCCAGTTATATTAAAGGAGGCAGCAAAGGAGGTAAGCAAACCCTTAGCCATAATTATGAGAGCTTCCTTGGACTCAGGGGAGGTACCCATTGACTGGAGATGTGCAAATGTGACCCCAATTCACAAAGGGGGATCAAAGGCTGATACAAGTAATTATAGACCTGTGAGTTTAACTTCTGTTCCCGGAAAATTAATGGAGGCACTGGTGAAAGAAGCACTGCAGGATCATCTAGACAAGACTTCAGTTATAGCTAGGACACAGCATGGTTTTGTTAAGGGGAAGTCTTGCCTGACCAATTTGATTGGATACTATGATGCAGTCACAAAAGAACTGGATGCAGGGAATAACTTTGATATTATATACTTGGATCTTAGAAAGGCTTTTGATACTGTTGCACATGGAAGACTGCTGCACAAATTGGAGCAGTGTGGCATTGGAGGCAAGTTGCTGCCATGGATAAAGGGGTGGTTGAGGGGGAGAAGACAGAGAGTGGTAATCAATGGACACTGCTCATCGTGGACTAATGTTATTAGTGGAGTCCCTCAGGGTTCAGTATTGGGGCCTTTATTGTTTTCTGTATTTATAAATGATATTGATGATGGTATATCAGGCTTAATGTCCAAGTTTGCAGACGATACGAAGGTTGGCAGGGTTGTCAAGGACACTACTGACACTATGCTGCTGCAACAGGATTTGGAAAGGTTGAGCAGATGGGCTTCGAGGTGGCAAATGAAGTTTAACATTGACAAATGTAAAGTACTACATATGGGAAACAGCAACCCCAGAGCAACGTATCAACTCTGTGGTACTACACTGACAGTGGTAGAGAATGAAAGGGACCTGGGGGTGGTGGTGCAGGCAGATATGAAGTTCTCTGAGCAGTGCAGACGAGCTGCAAGAGTAGCTCATGGTGTATTGTCAATGATATATAGGAATTTTTCTAGCAGGGATAAGGAGGTGATTATTCCCTTGTATAAGGCAATGGTCAGGCCACACCTAGAGTACTGTATACAGGCCTGGAGGCCTCATTTCAGGAAGGATGTAGAGCTGCTGGAACGAGTACAGAGAAGGGCAACTAGATTGGTGAATGGGACAAAGGGGTTCTCTTACGAAGAAAGGCTTAAGTTTTGCAAATTACAGTGTCTGGAAACTAGGCACCAGCGGGATGATCTGATAGAGGTGTACAAAGCCTTGAATGGTTTGAGCATGCTCAATGCTGATGGGATTCTTCCTCTAGCTCAGAAAAATCACCTGAGAGGGCATAAATTCAAATTGAGGAAAGACAGATGTAGGATAGATGTGCGGAAATTTGCCTTTAGCCAGCGGGTGGTTGGTGGGTGGAACAGACTTCCATCCCTTGTCGTGGAAGTTGATAGCCTAAATAAGTTTAAGGCTCAGCTGGACAGGTATTTCGAACGAACAGAGGGGTGAAGTGGAAGCGGTTATTTTTATTTATTTATGTTACTTTTTTTTTTTTTTTTTTTTTTTTTTTTTTTTTGGCTGATGCTGCATAAGCTTGCTTTCTTGCATCAAATGCCTCTACTAATGCTAATGCTAATGCTAATGCCTTTACGAAAGCAAAAACCCTTCCCTTTACTCCTGATGGTAGTTACCTCCTTGAGTAAATCCCACTTCAGGACACTGTGTTCACTGCCACCTAGTGGTTCCTTTATCTGCAGATTCTTAATGCATGAAGAATCACTACTGATAATCAGATCAAGAGTATTACTCCCTCTAGTTGCCTCCCGAACATGCTGGTGTAGAAAACAATCATCCAATAAATCCACAAAAGCCTTGCTAATGTGTGAGTGACCAACCCACAAATTACAGTCACTATCTGGGAAATTAAAATCCCCCACTGTAAGACTCTCTGATTTACTGGCCCATTCTACTTCCCTGTACAGTATCTTATTATACTCATCAGAGTCATTAGGCCTGTAGCACACTCCTACTCTCAATTTTGATTTACCTATGCTTATGTCACACCAAACTGACTCGACACTGCCCTGTCCATCAATGTCGACTGGCTTCACTTCCTTGGATTTTATGTGTTTTTTAACTAATAGCATAACCCCTCCTCCCCACTTGTCCTGTCTATCCTTTCTGTAGACGTTGTACTCCCCAAATTCCAGTTCTGCATTCCTTATATCTGTGTGACACCACGTCTCTGATATCCCAACAATATCTGCCTTTGATGTTTTGAGCAATACCTCAAATTCATCAAATTTATTTACTAAACTCCTAGCATAGGTGTAATTGCAAGTATACATGCACCTGTTTCTATTCTTAGCTACCCTAACACAACCCATGTGTTTACTTGTACCGCAATGACTTCCAGCAGTCTCTGAAATATCCTGCATCTTGTTTTTCAGGCTTCTGCTCATTCCAATAGAAGCAGTGCAAGAATCTCTTACATTACATTATATATTACAATATATATTGTAATTGTAATTGAATTATATATTATTGCTTGAAAAGTATGTACTATAGGATATAAATGATTGCTTTTGCTATAATTTTTGTTAAGTTTTTGGATTAATATCAATTATCCATTACACAAGTTTATCATCAAAATAATTCAATTTAAAAATAACTATAAGTTAATTTATAGTAAATTTATAGAAATCTGAATAACTGTCCACCAGTAAGTTTTGGTGGGCACATCTGTGGCCACAAAAATATTTCTTGTGAGAACTGCTATTCTAGAACATCATTAAATTTTGCCTCTTTCAGATGGTGATTCCACTGTGTTATTTAAGTCCTCTGAAGGCATCAGTGCTTTTCTTCAATTCTCATATTTGCACATCAGAATGTTGAATTTTCACTTAATTTCCTCCCACTCTGATTTTTGTCTTGCTACAGAAGGTGTACAAACATGCCACAAGTAGTACATACTATACAATTTGTAGGAAAACTTCCCCAAACAAAGCATTCCAACTATTTTCAGCTATTTGTTTTATTGTTCTAGTATGAGGTATGTTTTAGTTTCAATTAAAAATAACAGGTAAATTTAGAATCAGTCATGCCATATGAATGGAAGTCACAAAATTGCTAAGGCAAAACCTCAAAAATGTAAGGGTTAAAACATTAGACCTATAAATAATAAAAAGACTGTCACAGAAACAAACAGCCAAAAAGAACATCAAGGCCTGTCAAGAGATTGCAGATATGGGAATCTCAGTATAGTATAACATTCAGATAAAGAATCAAGCTAAAGAAGTTATATTTATGATAGTGATTCATTCACTTTTGGTTAGGCTATATAACTTCTAATTTAGATGAGTGTCTTTCAGTAAAACTTGTTCAATCACAGTAGGTTTCTTCTCTTCATCACTACAAATTTCAGTTTCCATAATGTCTGCAATGAGTGCCACTTCATTCACACACACCCGAACCATGCGATATCTGCATTCACTTTGTCAGTCTTTGAAACACATTTCATTCTAAGTTTAGGCAATGATGCAAGTCATCAAAAATTTATTCACTATTAAAAGACAGTTCTTTGTGATTAACTCAGATTTATCTAAGAGAAAGAAGCATGCAAATCTTCATTCGTTGCATCAATCAAGGCGACAAAATCCAGCAGTTGGAGATCGCCTTTTCACGAACCTCATCCTATGCTGAAACACAAATATACTGCCACATCAATTTCATATTGTGTTTTGTTTTCAAGACACAGCACAATTTTGTTTAGCAGCATTCTTTGGTAGTTTTCTTTAAAGCACTAGATTAAGCATGAAATAGGGTTGAATTTGAAAGTGTCTGCAATTCTGCCCAGACACGATAGGAGGGAGTATATGATGAGAGCCTTGTCGATCAATTCGGCCCTGGAAAGATTGTGCAAGGCTCAAGGGGTAGAATTTTTTTCAGCCTGGACTGTACTTGTTAACAGGAGAGATTGCTTCTACAGGGATGGGATACACTTAAATAGAAAGGGTGCAAGAATATTTGCTGATGCTATCGAGGCAGTGTTAGGTGGGTCGGAAAACTGCTAGCTTGGGGGGATACAAAGACGGATAGATTAACAGTAGCCACTGGCAGAGGTGAAAGAGATTCTTGCATTGCTTCTATTGGAATGAGCAGAAGCCTGAAAAACAAGATTCAGGGTATTTCAGGGACTGCTGGGAGTCATTGCGGTACAAGTAAACACATGGGTTGTGTTAGGGCAGCTAAGAATAGAAATAGGTGCATGTATTTTTTTTTTTTTTTTTTTTTTTTTTATGTGAACCCCAAACACGAGAGGTATTAGAACCTATAGTACTTAGTACCGTGCTTGGGTTGGAGGTTGAGAAGATGAAAGAAGATATTTGTTGACATTGGACTTGAACTTCTGTAGATTGTAATTTTCAGGAAATACGTATGAAGGAAGGTTGTTCCAGAAAACGGCAGTTGAATGAATAAATGAGGAAGATGAAAAGTTGGTTCTGTGGGTTTGAAGTTGGACAGTAAATGGATGTTGGCTGGTGGCGGCACGTGTTCGGACTGTTTTGAAAGAGAGAGCGGGAATTATAGAAGCCAATTCAGAAGAACAGTGCCCATGGAAATATCTGTAGAAGAGGCATGCAGCAGAAACAGTACGTCTATGAGAAAGCGAGTGGAGAGACTCTGTTAGAGATGAATCATTAATTAACCTAACTGCCCTCTTCTGAATGGAATCAAGAAGCCTGAGAGAGGTTTTGGGGGCACCGCCCCAAATGTGGGAACAATATTCCATGGCAGGGCGGATTTGCGATTTATACAGAGTGAGCAGCTGTTTGGAAGAAAAGTAACGCCGAGAGCGAAAGAGAAAACCAAGTTTTTTAGATGCAGAGGAAGCAATATTTGTAATGTGCTTGTGCCAAGAGAGATTAGAAGTCAGGGTAATCCCCAAAAGAGATATATCCTTTTGCCTAGAAATTGGAGTGTCACTAAAGATAAGCATAGGAGCAGAAGAATCCTTTTTGCGAGATATAAGACAAGACTGAGTTTTAGAAGGGTTGAAATCAACTAAGTTGTCTTTGCCCCACTGGAGAATTACCTGAAGATCGGCATTTAAGGAATTGGTAGCAGATTTTCGAGAAGTTGAAGCTGATTGAGCAAGGCAAGGTTTCTCAAAATGGAAAGTTGAATGCAATGTGCTATCATCGGCAAAACTATGGATAGGATTTCCAGTCAATGGAAGAAGGTCATTGATATACAAGAGGAAAAGAGTGGGAGAAAGAACTGAACCTTGGGGGACACCGGCATTAGTGGAGAAGTTAGAAGACAGAGAGCCATCTACCATCACCCTCAGTGAGCGATCAGAGAGAAAACTGGATAACCAATTACTAAAAACAGTTGGCAAACCATAAGATGGAAGCTTGTTTAGAAGACCTTTATGCCAAACATGATCGAAAGCCTTTGAGATGTCAAGAGCAACTGCTTGTGTTTCACCGAACCTTTCCATTGAAGTAGTCCATAAATGGGTAACATAAGCCAGAATATCACCAGTGGATCGACACCGACGGAATCCATACTGGCGATCGTTGATCAGACGGAAGGTTTCTAGGTAGTTTAAGAGTTGGCGGTTAATTGATTTCTCCATTACTTTAGAAAGAGTAGAAGTAATTGCAATGGGACGATAATTGGATGGGAGGGATTTGTCACCCTTTTTAGGAACTGGCTGGATATGAGCAAATTTCCAAGCAGAAGGAAAAACACCTTTGGAATAAGAAAGTGAAAAAAGGCGGCAAAGAATAGGAGTAAGTTCAGGAGCACAGATTTTGAGAACAAGTGGAGAAATACCATCAGGACCTGGAGCTTTCTTAGCATCAAGATTCATCAAAATCCTTCTGATATCCTTTTGACGGAAGACCACAGGAGGCATTGAATGGACCGTGTTGGGAATGGTGGGAGGTGTTTTACCAAGTTCATTAATACATGAGCTGGAAGAAAAATGGGATGCTAGCAGGTCAGCTTTATCCTTGGCTGAAGTGACAACAGAACCATCTGGTTTGGACAGAGGTGGAAGCAGAGATGGGCAAAAGTTGCGGCCAATAGCTTTGGCAAGAGACCAGAATGCTCGGCTACCATTAGGGCAAGAAGCAAGTTTTCTACTCTTAGCCTGTTCAAACTCTAGTTTGGACTGATTAATAACTGCTTTACAATTGTTGCGAGCTTTGGTGTAGGCAGAAAATGAAACTGAAGAATTAGAAACAAGCCAATTACGATATGCAACATTCTTCTCTTGAACAGCCTTAGCACATTTATTGGAAAACCAAGGTTTAGATAAAGGACGAGATTTTAAAGTGGAGTGTGGGATAAAGGATTCCATTCCTGCAAGAATAATTTCACTGACACGATCTGAGCAAACGTTGACATCAGGAGTTTTGAAACAGTAATCCGACCAAGGAAAAGAAGAAAAGAAGTCTCGCAGGTCATCCCATTTTGCATTCTTGTAATGCCAAACAACACGAGGTTGGGAATAGCCATGAGATAAAGGTTCCATTGGAGAAGAGACAATCACCAAGTTGTGATCTGAAGTGCCTAAAGGACCTCTCACTTCGACCGTGTACTTAGAAGGGTTGTTTGTGAGAAAAAGATCAAGCGTATTGGCTGTATGATTAGGATTGTCCGGTATTCTTGTAGGTAAATGAACAATCTGTGCTAGGTCATTAGTAATTGCAAAAGCCTCAGCATCTCGACCTGCTGGGTCGGTGTGACTAGAAAACGGAAGCCAGCTGGAGTTGTGAACATTAAAGTCACCAAGGAAAATTACCTCACTGTTAGGAAAGTTGGACTGGAGAAAGTCAAGTTGCAACGAGAGGAAGTCAAAGAGCTCCAAGTGATTAGTGGAGTTGGGAGAACGGTAGAGACAACAGATGAATTTGACATAATGAGGTAGAGAGATTTTGAGCCAGAGAAGATCAAAGAGAGGAGATTCCAAATTGCCAAGTCTCTGACAGGGAATATCAGAACGGACATATGCACAAGTACCACCTTTGAGGCGAAAGGAATCATACAGCGAATAATTTGGGCATCTGAGATGAACAGTAGTTGAATCAACCGCTAACTGAGATTCTGTCAGAAAAAGTACATGGGGTTTGGCAGACTGCAAGTGGAAATGGACATCGTTGAGATTAGAATTGAGACCACGTATATTTGTGAAATGAATTAGGAAATCCTTGGGAGGTTTAGATCTTTTCGCAGATAAGCTTGTTCTATTAGTTTGACAATTCATGGTGTATTCAATAGTAAGAAAAAGTGGGTGGGACATGCTGTATGAAGTAATGAAATTTTTGGATATGGCGTACATGTGGGAAGAATATACCCAGATCCTTGACATAACGTGGCCTCGACAATGCTCCCCGCATACACACTACTCGGACTCCCTCCAGTCACTATCTGGCAGAGTAGAGGTAGCAAGATTATACACTAGCTGATCCGGAAGCCTCCTAGAGAGTTACCAATAGGTTCGGTCCGGTGTACTAACTAGCGGCCGGCCTGTGAAAACCGTTTTAGAGCTGTACCCTCGAAATGTAAGGAATATTGGATCTCGCCACAACGTTCATCATAACCTCAAAAGTCATCAATCATACTGCATGATGGAAGAGATAGGGAAGGGTTGACCGGAACTTAGCTCTAGAGACTAAACATGGGTTCCACCACTTCAAGCCTCCAATAAGCAAAGTGGTGGTATTTCACCGGTTGATGAGAGTCATCTACCACCTAGTGAGAGTTGCGTGTACACCAATGCTAGGAGTTTAGTAAATAAATTGGATGAATTTGAGGTATTGCTCAAAACATCAAAGGCAGATATTGTTGGGATATCAGAGACTTGGTGTCACACAGATATAAGGAATGCAGAACTGGAATTTGGGGAGTACAACGTCTACAGAAAGGATAGACTGGATAGGAAGGGAGGAGGGGTTATGCTATTAGTTAAGAAATACATAAAATCCAAGGAAGTGAAGCCAGTCAACATCGCTGGACAATACAGTGTCGAGTCAGTTTGGTGTGACATAAGCATTGGGAGATCAAAATTGAGAGTACGAGTGTGCTATAGGCCTAATGACTCTGATGAGTATAATAAAAAACTGTACAGGGAAATAGAGTGGGCCAGTAAATCAGAGAGTCTTATAATGGTGGATTTTAATTTCCCAGATAGTGACTGGAATTTGGGGGCTGGTCATTCACACACTAGCAAGGCTTTTGTGGATTTATTGGATGATTGTTTTTGATACTCTTGATTTGATTATCAGCAGTGATTCTTCATGCATTAAGAATCTGCAGATAAATGAACCACTAGGTGGCAGTGATCACAGTGTGCTGAAGTGGGATTTACTCAAAGAGGTAACTACCATTAGGGGTAAAGGGAAGGGTTATTGCTTTCATAAAGGTGACTACGATGGACTGAGACAGTATTTAAATTCTATACAGTGGGACCAACTGATGATGTTACCAACAGCAAATGCAAAATGGGAAGCATTCAAAGAACTTATCTTGGAAGGTACTAGGCTTTACATACCAAATAAGAAATATTGTTCAAGGTTTAGGCCTAAATGGATGTCAGATGAACTGAAGAGGCATATGGCAGAGAAGAAACATGCATGGGATATATACAAATTAACAAATGACACAGAAGCCTATGATAGATACAAGTTACAAAGGAGGTTAGGCAGGCGAAGGCAGATTACGAGTATCTTTGGCAAGGGATGCAAAGAAAAACAGCAAAGAGTTCTTTACTTATGTAAACTCTAGAAGCAAGGGGATGAATCAGATTGTTCCTCTTGATATCGATGGGTCAACTGTTGATGATCCTGCTCAGGTAGCTAACAAACTAAATTAATATTTTGCATCGACATTCACACATGAGGAGTTATTTAGCGAGGGGAAAGCCAGAGGTGTATTCAACTCTAGCAGTAAGCTAGAGAATCTTGTAATAACTGAGAGTAAAGTGGAGGAGAAATTGTTGAAAATAAACACAAGAAAGGCACCTAGGGTGGATGGGATCTATCCAGTTATATTAAAGGAGGCAGCAGAGGAAGTAAGCAAACCCTTAGCCATAATTATGAGAGCTTCCTTGGACTCAGGGGAGGTACCGAAGGACTGGAGATGTGCAAATGTGACCCCAATTCACAAAGGAGGATCAAAGGCTGACACAAGCAATTATAGACCTGTGAGTTTAACTTCTGTTCCAGGAAAATTAATGGAGGCATGATTAAAGAAGCACTGCAGGATCATTTAGACAAGACTTCAGTTATAGCTCGGACACAGCATAGTTTTGTTAAGGGGAAGTCTTGCCTGACCAATTTGATTGGATACTATGATGCAGTCACAAAGAAACTGGATGCAGGGAATAACTTTGATATTATATACTTGGATCTTAGAAAGGCTTTTGATACTGTTGCACATGGAAGACTGCTGCACAAATTGGAGCAGTGTGACATTGGAGGCGAATTGCTGCTGTGGATAAAGTGGTAGCTGTGGGGGGGGGGGGGAAGACAGAGAGTGGTAATCAATGGACACTGCTCGTCGTGGACTAATGTTATTAGTGGAGTCCCTCAGGGCTCAGTGTTGGGTCCATTATTGTTTTCTGTATTCATAAATGATATTGATGATGGTATATAAAGCTCAATGTCGAAGTTTGCAGATGATACAAAGGTAGGCAGGGTTGTCAAGGACACTACTGACACTATGCTGCTGCAACAGGATCTGAAAAGGTTGAGCAGTGGGCTGAGAGGTGGCAAATGAAGTTTAACATTGACAAATGTAAAGTACTACACATGGGAAACAGCAAACCCAGAGCAACGTATCAACTCTGTGGTACTACACTGACAGTGGTAGAGAATGAAAGTGACCTGGGGGTGGTTTTGCAGGCAGATATGAAGTTCTCTGAGCAGTGCAGACGGGCTGCAAGAGTAGCTCATGGTGTATTGTCAATGATATATAGGAATTTTTCCAGCAGGGATAAGGAGGTGATTATTCCCTTGTATAAGGAAATGGTCAGGCCACACCTAGAGTACTGTATACAGGTCTGGAGGCCTCATTTCAAGAAGGATGTAGAGCTGCTGGAACGAGTACAGAGAAGGGCAACAAGATTAGTGAATGGAACAAAGGGGTGCTCTTACGAAGAAAGGCTCAAGTTTTGCAAATTACAGTGTCTGGAGACTAGGCACCGAGGTGATCTGATAGAGGTGTATAAAGTACTGAATGGTTTGAGCATGCTCAATGCTGATGGGATTCTTCCTCTCGCTCAGAATAATCACCTGAGAGGGCATAAATTCAAATTGAGGAAAGACAGATGTAGGATAGACGTGCGGAAATTTGCCTTTAGCCAGCGAGTGGTTGGTTGGTGGAACAGACTTCCATCCCTTGTCGTGGAAGTTGATAGCCTAAATAAGTTTAAGGCTCAGCTGGACAGGTTTTTTGAACGGACAGAGGGGTGAAGTGGAAGTGGGGTTTTTTTTTTTTTTTTTTTTTTGGCTGATGCTGCATAAGCTTGCTTTCTTGCATCAAATACCTCTACTAATGCTAATGCTAATGCATCAATCAATGGCTGAAGAACTTATGTCATATTAGGTAACAGGTACTAAACAGTGATTGCACGTAGGCCATTTATTTGGTAATGAGGGGTGCAGTTAAGCACAAACAGCAAAAGTTTTCTATTGTGAATGCTCATCTTGTGATCTGAGTCTCTGTTCCATTCTCTGTAGATTTTTAATGACATCTTAGCCTTTTTGTTTGCTCAACACAGTCAGCGTTGTCTTTAAATCCTTAAAGCATCAAGGCTTCTGGGTTTTCTCAATGATTAAAAATCATAGAAAAGCCTCTTCTGGCACAGAAGAGGAAAATATTTGCTGATAGGTGAATGGTAATCTGATGTTTGCCTTTTTTCCACCACTACATTTCTCACCTTTAATTGAAAGTGTTTTAAAGTAAAAAAAAAAAGTAAATTGCAGCCATTATCAACCCACTGCCTCCACCATGCTGAGGGAAATGGACCATAATCTGCCACGCTGGTCCAGTGCGGGTTGGCAGATCGACTGTATTTAGCAGTCAGGGGCTTGAACCCCGGTCTACCCAAAGAGCGTGTGCCACTGCACACTCTCTCTCCTGACCACTCGGTTACGGAAGCATTTTATCTGATAGTAATAAAAAAAAAAAAAAAAACTCAAGTTTGGTCAGCACTGAAGCCGTTATTCTCGTTATATGTGAACAAAATATTTTTTAAATGATTCCTCCTTCCATTCCTTTGTAGCTTCAGTGTTGACGGCTGCACTTTTGCAGTGAACTTTTTTGAAAGACAGCCCATGACGAGTCTTAAATTTATAGAACCATCTATCGGAAGACTAAATCTATACTATTCATCCAATGCTCAAATGATTCAGCCTTAGTTTTTAAAAGATCTTCAAGTTCCAAATACTTGGCCTTTGTGCTCTAATCGTACCTGGTGCAACAGATTTCTCTAAACTTCAAATTTTTATTTGATCTTTCAGAATGCTGAACAGCATACTCAGAGATCAACTAGATTGGTGAATTTAGTGATATTGGTCTTAGAATGCCCACCATTATTTACAGCTTGTAAAATCTTAACTTCATCTGTGATTGGCAGAGATACTTATTTTTGAGGAACCATACAGATAACCCAACAGTCTATTCTGTATAATAAAACGTGCTTCAAGTTGATTTCATTACGCTAATGAGTATGAGAAATTTCCAATGAGAGTAGGAAATGGACAAGTGATTCCTTACGGGCAGCCTGCTCACCATCAGCTTCCATATTTTTTTCATTTTGATATATAAATATTGTAATAAAAAAAATAAAAAAATAGAGTGGCAAAATTTTTTTTGGATTGTTATGGAGAATTCATCATAACATATAAAATAGCATTACGTTGATGGGGAAATCAGCTGGGTCCTACCACATACGTTATTCATTGAGGTTACCAGCTATTGTAACATATTGAGGAGGGTCACTACGAAGAGTTTAAACTGTAATTAATATTCTTATATTAATTGAAAGGCTAAAGGGATGTGACTTTTCCGATGGTTGGCTAGGGTTTCAAGACTTGAAGAGGAATAAGAACGATCCACATATTTGGTGAACAAAAATCATGCAGTCAAAGAGCAGCATAGGAAAGACATTTGCAAAAATAGCACAAGATCTATTAATCTGTATCTATTTTTAGTATCTATTAATCTATAGATAATAGTAAAAATTATAATAGCTGGCACTAGATGATCCAAAAAAACTAAATTAACCAGAAATTGACTAATAAGGCTCATTAAATTTCACTATTCCATCAACTATCAGTACCTAGCACTGATTTTGAGAGTTCACACAAAGTCCAAACTTCTTTGGGTGGCAGCCACATGGTGTGACACTAACAATTGCTTCCTTCATTTGCCAACTTGTTATAGTAACACTATGGAAAGTAGGTGAATGAAGTTGGCTAACACTATTACAGTGCAGTGCCAAGAACATTTTATCATGCTTTTTTGTAATTTTTTTTTTTTTTTTTTTTGGTGGGGGAAGTGAAAAACAGATCAGTAGTGTTAATGATCAAACAGATATAATGTAATAAACTTCAGCTTTAATCAAACTGTAACAAGTTAATGAGTACAGCATGAGATTTTCAATGATCTCTGACATATGAAAGCAGAAAGATGACAGAAGATTCTGCCACTAAATCAATCAAGGTCATGTTCCATGACCATGAATGAATGCCATGTTCCAAATGTGTGCAACCTGACTAGTGCTGTAGGAGCGTTTATGATTAAATGCACTAAGGGAGTATCTATCTCTGTATTCACTAACAGAAAAGGCTAAAGGGGGTGTGTGCAAAAATGGAGCTTACTGAGGAGTGTGCCTTTTCTGATGGTTGGCTAGGGGTTCAAGACTTGAAGGGGAATAAGAATGGTCCACATATTTGGTGACCAAAAATCATCCAGTCAAAGAGCAGCATAAGAAATATATTTGTAAAAATAGTGCAAGGGTAAGATTTAATACTTGAGTAGATATATAATGAAATGAAACACACACTGTTTGCCTAATAAGAAGTAATAGATGGTTTTCAGTTAAATACGGATCGACTTGTGCTGCTATGTTGCACAAATGCTGCTGGCATTCATTGTGTGACTGTTGGTTATTGAACAATACCAATAACTGCTGAACCAAAATGTTCAGCATTAACTTATGGTGTACAGAGGACAATGGAATTCCTGGATGGACAGAGATTTTTAAACACTGATTTTTACTTTTGTTTTCTTGGTAAAAATAAAATTTCTATGTGAAAGATTTCTAAACTTACTGTCAGCAAGCATGCCAAAATGCTGACAGTAAGATGGGGCCTTACTTGAGGATATGTGGGCCCTAGGCAAAAGTTTTTTTGGGCCCCTGTAAAAATGCTTATTATGATTCCTTATACAAAGGGTACTAGGAAAGTTTTGCAATACAGCTTTGTTTATTAATTTTTTCAAAGTAATTTCCTCTACATTCAATACACCTCTCCATCCTCCGAAACCAATCTTTAAACCAGTTCTGCCAAGTTTCACTAGGGAGTAAAGCACACTCGTTGTCCCAAGCCCGTAGAAGGTCCTCATCACTGGAAAACCGCCTCCCTTTTAGCTTCATTTTCACATGCGGGAACAATGCAAAGTCGCAGGGTGCAAGGTCTGGACTGTAGGGAGGGTGCTCGAGAAGTTTCAGTCCTGTCGTGGTCAAATATTCGGTGCAGGCTTTGGCGCAGTGAGCTGGAGCATTATCGTGATGGAGGTACCAGGTGTCCATTCTTGACTTCGGCCGCAGGTTCTTCATAGATCCAATGACTTTAGGCAGGCATTGTTCAGTATACCACTTAGCTGTGACTGTCTTCTGTGTGTCCAAAACGACACGTTCCACGATTCCACTCGATTTGAAAAATACAGCTATCATTTTCTTCTTTACAGATCGGGATTTTCTGACAATTACGGGTGTGTTGTCATCATCAAAGACCCAAACTTTGTTTTGAGCCTTGGTCGGCAGATCGTAATAGTACAGTCAAGTCTCGTCACCTGTCACGATGTTGTTCACATACCGAGATTGTCCCTTATCAAACTTTTTTAACATCTCCCGGCACCAAGTCACACGTCGTGTCATCTGCTCTTCAGTCAGTTGATGCGGCACCCAGAGAGAACAAAGTTTCTTCACGTGCAAATGATCTTGCAGAATCGAACGAATTGCTGTTGCATTTAGGCCCAAAGTATCCTCTATCTGTTGGTAGGTCACTCGCCTGTTTTCGTCAAGCATTTTCCTCACAGCAGTAACGTTTTCCTCCGTAACTGACGTTCGTGGCCTTCCCGGCCTCTCAGAATCCTCCAGAGTGAAATTTCTCCTTTGGAATTCTCTATACCACCTGAATATCGTTGTACGATGTGGACAATCATCATCTAGTGCAAGAGTCATTTCTTCTAAGCACTGGTCTATGGTTAAACCACGCACGAAATTATACCGCAAAACTGTCCTTATCTCATTTCGTGACCACGATGCCATCGCAAGCACTTTACACTCTCACTACTAATGAATAACTGAGCCCATCGACTTGGCGCGGCGGCTACTATGCACGTATGAACATGTCTCAACATGCAGCAACAAGCAGCTTCCTGTGATTCATTGTTGCGTCATATTGCAAAACTTTCCTAGTACCCTTTGTATATCATAATATTTATTATGATTCACAATAATTATGATTTATAAGGACCACGAGCACTCATGCTCATTGATGCACTACTGGATATTGCCAATTTTGGCTGGGTCCATTGCCATTTATGGAACCCCCTCAAAGTATGGGCCCAAGCACATGTCCAGTTTTACCTAAGCATAAGATGGGCCCTGCGGTAAGTGAACAGTGTTACATGATAACTGAAATGCACAACCTGACGAACTTGATTTGTGATAGGTAAATATTTATGTTGTTTATGTCCCTCCAAATGTGCCAGTCCTTTTACAACATATGGACCAAGGAGTCATAAAAATATGAAGTGCTCTTACCAATAAGATTTCCTTTGCAAGTTTCTGAATCAGGCAGGCACAATTTCAAGGCACTTCACTATTGAATATGCAGTTTACAATGTTATCTGTGTGTAGAATTCAATTAAGGCAAAGCTTTGTGCTGAGCCTAGAGAAAATTGTGACCAGCAGTGATGTTTACAGAACTCCCCCCCCCCCCCCACAAACCCTGAATATTAAGATAGTCAGGCAGCTGTGGACGAGTGGATTGATGCAGATAAAGGGACTGAAGCATTGCATACAATAACTGATAACGACTTAGCTAATGCTATTTATGAACACAAACCCTGAAAATAAAAATCTTCAGATGAAGAAATCGCCACAGAAAACCAACTATGTTACTCTGCTCTGGACTTTTTCATGTGCGAGCTTCAAAATTATATATTAAAATTAAAAGTTCCATTGCTGCACAAATTAAACACAACTTTCTTAGTGTCATAAAATCTGGGTACAAATTTAGGAATTTGTTTATTTAGAACTCTCCATATGTGTTTATGATAGCAGAAAAACTTTCATTAATTAAATGCTATTCGTTCAGCTTATTTAAATTAAGTGAAATATTTTTTGAATTTTCAGAATTATAAACAGTATATTTATAAAATAAATGGTCTAATGACTAATATCATTTAAAGTTTTAGATGTCATATCAGAAATCCTAGGCAGTTGCATAGAATTCCTGATATGACATTTCTATGCATAAATCACCAATGTGTTTACTTTTAAAAACTTAATAGGAAATCAAAATTTAACAGAGGTTTTAAAAAATGTGGTAGGGTGTGACCTGGTTTCAACTATGTCCTTTGATGTTTTAGTACTAGTCGGGGGGTAGCAAAGGAATCCAGATGTGGTGAGTAGCTTCTCACTAATTTCTAAAACTTTAGGCATCCTAGCAGATAACACTATGGTCTCATTTTGCTGCATGAAAACCTGGTTAATATCTTTGTATTAAGCAAGGCACAAAATATTTTGTCTTGCTTAACCTTTTCCTTTGCAAATTTTCCAAATGTGTATGGGTTCATAGTAGTGAGGTTTTTGCTATGGCTAGCTCTGTAGAGTGAATATTTTTGTGGAATTTTACAAAAATAATAAAAATGAAAACTTTGTACCTAAATGCTTTTAAATGTTAATTTGTTAAATATTTTTACCTGATTTCCCAGTAATAACATGAAATTATTGACAAAAAAATCGAAGCAAATTTTTTTTTTAAATTATGTAAAAAATTCATGGTTATTTATTTCTAATGCAGCAGTATACTTTCTATCTTTTAATATATCATTTACTTCAGTTTCATCAATTTCTAAATCCAAATTCCAGAAAACTTTGTCTTTTTAAAATCTGAATTGGGCAGCAGCAATTGTAATTTCAGTTGTAATTACAGTTGTAATTTCTTTCTCTGATTTTCCAAGCTTTTATTGTGCTGTCATCTTTTAAAACTATCTAATATTAGTTGGAAGCATAAATAAGAAATGGCAGTGCACACACACACTGGAGGATTTCAAAACAATCTACGTTAGCAGATGTTTTATTTTAATTGTATATGAAACACCCTTGGAAAACAAATAATATTCAATGGTGATTTCTAATAAGAACATTTTGTTTATATGAAGTGAAGTAATGTTCAAGCATTAGCTTTACCTGTGCATTGTGCCTTTCAAGCATGGTTGCCATTTGTTGCTCTAATTTTTTAAACTTTGCCTGTTGCTTCTTCTTTGCTTTTTCAAAGGCTGTTACCAAGGCACTAAAAGAAAAGTATTCAAATAAATGATCAAATTTTTAATATTTAAACAAAAAATTAGAATAAATGTTTTTCTAAACAAAAAGCTTGAACATAATATATGTGGATGTGAATTTCTTGACTATGATATGGCTGCCAGATGCTACAATTAGCTGTAACATGGCCGACAGGAAGTTTATTGTTATAAAATATTGCTGCAGAGGCCACAGAAGAGAGCAATGAATGTAACATAAGGATATAGATTAAATCTTGGTTATAGAGGCCATGGAAATAATAAATTTAGCCATAAACACAATGTATTTGTATAGTATACAGATGTAAGCAAATGCATGTCTATACAAAGCTGAGATAAAGCAGTAAATAAGGCACTCTTGCTCATGATGACACATTAGGTGTAATCATAAAGTTTTGACATCTAATATTTGGGAAATGAATAACTTTACTGGCTATTTGGTTGAACCTTCAAGTAGCCCTTGATATTGTAGACACCAAGTCCAATACTTCTGGAAGAATTCTGATAGGCTTCGTTCAAAATTGCTAATAGCTCTTGTGTTGTTTTCTGAATAATTTTCTCAGTCATTACAAATCTGTGTCTTTTCAAAGGATCACAGAAAGCTAAATCTAGAATCAAGTGAGTATGGTGGACAGGTAACTACAGTGAGAGAGTGTTTTGCAAGAAATTATCAGAAGTGTGTCGGGTCATGATGCAAGTTCCAATTTCCTGAAAACCACCTTTCCTGCTGTTTTCTCCAAAAAGCATCAGAAATCACTGTAGAACTATTTTGTAGTATTCCTAATTCACTGTCTGACCATGAGGGACAAATTTATAATGAACAATGTCCCCTCAGTCAAAAATACTATAAGCATGATGTTCACATTTCATTGAGACTGTCTTGCTTTTTTGGGCTTTTGAGAAGACAGTCTCCTATTGAAAGGACTGGGCTTTTGTTCTGGGTCATAACCATATAACCACAATTCATCATCAATAATGACAGAAGAAACAAAGTTTGAGTCACAAAGTTTGAGAAACAAAGTCAGCAGAATGTTTTTTTTTTTTTTTTTTTTTGTAGTTGTTGGCGCATCGGCTTCTGTGGCCATAATGCACCTCCCAAGGTGTTTGCAGTACTTTGATCCAAGCCTGAAGCGGAATTCGAACCCGCGACCTTTGGGTTGCGAGGCAGGCACTTTACCCACCCGGCTAGCCCAGTCGGCCAGCAGAATGTTGATGTAGGTCCTGACATGCTGCTCTCCATGATCATCGCTGAGGATTCAAAGCACAATCTGGGATGAAGCAAGTCACATTCCCAAATCTTGTGATAAAACTGAATGAATAGTCCTACAAGAATTTGCAATTTCACTAGCAACTTCATAGACAGTTAAACATTGGTCACTCCTCATTAAGTCATAAACACAAGCTTCAGTAAATGAAAGTCTAAGAATGACATATAACATATTCTCTGAAAGCTGTTTTTAACAATTCTCAGGTTTCTGTTGCAGTTTCCTTAATTAAAAAAAAAAAAACTTAAAGCAAATTCACTGCTCAGTAAAATCAGTCATTTAAAAATACAAAAAACACATAAACTACCTTTTATTCAACATGCACTAATTCAAACTGACCTGACTGCAGATAAACAACTGATTTTCATGTGTTATTATGTCTAAATGAGTCAATGAATATATTGAAATAAGTCACAACTCTGTGCACTGCCACAAGTCAGTTCCTGAACTTTCTGATTTCATCACCTCATAGGTAACTCATCATCAACAGCAAGCAATGCCATATTGCATATTCTCTGAAATGGTTTGATATATATTTATTACAAAGGAAACTGGATATTCAATTTTTTATGTATAATTGTAATACTGTACATCCTTCTTTATGTATAATTGTAATAGTGTACATCCTTCATTATGTATAATTGTAATAGTGTACATCCTTCATTATGTATAATTGTAATAGTGTACCCTCATCTTATTAGCTCATTGTTCACGCCGATTTATTTTGGCAGCTTCCTTAGTAGTATTAACAATTCAATACCATACTATCCTAATCATCAAAGTTCTGGAGACTCCAGTAAATTCGGATGCTTTTTAATTCAAAAGTTTCATGAGCTGACTTTTCAGGATAGACTTCTAATAATCAGCTGTAAAATTCATTACAATTTTCTTAAACTGATGTCCTGGAATGTTTTTCTTCAGAAACAATAGGGTACCACTACATTATATTGTCTCTTTCAAAATAAAAAAAAATAACCTCATTGACAGCAATATGTTGTTGTTATGGGAGTTTGATGGCACATAAGCTGCTTTGGCTATAATGCACCTTGACAGCAATATAGAACACTGGCACTCAGTTATATTAAGTGCCACATTTCATAAACTTCTACCGCTTCATAATCACAGGCAAAGTATAATTCTGCTGTGTATTATATTCCATTGGCCCTGGGTTATGGACATGGGCACACACATTAAAAGGTCAAGCCTCTATGTTGCCACAAACAATGTATGACAAAATTTTCTGTTGTGCCAGTAATAAAAGTTGCAATGAATCTGTAAACTCCTATGTCTGTGGTGGTCATATATATATATATATTTTTTTTTTTGTGAACCCCAAACACGAGAGGTATAAGAACCTATAGTACTTAGTACCGTGCTTGGGTTGGAGGTTGAGAAGACGAAAGAAGATATTTGTTGACATTGGACTTGAACTTCTGTAGATTGTAATTTTCAGGAAATACGTATGAAAGAAGGTTGTTCCAGAAAATGGCAGTTGAAGGAATAAATGAGGAAGATGAAAAGTTGGTTCTGTGGGTTTGAAGTTGGACAATAAATGGATGTTAGCTGGTGGCGGCACGTGTTCGGGCTGTTTTGAAAGAGAGAGCGGGAATTATAGAAGCCAATTCAGAAGAACAGTGCCCATGGAAGTATTTGTAGAAGAGGCATGCAGCAGAAACAGTACATCTATGAGAAAGCGAGTAGAGAGACTCTGTTAGAGAAGAATCATTAATTAACCTAACTGCCCTCTTCTGAATGGAATCAAGAAGCCTGAGAGAGGTTTTGGGGGCACCACCCCAGATGTGGGAACAATATTTCATGGCAGGGTGGATTTGCGATTTATACAGAGTGAGCAGCTGTTTGGAAGAAAAGTAATGCTGAGAGCGAAAGAGAAAACCAAGTTTTTTAGATGCAGAGGAAGCAATATTTGTAATGTGCTTGTGCCAAGAGAGATTAGAAGTCAGGGTAATCCCCAAAAGAGATATCATTTTGCCTAGAAATCGGAGTGTCACTAAAGATAAGCACAGGAGCAGAAGAATCCTTTTTGTGACATATAAGACAAGACTGAGTTTTAGAAGGGTTGAAATCAATTAAGTTGGGTTTGACCCACTGGAGAATTACCTGAACATCGGCATTTAAGGAAATAGTAGAAGATTTTCGAGAATTTGAAGCTGACTGAGCAGGACAAGGTTTCTCAAAATGGAAAGTGGAATGCAATTTGCTATCATCGGCAAAACTATGGATAGGATTTCCAGTCAATGGAAAAAGGTCATTAATATACAAGAGGAAAAGAGTGGGGGAAAAACTGAACCTTGGGGAACACCGGCATTAGTGGAGAAGTTAGAATATAGAGAGCCATCTACCATCAACCTCAGTGAGCGATCAGAGAGAAAACTGGATAACCAATTATAAAAAACAATTGGCAAACCATAAGATGGAAGCTTGTTTAGAAGACCTTTATGCCAAACACAATCAAAAGCCTTTGAGATGTCAAGAGCAACTACTTGTTTTTCACCGAACCTTTCCATTGAATTAGTCCATAAATGGATAACATAAGCCAGAATATCACCAGTGGATCGACACTGACGGAATCCATACTGGTGATCGTTGATCAGATGGAAGGTTTCTAGGAAGTTTACGAGTTGGCAGTTAATAGATTTCTCCATTACTTTAGAAAGATTAGAAGTAATTGCAATGGGACGATAATTGGATGGGAGGGATTTGTCACCCTTTTTAGGAACTGGCTGGATATGAACAAATTTCCAAGCAGAAGGAAAAACACCTTTGGAATAAGAAAGTGAAAAAAGGCGGCAAAGAATAGGAGTAAGTTCAGGAGCACAGGTTTTGAGAACAAGTGGAGAAATACCATCAGGACCTGGAGCTTTCTTAGCATCAAGATTCATCAAAATCCTTCTGATATCCTTTTGACGGAAGACCACAGGAGGCATTGAATGGAGCGTGCTGGGAATGGTGGGAGGTGTTTTACTAAGATCTGCTTGAAGAGAAATGAGCTTAAAGAAAAATGGGATGCTAACAGGTCAGCTTTATCCTTGGCTGAAGTGACAACAGAACCATCTGTTTTGGACAGAAGTGGAAGCAGAGATGGGCAAAAGTTGCGGCCAACAGCTTTGACAACAGACCAGAATACTCGGCTACCATTAGGGCAAGAAGCAAGTTTTCTACTCTCAACCTGTTCAAACTCTAGTTTGGACTGATTAATAACTGCTTTACAATTGTTGTGAGCTTTGGTGTGGGCAGAAAATGAAACTGAAGAATTAGAAACAAGCCAATTACGATATGCAACATTCTTCTCTTGAACAGCCTTAGCACATTTATTGGAAAACCAAGGTTTAGATAAAGGACGAGATTTTAAAGTAGAGTGTGGGATAAAGGATTCCATTCCTGCAAGAATAATTTCGCTGACATGATCTGAGCGAACGTTGACCTCAGAAGTTTTGAAACAGTAATCTGACCAAGGAAAAGAAGTCTCACAGTTCATCCCATTTTGAATTCTTGTAATGCCAAACAACACGAGGTTGGGAATAGCCATGAGATAAAGGTTCCATTGGAGAAGAGACAATCACCAAGTTGTGATCTGAAGTGCCTAAAGGACCTCTCACTTCGACAGTGTACTTAGAAGGGTTGTTTGTGAGAAAAAGATCAAGCGTATTGGCTGTATGATTAGGATTGTCTGGTATTCTTGTAGGTAAATGAACAATCTGTGCTATGTCATTAGTAATTGCAAAAGCCTCAGCATCTCGACCTGCTGGGTCAGTGTGACTAGAAAACGAAAGCCAGCTGGAGTTGTCAACATTAAAATCACCAAGAAAATTACCTCACTGTTAGGAAAGTTGGACTGGAGAAAGTCAAGTTGCAAAGAGAGGAAGTCAAAGAGCACCAAGTGATTAGTGGAGTTGGGAGAACAGTAGAGACAACAGATGAATTTGACACAATGAGGTAGAGAGATTTTAAGCCAGAGAAGATCAAAGAGAGGAGATTCCAAATTGCCAAGTCTCTGACAGGGAATATCAGAACGGAAATATGCACAAGTACCACCTTTGAGGCGAAAGGAATCATACAGTGAATAATTTGGGCATCTGAGATGAGCAGTAGTTGAATCAACTGATAACTGAGATTCTGTCAGAAAAAGTATATGGGGCTTGGCAGACTGCAAGTGGAAATGGACATCATTGAGGTTAGAATTGAGACCACATATATTTGTGAAATGAAAAAGGAAGTGCTTGGGAGGTTTAGATCTTTTCGCAGATAAGCTTGCTCTATTAGTTTGACAATTCATGGTGTATTCAATAGTAAGAAAAGGTGGGTGGGACATGCTGTATGAAGTAATGAAATTTTTGGATATGGCGTACACGTAGTAAGAATATACCCAGATTCTTGACATAACGTGGCCTCGACAATGCTCCCCGCATACACACTACTCGGACTCCCTCCAGTCAATATCTGGCAGAGTAGAGGTAGCAAGATTATACATTAGCTGATCCGGAAGCCTCCTAGAGAGTTATCAATAGGTTCGGTCCGGTGTACTAACTAGTGGCCGGCCTGCGAACACCATTTTAGAGCTGTACCTTCGAAATGTAAGGAATATTGGATCTCGCCATGACGTTCATCATAACCTCAAAAGTCATCAATCATACTGCATGATGGAAGAGATAGGGAAGTGGTGACCGGAACTTAGGTCTAGAGACTAAACATGGGTTCCACCACTTCAAGCCTCCAATAAGCAAAGTAGTGGTATTTCACCGGTTGATGAGAGTCATCTACCACCTAGAATCATATGGCACATAAATGGAAATTTAGTTTATTTTCTTAAATGAAACTATATTATTCTACATCAGTGCGCCTTATTTTTTTCTGTTTACCAGGCTATAACAATTTTATTTGATAATTCACGCTCAGTTAGATTATGTGATTTACTATGTGAAAACAGTAAAAGTCACAGCACAAGCAACTAGATATTCTGGGACTTTGTAATTGTAGGAACTTTTAATTATAAATAGAGAGAGAGAGAAAGAGAATCTTTTTATTGCACCACCTTCAATTGTGACAATTATATGATTGGATCGTGTAAAATCAGTTTTACACGATCCAGAAGGCCAGGGGTTAAAACTATAGAGATGATAACAAGCAGATATATTACAGAAATTAATAAATTGCCATTAAGTGATATAGGACATAAAACAAATTAAATGAAATAACATCAAGTGACATAAGACATTAACAAGCCGATACAATGACTTCCCTAATGACATTAAGTTATACTTTTTTTTTTTTATTTTTAGAAGCTCCTCAGTTTTAAAAGAGAAGCCCCTAAAAATAAGATTTCGTTTAATCAAAAAAAAAAAAAAAAACACCCCACTGTGAAATCACACAAGACAATCACAGTCGAGGCATAGAGATATCACAGAGTCTCGTAAAATTACAGCCTCATATTCATATAATTTGATGAGACAGAATATGATTTGATATTCTGTTTTTAGTTTCATTCGATCATGATGGATCAATGATCAACTGATTATTAAATTGTGATCTAGTGCCTCAGTTAATCAAGCGTAAACTGCACCTCTATTACTAATTTTAAACATCAAGAGTGGAACAAACTTCTCTGTGATAGTGCCTATTCATTCCCTTTATCTTGTTTAGACAAGATAAAGGGAATGAATGTTCCCTTTATCTTGTCCTTTATAATGATAAAGGTCATGTAAATGTTCTAATTCTGGTAATGGCATTTCATTTACTTAATGCTAAAAAATAACTATGTTAGGCCCAACACAGCTGAGCAAATGCAAGAGTACACTAGCACACGTTTCAGTTGACCATGTTAGCATTAGTAGAGGCATACGATGCAAGAAAGCAAGATTATTTATGCAGCATCAGCCAAAAAAAAAAAAACCCTCCCATTTTATCCCTCCATTCGTTCCAAATGCCTGTCCAGCTCAGCATTCAATTTATTTAGGCTATTAGCTCTCACAACAAAAGATGGAAGCTGTTCCACCAATTAAATACCCACTGGCTAAAGGCAAATTTCCACACATTATTCTATTACTATCTTTCCCTCAATTTGAAACTGTGTCCCCTCAGGTTCGTAGTCTGAGCAAGACAAAGAATCCCATCAGCATTCAGCTTGCTCAACCCATTCAAGGCCTTATACACCTCAATCAGATCACCTCACAGGTGCCTACTCTCCAGGCACTGCAATTTGCAGAACTTAAGCCTTTCTTGGTAAGAGTACCCCTTTGTTCACCTTACCAATCTTGTTGCCGTTCTTTGTACTCATTCTAGCAACTCTACATCCTTCCTAAAATGAGGCCTCCAGACCTGTACACAGTATTCTAGGTGTGTATAATGGGATTATGACCTCCGGGTCCCTGCTAGCAAAATTCTTATATATCATTGACAAGACTACACGACCTGCTCTGGCAGCCTATCTGCACTGCTCAGTGAACTTCATATTTGGCTGCACAATTACCCTCAGATCATTTTCACTTTCCACTTCCCTGAGAGAAATGTACCAATGTACCAGTTGGTACATTTCTCTGCGGTTATTGCTACCCATATGCAGTACTTCGCATTTGTCAATGTTAAACTCCAGTTGCCACTTCTCAGCCCATTTTCCCAACTTATCTAGATCCAGTTGGAGTAGTATACTGTCATTACTGTCGTTAACAACCCTGCCAACCTTTGTATCATCCGCAAACTTGGACATTAAACCTGATATACCTTCATCAATATCACTGAAAAATATACAAAACAACAAGAGCAGTGTCCATTGATTACCACTCTCTGTTGTCTCCCACTCAACCATCCCTTTATCCATTGTAGCAGCTTACCCTTGATGCCATACATCTCCAATTTGTACAGCAGTCTTCCATGTGCAACAGTATCAAAATCCTTTCCTGAAATCCAAGTATATGATATCAAAAATATTTTTGGCATTCAGTTCCTTTGTTTTTTTTTTTTTTTTTTTTTTTTTTTGGCAGTTGTTGGCGCATCGGCTTCTGTGGCCATAATGCACCTCCCAAGGTTTTTGCAGTACTTTGATCCAAGCCCGAGGCGGGATTCGAACCTGCGACCTTTGGGTTGCTAAGTAGGCACTTTACCCATCCGGCTAGCTTGGTCGGCTGTTCCTTTGTGACCACATCATAGTAACCAATGTAACTACTGGGAACACCGAGACTTCTAAATGGACCGACTCCATCAACTCCACACTTGACAGACTGTTTCCTGAAGATAATCCAGCAGACGATCTACCTGAGCACAGAGCAATACGATTAGCTAATCAAACCTATGCTTCCGAGGAAGAAACAAATCCCTTTACAATGGAAGAGTTCACAGCCGTCCTCAACAGGATCAATCCCCAAAAATGTCCAGGAATGGACCTCATTGATTACGTCTTTGTCCTTCGTTTGTTCAAGCTTAGACCCCTATATCTCCAATTGCTCTACAACAAATGTCTTCAAGAGGGAGTTTTTCCCAAGGCGTGGAAAGTGGCCCTGCTGCGACTCATAAGGAAGCCCGGAAAACCCCCAGGAGATCCGCGCTCCCTTAGACCAATTGCACTCTTGGCAAATCTAGGCAAAGTTCTAGAAAGGCTCATGGCTCTCCGAATCACACAACTGTTCCAGGAAAAGAACCTATTCTCCCCAGCGCAGTATGGCTTCACACCAGGGCGATCTACAGAAGAGGCGCTCTTTGACTTCGTCCTCCATATTGAAAACTCCACATCTAAATATGAACTGGCCATCTTGGTGGATTTTGAAGGTGCCTTCGACACTGTCTGGTGGGACAGTGCATTGGCATGCCTCCACCTAGCTAACTGTACCTCCCATCTCTACAAGCTCTTCCAGAATTATTTCACAGAGCGCACTATCGTGGTTAAATCCAATCTTCTGCAGATAACTAGACCAACCTCTCGGGGGTGCCCACAGGGTTCTGTCTTGGGGCCCTTTGTGTGGAACATGGTCCTGCACAGCTGGCTTTCTAAAACTTTTGAAGGATGCAAAATTGTGGCGTTTGCAGACGACCTGACTATGGTTGTTTCTGGGAAATCACGCTCCGACCTTGAAAACAAAGCAAATCTTGTCCTTGCAGATCTCTACTCCTGGACAGTTCTCAACAAGCTTCAAATCAGTACCAGCAAAACAAAAATGATGCTTTTTAAATCAAAGCTTGACCTACGTCACCCACCACAAATCAAGATCTCTGGACAACAGCTTCCTATTGTGACACAGGCTAAAGTCCTAGGGGTGATCATTGACCATAAGCTGAGCTTCCTTCCACATCTACAATACCTAGGGGTCAAAACGAAAAGATTTTCAGCTGCAATCATGAGGATCTCCAAGAGCAACTGGGGACTCTCCAATAAAACACTCTCTCTGTATTATAAAGCTGTTTTCATCCCCATTGTGACCTACGCAGCAGGAGCGTGGTTTCACCGGGTTCAACGAGTACATATGAAAGTCAAGGTCAACTCCATTCAACGTGCTATGCTCTTGGCCACTCACAGATTATGCCGAACAGTGTCTACAGCTGCCATCCAGGTGTTAGCTGGAACTCTGCCGCTTGATCTATTTGTTATCTTCAGAGGGCTTAACTTCAGAATTAAAAAGAAAATACCAACGAAGATACAGGGCCTAGAACTAAATCTCAATACTGACCCCAAAGCAGAAAGAGCTCGCTGTTATAAGGAACTCGTCAACATTTGGCAGTCTAGATGGAACACCTCACACACAGGCTCTGTTACCAGAAAATTTCTCCCTGATGTCACTTTCACAGCCCTGAAAACGGTAAAGACCTGGCTTTCTCTCACCTTGGAATCCTCCTACTTGGTTACCGGACACAGGTCCCTCAACGAAAAGTTACATCTACTGGGTTTGCTACCAACAGATCGCTGTTTCTGCGGCAGTTCAGAGAATGGGAAACATCTTCTTTTCGAATGCAGGTTGTACGATGACTTAAGAAGGACCCTGCTGCAGGCTGTGCCAGGCATCTCAGAACAGCAACCAGAGCCTCTACTCCAAACACCTGACAATCTAAAGGCATTCCGATCCTATGCATCCGAAGTCTTTGAGCGCAGGAAGCAGAGCTACATAGTTGTTACTGCACCTAACAATACCTCTTTGGTGACTTAAAGAGTTCTATATTCGTATGCCACCATCTTCTTCATTTTTTTTTTTTTTTTTTTCCTTCTCCACGTGCTGTCTGGAGTTCCCACTCTAGTGCAGCTAGTTTATTATTCATTCATTTTCATTTCATTTCATTTATTTATTTATTTTATTTATCTTTCTCTTCTTTAATTTCTAAATCAAATTATTCTTTTGTTTATTTTTATTAAATTATTATTGTTCTTATTTATTTAATTTGTTCTTCACGCGCTCTGCCTTGAGATCCCACTCTAGCGCAACCGATTTATTTACTTATTTTATTATTTTATATCTATTTTTTTTTTCACGCGCTCTGCTTCGAGTTCCCACTCTAGTGCAGCTAATTATTTAAATTGTTTTTTTTTCTTCTTCTTCTTCTTCTTCTTCTTCTTATTTCTTTATTTTTTATTATTATTTTTTATCATTATTATTTAATATATATATATATATTTTTTATTAATTAATTTATTATTATTATTTTACTTTTTTTTTTTCCTAACTGCACCACGGGTGGTTTTTTTTTTTTTTTTTTTTTTTTTTTTTGGGCTCTTCTGTTATCTCCTCCCTCTGGAATGGGCCCCCAGAGGAATCTGTTCCACCTTCTGGCAACACTAGGTGGGTCAGAGTCTCTCTTGAGACAATACGTGTTTTTCTGGGACTGGCCCACCTTCCCGTGGTGTGGACGAGTACCCAGAATCATCTGTCCAGGCAACTGATGCTTCTGGGTAGCCAAGTGGCCAGAACATAACAACAGAACACACACATAACACACACAAACGTACGTCACACACATATCTGGCCCATTTGTAGTGATACTGTTCTTCACAGAGACACAAGGCGGAGTTGAACAAACGTTCTAGGTGCCGCCCTTACATATACACATGTCCACATGTCATAGTAACCAATCAAATTGGTCAGACAAGACCTCCCTTTGACAAACCCATGCTGTGTCGCAAAACCCCAATTTCTGCTTAACCTGTTCAATAAATGCCTAACCCAGGGATCCTTCCCAGAAAGCTGGAAAATAGCTGAATTAAAGTTAATACTGAAAAATCCATCGAAGCCTCCAGAACAGCCTAACTCATACCGACCCATTGCCCTCTTGTCCGCATTGAGCAAACTACTTGAATGCCTCCTCCATACCAGACTCCTATCACACTACACAGAAGCTGGCCTACAATCCAATTCACAGTATGGATTTCGCCCAGGACGCTGCACAGAGGATGCTCTCTACCAAATAACCCAAGCTGCAGCCAACACTAATTACAAGTACTTTCTCCTCATAACCATTGACTTTGCCGGGGCCTTTGACATGCTCTGGTGGCCAAGCATTCTTCGCAGGCTAAGATTGGCACGCATACCAGCCAACTTATACAGGTGTATAGAAAGTTACCTTTCCAACAG
Organism: Mastigoproctus giganteus; assembly: GCF_048544385.1. NCBI lineage: Eukaryota > Metazoa > Arthropoda > Arachnida > Uropygi > Thelyphonidae > Mastigoproctus > Mastigoproctus giganteus. Next base: position 141,788,538 of record NC_143577.1, read on the forward strand.
GAAGATCACCACCTCCTCACCATACCAGAAGCTCACCAAATCTATCTACAGAGGCTGCCCACAGGGTTCGGTCCTCGGCCCGTTCCTCTGGAACATCGTCCTTGATGAGTTACTTGGTCTGGATCTGGGCCCTGTTACTATCCAAGCATTCGCAGATGATATTACCATCTCCATCGCAGCGGACACCAGAGTAGCTCTCGAGGCCGCTGGAAATCAGGCACTACAGATCTTACAGGACTGGGCAACTCTACACAAGCTCCGGATTTCTCCACAGAAGACACAATCCATACTTCTCAAAGGCACCCTACAAATATCAAGGCCACCTCAGATTAAGATACAAGGAAAAACCATCAAGCTGGTAACTTCCCTAAAACACCTGGGTATCATCCTGGATTCAAAGCTCTCCTTCTTCCAGCACCTCTCATACCTTCAAGTAAAAATCAGAAATTATGCAGCCTTAATTGTCCGAGTAAGCAGGTGTGAGTGGGGTCTGAACCGGAGAACACTCAAACTCCTGTATAACGCTATATTCTTCCCTGTTATTACATATGGATCCGGGATTTGGTACCACAGAGCAATAATTGTTCACAATAAATGCAAACTGGAAACAATTCAGCGAAGTATACTGCTTGCCATTACCAGGGCCTACTTAGAGAGAACTTACTGTTGCACAGTAAGTTCTCCGGCCCTACAGGTTCTTGCAGGTGTCCTCCCCCTTGACTTGGAGATTATCCGTCGAGGATTGCACTACTGTCTGTCGCGGGGAATCCCAGCTACCATCTTTGGACATACCATCGACACCCGCACTGACTGCAAGCAAGAAAAGAAAAAACTAGCTGCCATGCTACTACAAATCTGGCAGACAAGATGGGAGGAGACAGACAAGGGCCTGATAACTAAGAAATTCATCCCGGATGTCAAACTAGTTTATCCAAAGTCGCCACCTTGGTTCTCTCCTGGCCTCTACTGTACATATATTATAACTGTACACGGCTCTATAAATCATAAGTTAACTACCTTGGGAATCATCAATAATCCCTACTGTACATGTGGAGAAATTGAAGATTGGGACCATCTTCTTTATAACTGCCCAATTTATAACGATCTTCGAGGAACACTGTACACCAGGCTACAACACATACCTCAAGGACAGGAGCACCTGCTAATTTCTGAAGAACAATATTATAAATCATTAACGGAGTATGCACAGAACCTCTTTTCTAGGCGCAGGACTCTACAACCAACTCAAGCCAGGGATAGAAACCTGTAAAGGACTTACTCAAACTTGAAATAAAAAATCTGTACTTGACTGTTTTACCAGCATCGACTTGCTAACTTTCCATATGGTTTGGTAGGCTCCAGTGGTCTTGACCACTCCACCACAAAACATAAGTCACACTCAGCACTCTCGCTGAGTGGTTTTTCTACCCTTCTGGAGTTATCCCCTCCCCCTTTTCTCCTGGTGGGGCATATGCTCCACTGTCAATTTATGGGATGCCCTCACCTACATCCCCTTACTCTTACTTTCATCCCCCATCTTCTTCCGTACACCCTGTACTGCCGCACTCTACCTTATTTTTTATTTATTTTTATTATTTATTCACTTATTTTATTTTATTTTTTATTTATTTTATTTTATTATTATTTTATTTATTTATTTATTATTTTTTATTGTTTTTATTTATTATTTATTATTATTATTATTATTATTTATTTTATTTTTAATTGGTTTCCGTTCAGGAAGCTCAGGCAACCCTGACGGAGACCTGCCAGAGAATAATGGGCAGCCTGGCTACCTCCTAGTGGTGTGTGCGGGCAACGTGGGGTTCCACCAGGGGCCCTGCGGCCAAATTCCAGGACACACAACAGAACCCAACACAAAACTACACATTCAACACACTACACTTTTTCTGGCATTTAAAGTGTTCTGTATTTCTTCACAGTGTACATATGGCGCAGATGTGGGAAACCACAGGTGCCGCCCGACCCTAACACTATGCACACTATGTGTCTTAACTATTACTGCAGTCTTGTCTAGATGATCCTGCAATGCTTCCTTAACCAGTGATTCATTATTTTCCACAGAACACAAGTTAAACTAACAGGTCTGTAGTTACTTTTATCACCTTTTGAACCTCCTTTGTGAATTGGTGATACATTTGCACAGCTCCAGTCCACGAGAACCTCCCCTGTGTCCAAGGAAGCTCTCATAATTATGGCTAAGGGTTTGCTTCCTTCCTTTGCTGCCTCCTTTAACATAACTGGATAGATCCCGTCCACCCCAGGTGCCTTGCTTATGTTTAACTTCAACAATTTCTCCTCCACTTTGCTCTCAGTTATTACAAAATCACTTAGTTCCCTGTTAGCGTTTGATAAACTTCTGGCACTCCCCTCATTGAATAACGCCTCATGTGTGAATGTAGATGCAAAAATACTCATTCAATTTATCAGCTACCTGAGCATGATCATCAATAGTCAACCCATCTATGTTAAGTGGTCCAATCTGATTCATCCCTTTCCTTCTAGAATTTACATAAGTAAAGAACTCCTTGCTGTTTTTCTTTGCATCCTTTGCCAAAGATTTCTCATAATCTGTCTTCGCCTGCCTAACCTCCTTTGTGACTTGATTACAGATTAGTTTATACCTGCTATAGGCTTCTCTGTCACCTGATACTTTAAATGCATCCCATACATTCTTCTTCTCTGCCACTAGCCTCATTAATTCATCTGACATCCATTTAGACCTAAACCTTGAACAGTATTTCTTAGTTGGAATGAAAAGCCTAGTAGCCTCCAAAATTAAGTCCCTGAAGGCTTCCCATTTTGAATTCACTGTTGGTAAAATAATCAGTCGATCCCACTGTACAGAATTTAAAAACTGTCTGAGACCTCTGTAGTCACCTTCACGAAAGCAAAAGCCCTTCCCCTTTATGGTAGTTACAGCTTTAAGTAATTCCCACATCAGTACATTGTGATCACTGTCGCCCAGTGGTTCCTTTATCTGCAGATTCTTAATGCATGAAGACTCACTACTGATAATCAGATCAAGAGTATTACTTCCTCTGGTTGTTGCCTCTCGAACAAGTTGCTGTAGAAAACAGTCATCCAATAAATCCACAAAAGTCTTGCTAGTGTGCAAGTGATCAACCCACAAGTTCCAGTCAATATCTGGAAAGTTAAAATCTCCCCATTATAAGACATTCTGATTTACGCCCACTCTATTTCTCTGCCCAATTGCTCATTATACTCATCAGATTCATTAGGAATATAACACACATCTATTCTCATTTTTCCTTTCCCAGTGCTTATTTTACACCAAACAGACTGCACTGTCCACCAACATCAATTGGATGCACTTTCTTAGATTTTGTGTGTTTCTTAACTAACAGCATAACCCCTCCTCCTTTCCTATCCCGTCTATCCTTCCTATACACATTGTACTCCCCAAATTCCAACTCTGCAGTGCCTATATCTGTGTGACACCACATCTCTGATATCCCAACAATATCTGCCTTTGATGTCTTCACTAGCACTTCAAGCTCATCAAATTTATTAACTATACTCCTAGCATTGGTGTACATGCAAGTATACATGCACCTCTTCCTACTCTTAGTTACCCGAACACAGCCCATGTATTTACTTGTTCCACTATTTCCAAGATTTCCAGGACTGCTGGGAAGCAGTCCTGGAAATCTCCATTACCTTGCTTTCCAGTCTGCTACACATTCTAATAGAAGCAGTGCAAGAATCTTCTCTTTGTGATAGTGCCTATTTATTCCTTTTATCTTGTTTAGACAGGTCATGTAAATGTTCTAATTCTGGCAATGGCATTTCACTTACTTAATGCTAAAAAATAACTATATTAGGCCCAACACAGCTGAGCAAAATACTCAGCTGTGTTGTGCATGATTGCTAAATACAGTTAACAATTGTATTTTCCGTCAAAATGAGTAAATGTATACTCCTTTGACCAGGTCATAACAGCACAGTTAAAAATGTTTTGTTATTGTGCTATGTGTCGTCAAAAATTGTTAATTACCCATATAATACAAATATAGTACAATATGCATTTCAGGATTTTTGTTTATAAGACAAAAACTCCCAAAAAGTGACAATTTACTAAACTGTATGTACTCTGCAGGTCCTACGTAGATACCAGAATGAAACAAAAAATCGGTTGATAAGGCAAGGGCAATGATGAGCATAGGGAGGAAAAGCTATCAAAGTTTGCTGATGACTTAAAGTTAAACAGGATGGTAAATACCCAGGATCAGGCTATGCTGTTTCAGAATGGCTTGGATTGGTAACACATATGGTCTGAAAGATGGCTGTTGCAGTTTAATTCTGCTAAACGTAAGGTTTTTCGTTTGAGAAAAAGGTTGTGGATGATATTACTTTTATAACCACATTTCTGAAAAGAGAAGATGCATGCTGAGATAAGGGTTCCATGTTAGAGTGGTGTGTGTGTGTAGTAATTGGGCTACACTTTGTTAAGGCTATATTCTTGCATTCTGGCTATATCCTTGCATTCTGATTACAGGAACCAATTTACAATTATATTCTGATTATATTATGTTTATATTATATTACATGTAAACCTTGTATTACCACTTCATGGTAATACAAGGTTTACATGTTTTGGCCCATATTTATCCAAGATTTCAAGTGCATTCAGCTTGCGAACCTAGTTCACAGCAAGCTTTAGTTTTTGGTTAGCATTTATCCAGATTTAGTAATAATAACCAAAAAAGAAGGTTCATGTTCATTATTATCATATAAGAAATAACAAAGTAAATTGCAAAAGCTAATTATTTTAATACATAAGTTAAACTAAACACACTGCTTACTGATACTTTATAGTGAATTTTCCACCTTGTAGTGTGTGTGTGTGTGTGTGTGTGAGAGTGATCAGTTCTAACACTTCATAGCTTTTTTTTTTTATATATATATATCAAAAAAGATTACCTACTTACCTATTAGCTCGTTTAAGGTCATTGACAAATTCCACTGACTGCTGTGCCCTCATTTCAGAGTTCTTTGTTACCTTTTCTAAAGTACTGACCAATTCCTGAATACGTGCTTTGAGCTTTATTTCTCTTCTAGCTGCTTCATCTAATTCCTCATTATCAGAACCAGGGCATTCTCCTATCCATGATTGTAAACCACCTCTGATCACCTAATATACATCATGAAATATACAAATTTTACTGAATTCAAAATTATATTTTTGGAATAACGTGCTGTATTTGAATAAATTTTATATCATTACCAAGTATGGCAAATTTCACAAAACTTATTTAAAAAAATCAGCTTGCTAAATTACAAAATTTTTATTTAAATGATTACTGATTTTATGAATACGATGTTTATTTTTATAGTACCTATAAAAATTTCCTATGAGAAATACCTATTTGGGGGAATGCCAAAAGCTTATAAAACTAGAAATCTGAATGTTTCTGAAACAATCAATTATTTTATATTTTTTTCTTTTTTTTTTTTTTTTTATTTTTAATGATTTTTGACATTGTGAATGATATTTTACTTTGCAGCGAATATAAGTATCACAGACTAGAAAGAAGGAAAAAGCAAAAAAAAAAAAAAAAAAAAAAAGATTAATATATGTTACTGCATTAGAAGTATCTCCAAGATCGGAGTGGGGGATAGGAAATCAAAGATTCTAAGAGAAATGCCTATTTTTGGGATATATTTTTTTTTTTCTTCATTTCAACTCAGCTTTTTACAATTCAAATATGCTAATGGTGAAGTAATTTTTATTGGTGATTTTACTGTACATAACTCCAGGTCACATCAGTTTTCTAGTTGCATGCACCAACTCATTAGAAATGTTAATTCCCTTACAATACATATCATTTACCAACTAGAATTAAAAACAATCCTAATCAGGCACGTAAAAATTGAGATTGTTTAACTCACTCAAGGTGCACATAGAAAAAAAAAAAAAAAAAAGGGTAAACTGCAGCCATTATCAACCCACTGCATGGTGGAAGCCTCCTCAATAATTCATGTTAAGGGAAATAGACTATAATCTGCCACGCTGGTCCAGTGTAGATTGGCAGATCGACCACATTTAGCAGTCAGGGGCTTGAACCTCAGTCTACTCAAAGAGTGCATGCTACTGCACTCCCACAACAGACCACTTGGCCACGGAGGGCAGAAGGTACTACAAGGATGCAAAATTGTTTAGGTTCAGTTGAATTTTACTTCTCTTTTTTTTTTTTCTTTAATGGACTACTAAAAATAAAGTAAAATCTCATTAATACAAAGTCCAATGGAACTAAATTTTCATTGATAGTTCTCTGAACAGTAACAGTAATAATCAAACAGTGCAAGAAAGCCAGAGGCTTTTGCTGTACTGGCCAAAAAAAAAAAAAAAAAAAAAAAAAAAGCATTAGCATTAGTAGAGGCATATAATGCAAGAATGCAACAAGCTTATACAGCATTGACCAAAAGAAAAAAAAAAAAACCTTTCCATTATCCCCATCTAATTCACCCCAAAATGTTTGTTTAGTTCTGCTTTGAATTTATTTTATCTGTGAACTTCCACAATGTGAGATGGAAGTTTTGTTCCAGCAATCAACTACCGGCTGGATAAAGGCAAATTTCCACACATCTATTCTACAACTGTCTTTCCTCAATTTCAATTTACGTCCACCTCAGGCAATTAATCTGGGCAAGAGGAAAAATCCCAACATCATTGAGCTTGCACAAACCATACAAGGCCTTATACGCCACAATCAGTTCACCTTGCAGGTGCCTAAACTCCAGATGCTGCAATTTGCAGAAATTAAGCCTTTCATCGTAAAAGCATCCCTTTGTTCCCCTCACCAGTCTTGTTGCCCTTCTTTGTACTCGTTCCAGCAGCTCTACATTCTTCCTAAAATGAGGCCTCCAGACCTGAATAGAGTACCCAACTTGTGGCCTGACCATTGCCTTATACAAGGGGATGATCACCTGCTTATCCCTGCTAGCAAAATTCCTGTATATCACTGACAAGACACCATGATCTACTCTTGCAGCCTGTCTGAACTGCTCAGAAAACTTCATATCTGACTGCACAACTACCCCCCCCCCCCAAGTCTTTTTCATTCTCCACTATGCTGAGTGTAGTTCCATCTAGTTGATATGTTACTCAGCTACTCACATGCAGCACTTTACATTTGTCAATGTTAAAGTTCAGTTGCCACCTCTCAGCCCATCCGCTCAATTTCTCTAGATCTTGTTGCAGTAGTGTACTGTCATTAACAACCCTGCCAACCTTCATATCATCTGCAAACTTGGACATTAAGCCTGATATACTTTAATCAATATCCTTAATAAATACACAAAACAACAATAGGCCCAAAATGAACCCTGGGGACTACACTAATAAAATTAGTCCACGAAGAGCAGTGACATTGATTACCACTCTGTCTTCTCCCACTCAACCATTTCTTCATCCATAGCAGCAATTTGCCCTTAATGCCATACTGCTCCAATTTGTACAGTAGTCTTCCATGTGCAATGGTACTGAAAGTTTTTCTAAAATCCAAGTTTATGATATCACATTTATTTTTTTGCATCCAGTTTCTTTGAAACCACATTATAGTATCCAATCGAATTGATCAGACAAGACTTCCCATTAACAAACCCATGCTGTGTCTGGAATATAACTGCAGTCTTGTCTAGATAATCCTGCACTGCTTCTTTAACCAGTGTCTCCATTAATTTCTCTCAGAACAGAAGTTAAAATAATAGGTCTGTAATTACTATTAGCATTAGTAGAGGCATACGATGCAAGAAAGCAAACGCATGCATCATCAGGCAAAAAAAAAAAAAAAAAAAACCCTCCACTCGTTCCAAATGCCTGTCCAGCTCAACCTTAAATTTATTTAGGCTATCAGCTTCCACAACAAAAGATGGAAGTCTGTTCCACCAATCAACTACTTGCTGGCTAAAGGAAATTTCTGCACATCTATTCTACTACTGTCTTTCCTCAATTTGAATCTATGCCCCCTCAGGTTCTTAATCTGAGCAAGAGGAAGAATTCCATCAGCATTTGGCTTGTTCATCCCATTCATTCTTGGTAAGAGCACCCCTTTGTTTACCTCACCAATCTTGTTGCCCTTCTTTGTAATCATTCTAGCAACTCTACATCCTTCCTAAAATGAGGCCTCCAGACCTGTACACAGTACTCTAGGTGTGGCCTGACCATTGCCTTGTATAACGGGATAATCACTTCCCTGTCCTTGCTAGCAAAATTCCTATATATCATTGACAAGACTCCATGACCTACCCTGGCAGCCCGTCTGCACTGCTCAGTGAACTTCATATTCGACTGCGCAATTACCCCCAGGTCTTTTTGCAGTCGAATATGAAGTTCACTGAGCAGTGCAGACGGGCTGCCAGGGTAGGTAATGGAGTCTTGTAGTACCCATACGCAGTACTTTGCATTTGTCAATGTTAAACTTCAGTTGCCACTTCTCAGCCCGTTTGCCCAACTTATTTAGATCCAGTTGGAGTAGCATAATGTCTTTACTGTCATTCACAAACCTGCCAACCTTTGTATAATCTGCAAACTTGGACATTAAACCTGATATACCTTCATCAATATCATTGATAAATATACAAAACAACAATGGGCCCAACACCGAACCTGGGGAACTCCACCAATAACATCTGACCAAGAAGAGCAGTGTCCACTGATTACCACTCTCTGTTATGTACCACTCAACCGTCCCTTTATCCATTGTAACAACTTACCCTTAATGCCTCCTGCCATTAAGGAGGAACAGAATATGAGATACAGTTAAAGTGATGCCTTTTACACTACTATCACAGTTTTTCCTTTAAGAGTTGTCTATGGTGTTTTTACACCAATATTATATAGATAATTATAACTCTTAAAAATATTATGCCCAGTTGAATTTAGTCTTACTTAAACATTATTCCTATAACAAACTCCTACTCTCAATTTTGCTTTCCCATAGCTTTTGTCACACCAAACTGATTCACAATTGCACTGTCCACCCATGTCAACTGGATGCACTTCCTAAGATTTTGTGTTTCTTAACTAACAGCATAACCCCTCCTCCCTTCCTATCCTCTATCCTTTCTGTACACAAATTACTCCCCAAATTCCAATTCTGCATTCCTTATATCTGTGTGACACCATGTCTCTGATATCCCAACAATATCTGGCTTTGATGTTTTGACCAGTACTGCAAATTCATCGAATATATTTACTATACTCCTAGCACTGGTGTACATGCAAGTATACATGCACCTGTTATTACTCTTAGTTACCCTAACACAACCCATGTATTTACTTGTTCAGCAATGACTGCCAGCAGTCCTTGAAATCCCCAGTATTTTGTTTTCCAGGCTGCTGCTCATTCCAATAGACACAGTGCAAGAATCACTTTCACCTACCTCTGCAGAGTAAATCTATTACTCTGTGTTCCCACCCTCCAAGCTAACAGTTTTCTGAGCTACCTAATACTGTCTCGATAGCATCAGCAAATATTCTTGCACTCTTTCTATTTAAGTGTATCCCATCCCTGTAAAAGCAGTCTCTCCTGTTAACAAGCACAGACCACGCTGTGAAAAATTCTACCCCATGAGCCTTGCACAATCTCTCTCTAGCTCCAAATTGATTGACAAACCTCTCATCACGTACTCCTCCCTTCGTGTCTGGGCAGAATTGCAGACACTTTCAAATTCAACCTTAACTCACAACTTTTTTTTTAACCTTGACCTGTACTTGTAAAATAAGTCTACAGATCTACACTTAATGTCATTAGTAGATAATAAAATACAAATTATTTGTTTCCCACCTTACATAGGTAACTATCCCGCTGACCTTTGAATTTATTCAAATTATAAGCCTCAACTATTCATGAAGGCAACCTGTTTCAGTAATCAATGACTTGCAGGCTAAAAGAAAATTTAGTACAATTTAGTATAAACCTCCACCCCTGTAATTTGAATTTATCAGCATTAGCATTAGTAGAGGCATATGGTGCAAGAAAGCATGCTTATACAGCATCAGCCAAAAAAAAAAAACATTCAATTTTATCCATCCATTGACTCTAAATGTTTGTCTAGTTCTGCCTTGAATTTATTTAAGTTGTCAACTTCTACAACGACACTTGGAAGTTTGATCCAACAATCAACCAACTGCTGGATAAAGGCAAATTTCCACACATCTATTCTACAACTGTCTTTCTCCAATTTGAATTTATGTCCCCTGAGGCGATTAATCTGGACAAGAAGAAGAATCCAATTATGCCCACAAGTTCTGAAATTCTCTACAACAGTGTAAATTCTGTTTTCGTTCATTTTACTAACCCCTCTCAGAGCCCTATAAACATCAATCATGTCACCTCATGCTTGGGCCAAGCTCTGAAGCCCATTCGGAATCTTTGCTCATATGGTTGCCTATAAGCAGATCTCACCATGTGAATTGCCTGTCTTTGGATCCTTTCAAAAAACGTCTTTTTTTGGATGAGGTCTACATACTTGAACACAGTGTTCCAAATGTGGTCTTACAATTGTCTTATATAGTGAGACTATGACCTCCATATCCCTACAGGATAATGTTTGATAAATCATCGATAGAACACCATGGGCCATCCTGTCTGTCTCTTTACTCTGCTCAGAAAACTTCATATCAGCCCGTATTATAACTCCCAGATCCCTTCCTTTCTTTACTGTTTTAAATTCAACCCCTACAAGTGTGTAATTTATTTTCTGGTTGCTATTCTCTAAGTGTATAAGACCTTGCATTTTGCTGCATTAAGACATAGCTGCCATTTTTCTGACCATTCTTGCAGCCTGTTCAAGTCATCCTGAGGGAGCACTGCTTGGTACTGTTTATTAACTATTCTACCAATCTTTACATCAACTGCAAATTTTGACATCAAGCCTTCTATCCCATCATCAATATCGTTTATGAAAATCAGAACCAACATTGGTCTGAGAATCGATTCACGGGGACCCCCACTCCTGATATTACACCAGCCCGAAGAATATCCATTAATCACAACCCTCTGCCTTCTGCCCCACAGCTACTCGACAATCCATCTTAGAATTTTTATGGTAATCCCAACATGTTTCAGCCTATACAATGACCTCAGATGAGGAATGCCTTGCTAAAATTCAAATAAACGTCGAAATTGTTCCCTACATCCAGCTCATGAGTAATTGTGTCAAAATAATTTACTAAGTTAGTTAAACATGATTTTTCCTTAACAAAATCATGCAGTGTATTTTTCAGGATGCCATATTTATCTAAATGCCCCTGGACTGTACTCTTAATTATTGTTTCTAAGATTTTACCTGGTACTGAAGTCAGACTAAATGGTCTGTAACTATCAACTTCACTCTTAAAACTGCCTTTATATATTGGTGATATGTTGGCACTTCACCAATCCAAAGAAAAATCTCCTGAATCCAAAGATGCCCTCATAATTAACTTCAATGGTTCTATACACTCCTTGGTGGCCGCCCTCAAAATTACTGGATACATGCCATCAACTCCAGGAGCCTTATTTGCCTTTATGGTTGAAAGTTTTCCTAATAAACAGTCATCAGTAATTTTGAGATCACTAATTTCATATGACTCAGTGCAGTGGTGAGCTGTGAATATTTTAACAATGGGCGTGATTTTCTGACTTTCTATCAAATAAATTTGATCAGTCACGGAAGTGACATCAACCACAACTTCCACCAGAGGTGCTTCCCACACTTGCACTACTAGTGGTGTAATTAGAGCACATGACGCATTTTTCGTGACTGGTATGATATCTCGAGTCAGGGGCGGATTCAGGGGGGGTGGACAGATGGGGTTTATTACCCCCTTAATCATGCATATAAGTGAATGTGTAAAACGTTCCTAGGTCTATCTAAAAAAAAAAAAAAAAAAAAACCTGGTTGTCATGCCTCCCCTTACGATGATAACTGGATATGATACTGTCTGGAGTTCTAACTTTTTAGAATTCTTAAATAGCATGATGTCACAATCATTCTTCCTGAAGTTACTACTGCAGTAAGTATGACTGCTACAATACAAATATTTGTCAACAATTTCTTTTTTTCGTTTTGCATTTTCGTTACATTTCATTGTTAGATGCCCCTAACATCTGTGTTTGCCATTTAAACTGCAAGTTGTAAACGGTACTTCAATTGATGCTGTTTTCCAGAGACATTTAGATATGCTGCAATCACAAGTATACATTACATCTCTTACTTTAGTTATCATAAATCCATTGTATCTTGTCTTCCAGAAATTATGAAAATTTGTGAATGATCGATAAAATATTTGCAATAAAAAAGCTCTTTTATTTCATAATCAATATAGTAATAGTGGCATGTGATGCAAGAAAGCAACGTATGAGCTTATGTAGCATCAGCAAAAAAAAAAAAAAAAATTCACATAACCATTCCCTCTAAATGTTTGTCCAGTTCCTCCTTGAATTCATTTAACCTATCAACTTCCACAATGACAGATGGAAGTTTGTTCCAGCAATTAACCACCCGCTGGTTAAAGGCAAATTTTCACACATATTCTACAACTGTCTTTCTCAAATTTGAATTTATGCTCCCTAAGGTTTGTAATCTGAGCAAGTGGAAGAATCCCATCAGAATTCAGCGTGCTCAACCCATTCAAGGCCTTATAAACCTCAATCACATAAATCATCTACCACGCATGCTCAGCACATGCGAAACTTTTTTATTCGTCTTTTTTTTAAAAAACTAGGGAAATATACTGGATATATTTTATTCTTGATAAAATTTTAATAGTGTGAATAAAAAATAACATGAAATATTTCCCATAAAACAAATAACATAAAACTATCACAAAACATTCCACAATATAAAAACAGATATTACATAAAAAACAAACTTTATAAAAAAAGTACACAAAAATCACAGATTACATGAAACAAAATTATTACACAAAAATCACAGATTACATGAAACAAAATTATTACACAAATATTCAAGAAAAATTTATTATAAAAATTGCATATACAATTTACTTTATTAATATTTGTTGTCAATCTTCTGCTTTGCTCAATAGCTGAGCAATGATTACAAAGGGATGATTTGGCATACAATCCGGATCAAATTGAAGCAATGGTTTTCCATTTAGATGTATGGTCATCATAATCTGCAACGTGTGTTTAATTGTCAACATTATTTATTCATTCATTCACTCAATATTATTCATTACGCTGAAAGCTTGCTCAGATTCAGCACTGGTAATCGCAATGGTTTCAAAAATATTTCTGTCTTTCTTAATTGAAAAGGGAATTTCACTCGATTTTAAAGATAAACTGTCTTTGACAAAATCTCTAAAATCATTAATTTTTATTTTATCAGAAAACTTAAATTTCTTATTCGGTTTTCACCATCTTGCCACCGAGACGAAAGTTCTCTCATATTCCACAATTTCGGGTAGCATATGTATAAAATTTCTTTCAATGGTATCGTTATTTTCTTTATTTAATTTAAAATCACTCTGTTGCATTAATAACTTATCCTATAAGGATAAAACAATGCATTTAATAACTTGTAACGAGGTAATTTTTTTTACTTTCGATTTTGATTCCTTCAAATTCTTTCCACTTCAACATGCTCTAAATTTTACCTTCATAATTTCCTTTAGAATTTTTCAAATTAGCAACAGCACTGATAGTTTAAATAATTAATTTATTCGCTTTTACCATAGTGATTCGGTAAAGCTTCTGAAAGGTAAGAGAGCTCCTGCAAGATGTCAATCATTAGTGCTAAATGGTTAAGAAATTCCAGATTTAAAATGTTTGCACAAAGCAGAATAATTCCTCCAACCTGCAATTGCCGTCCGCAAGCTACAAGCTGCTCATCGTGGCCCGAACACACAACCCATCTTTATAGTTTCCACATCAAGTTTTTTAGCAATCATCCTTAATTCACACTGGTTTTTTCAAGATTGGTGATACATTTTTTTTTTTTTTTTAATTATAAAAAATTCTAATTCTAAAATAATGGCATATTGCCTGTATGCCATTATATTTTAGAACGTTTTCTACACAGTAAAAGCTTCAACAAAGTTTCAAAATCTGACAATATTTCATCTTCGTAAAGTTTATATATCTTAGTTGCCTCAATCCTGGCCCCCCTCTTGTTTGTTGCTACTGTCACTATTTTCACAATATTCTTTGAATATTGTGAAAATCGTGGAATATTCAGCTACTGTGACCAAGTAAACATAGACAGGAGAAATTTACTGGAAGGCATAGACACAGTTGAAAAACATGTGCCTGTTTGTTGGAGTAAAAGGGAACCACAACACAAGTTCATCAGAGGCTATTATCTGTGCCGGGAATCTTCTTAATTCTCTGACTGGCTATGGAAAGCATATTGACTAGTGCGACTTCTCGGTATGTGACTACATAGGTTTTACAGACACCACTAACATTGTGAAATGGTAATCCACTTCACCCTTAATTCGTGCTTTCTAATTACCTAAATTGCCTAAAGGCCAGAGGTGAGAACAATGTATACAAAGTTGTCTCTCCTATCTGTTCGTTACATGGAAATTTTCTTCATTCTATGGAAACCATTTTAAATGTATTTACCAAGGGGAATTCAAAAAAATTCGCTAAAAAGAAGTTGGTCAAACAGAGGTCCGACTGTAATTAAATCAAAAATTAAGCAATTTTAAAATATATACCTCATTGATTGCCCCATTAAAATGCTGGGAATGGGTCCCCGCTCATTCCACCATAGTTTCGGCTCTGGATACTCAATAATTGAATTCAGGATTTCATTTGTAAAATAAATGATCGTCTCAACAATGGGCTCTCACGAGCCCACTATAGCTCACCACTGACTCAGTCTCACTTCCCAGTACCTCCTCCTTCAGTAAAGACAGATGCAAAGCATCTGTTCAATTAATCCACATCAGCTGGGTTCTAAAACTTTCCCACATCCAGTGCATAAGGATCCAATCTGATTTGCTTTTTTCTTCCTTTTATTCACATACATGAAAAATTTCACGTCCTCATTCTTTGCTCTCTTGGCCAATCTAACTTTATCTGTGGTACTATTACAAAAATCAACTTATAGCTATTGTAGGCTTCAGCAATGTATTCACTGCTCTTTAACTGTCCCTTTTCAAACTATGGATTTGGTCTCTACTTCAAGTACTAAATACGTCCTCGGCCTCTTTGTGAACTTCAAAGGGGCCTTTGAAACCTTATGATGGCAGAGTGTCCTGGCAAGATTCCCGGTGGCCAGGGTCTCTGTCCCCATTTACAGAATTATCACTGATTACTTTCAGGACAGATGTCTTGTAGTCTCATCTGGACACTGCTCTGTATCGAGACCACTTACTCACGGCTGCCCTCAGGGATCCGTTCTCGGCCCTGTTTGCTGGAATATGGTCCTTTATGGGTGGCTGGTTAAAGAACATGAGCATATTTCTAAACTTGCATATACAGACAATCTTGTTGTTCTCATATATGGTAATTCCAGACTTGAATTGGAAGAACATGGAAATGATGTGTTGCTTGACTTAAATACTTGGTGTGTAACTAACCCACAAACTGGAGATTCCCGTAATGAAAACCAAACAAATGCTTTTTTAAAGGCAACCTAAATTTACAGAGACCACCAAACATAAGATTAAACGACCAACCTATTAAAATTGTCCGTACTTATACCTTGGTATAATGATCGATGATTGGTTTCAGTTCGTAGCCCATGCAAAATATATACTCCAGAAAATAAAAACGCTGACTGGAAAATTAATTAGAATTACAAGATATGCCTGGAACATTACGCCTTCTACATTAAAAATGTATTATGGAAGCATATTTCTACCTATAGTTTACTATGGGACACTAGTATTTGTAAATGTCTTGTGAAAAAGTATTTTGTGCAAGCTCAACAGTTCTTTTTATTAGTGACATCAAGGGCATGTCATACAATTTCGACATCAGTCCAACAGGTACTAACAGGCAAACTGCCCATTCAGTTTGAAATAATATTTAACTACCTACAGTATTATAGACGGAAGGGTCTACCTGCTGTTACTGACCACTACACACTTAAACTAGAGTTACCAGTTAAGAAAGATGTGCAGAGAATTAGGAATTAGTTCTTTATAGTTTGGCAGGAGGAATGGGCTAATGATACTAAGGGTAGAATAACTAATAACCCCGGGGGCTCACATCTGGTGAGTATGGGCTTGGCACACCCAGGGTCCTGAGCTGGATATCACCATTCTTCTCTTTTTTGGTGATTCCCTTCTACTTTTGACTCTCTCTCTCTTACTCTCAGGGTAACTCGGGAACTTTTTTTTTTCCCTCGTGCAGCATAAGCCTCGGGCTTCCTTGCACCATGTGGCTATTAATAATAATAAATTCATGCCGAAGGTGATAGAATTAAGTAAATCAAATATGACTTGGTTTAATCCAGGCTTAAATTTAACGTTCTTGATTTCAGGCCATGGAAGTCTGAATTTTAAATTGCATACTTTTGGCCTTGCTGCTTCTCCGCTATGTAGTAGTAGTGGCATTTGATGCAAGAAAGCAAGTGCATGAGCTTATGCAGCATCAACCAAAAAAAAAAAAAAAAAAAAAAAAATCACACCATTCCCTCCAAATGCCTGTCCAGTTATTACTCCTTATATTTATTTAACCTATCAACTTCCACGACAGATGGAAGTTTGCTCCAACAATTAACCGCCCACTGGCTAAAGGCAAATTTCTGCACATCTATTCTACATCTGTCTTTTCTTAATTTGAATTTATGGCCCCTTAGGTTTGTAATCTAAACAAGTGGAAGGATCTCATCAGAATTCAGCGTGCTCAACCCATTATAGCCTTATACAACTCAATCAGATCACCGCACAGGTGCCTAGTCTCCACCCACTGCAATTTGAAGAACTTAAGCCTCTCTTGGTAAGAGGATCCCTTCATTTCCCTCACCAACCTTGTTGCCCTTCTCTGTACACACTCAAGAAAATCTACATTCTTCCTAAAATGAGGCCTCCAGACCTGTATGCAGTACTCAAGGCTTGGCCTGACCATTGCCTTATACAAAGGGACAATCATCTCCTTTTCCCTGCTAGCAAAATTCCTATATATCATTGACAAAACCCCATGACCCTGGCAGCCTGTCTGCATTGATCAGAAAACTTCATATCTGACTGCACAATTACTCCCAGGTCTTGTTCATTTTCTCTAACATTAAGTGTAGTACCACACAGTTGGTACGTTTCTCTGGGGTTACTTCTACCCATATGCAATACTATGCGTTTGTCAATGTTAAACTTTGGTTGCCACTTCTTAGCCCATCTGCCCAAATTTTCTAGATCCTGTTGCAGTAGCACACTGCCATTACTGTCATTAACAACCCTGCCAACCTTTGTATCACCTGCAAACTTCGACACTAAGCCTGATACACCTTCATCAATATCATTGATAAATATACAAAACAACAGTACACCCAACACCGAACCCTGTGGGACTCCACAAATAACATTAGTCCACGAAGAGCAGCACTCATTGATTACCACCCTCTGTCTTCTCCCACTCAACCATCCTTTTATCCATTGTAGCAACTTACCCTTAATACCATTCTGCTCCAATCTGTACAATAGTCTTCCATGCGTAACAGTGTCAAAAGCTTTCCTGAAATCCAAATATATGATATCAAAATTATTTTTTGCATCCAGTTCCTTTGTAACCACATCATAATATCCTATCAAATTTGTCAGACAAGACTTTCCCTTAACAAACCTATGCTCTGTCTGAATTATTGCTGCAGTCTTGTCTAGATGATCCTGAAAATGCATCTTTAACCAGTGACTCCATTATTTTACCTGAAACAGAAGTTAAACTAACTGGTCTGTAATTACTCATGTCACCCTTCGATCCCCCTTCGTGAATTGGGGATACATTTGCACATCTCCAGTCCGTGGGAACTTCCCCTGATTCCAAGGATGCTCTCATAATTATGGCTAAGGGTTTGCTTAGTTGCTTTGCCGCCTCCTTTAATATAACTGGATAGATCCCATCCACCCCAGGTGCCTTTCTTATGTTTAACTTCAACAATTTCTCCTCCACTTTGCTCTCAGTTATTACAAAATCGTTAAGCACCCTGCTACAATTTGATAACCTTCTGCCATTTTCAGACTTTAGTAACTTCTCATGTGTGAATGTAGATGAAAAATACTCATTCAGTTTGTTTGCTATCTGAGCAGGATCATCAACAGTTGAACCATCGATATCAAGTGGACCAATCAGATTCATCCCCTTCCTTTTAGAGTTTATATAAGTAAAGAAATCCTTGCTGTTTTTCTTAGCATGCTTTGCCAAAGGTTTCTCGTAATCTGCCTTCGCCTGCCTAACCTCCTTTGTGACCTGATTACAGACTAGCTTATATCTGCCATACGCTTCTGAGTCACTTGATAATTTATATGCATCCCATGCATTTTTCTTCTCTGTCACGAGTCTCATTAGTTCATTTGATAACCATTTAGGCTTAAACCTTGAACAATATTTCTTAATAGGTATGAAACTTTTAGTAGCTTCCACAATTAATTCCTTGAATGCTTCCCACTTAGAATTTACTGTTGGTAACATCGTCAGTTTATCCCACTGTGCAGAATTTAAAAACTGTCTGCGACCACTGTACTCACCTTTACAGAAGCAAAAACCCTTTCCTTTACCCCTGATGGTAATTATATCTTTAAGTAAATCCCACATCAGTACACTGTGATCACTGCCATCTAGTGGTTCCTTTATCTGCAAATTCTTAATACACAAATGATCACTGCTGATAACGCGATCAAGAGTATTACCCTCTCTGGTTGCATCTCAAACATGCTGCTGCAGAAAACAATCATCCAATAAATCCACAAAAGTCTTACTAGTGTGTGAGTGACCAACCCACAAGTTCCAGTCAATATCTGGGAAGTTAAAATCCCCCATTATAAGACATTCTGATTTAGCCCACTCTATTTCTCTGTACAACTGTTCATTGTACTCATTCGAGTCATTAGGCCTATGTAACTGCTGAGAGCCTGAAACAGTGCAGAATTTAATTTTTGAATGTAAGTGTTACTTAGATTATAGAAGGACTTACAAATATTGACAAATATATATGAGGAGAATGATTTACCTAGATTTCTTGACAGTAAAGAAAATTACCTTGCTTTGGCAGAATTCGCAGATAAGATCTTTAGGCGAAGGAAAAGGCTGAATGGAACTAATCCTTAGCAAAAACAATTGTGTCCCTTGAGAATAACATGATGTTCTTCATTATGTTTGTACTGAGCACAGAGCTTGTGCTTGGTATTTTGATTCCTCAAAAGACTTGGGAAAAATTGTGTATAAAAAAAAAAAAAAAAAAATTGAGACTGTCTCAATTAAAAATTAATGATAAAACTTTCATTGCTGAGATTTGTAGCAATTTTGAATTTTGCTTAATTATAGACAAGAATGGATCGAGTCCATTAAAGATTGGTGATAAAATATATATTGAACTTATGAAAATGCTAAAATGAGTACCTTGTATGCTCATGCAGTTGGCCTTTTGTAAATGGTTGTTCTTGTTTTCTCGGTGGCTCTGGACATAATTTACTTGAACTGACTTCCCACACAGGATGATGACAGATCTTGGAAAGAAAATTTTGCCTTGCAGCTTCATACTGCTGAAATCTCAGATTGGTTGTAGTATTTTGGGTATAGTCTATTATCTGACTTACTATTTTCTTGTTGTGAGATCAGGATTTCTGACTTGCTAAATTGAAATACAAATCACTGTGAAATTTTGTTAGACAGATATTGAGCTGTTTGTTGACGAATTTATATCTTAGATTGAGATCAAATTTCAATCGAGTTGACCTGTAGTGATGGAGATAAAGAGGTTATTCGATTATCACAAGACAGTGATTTCTGGTTTAACGTAGTTGTTGCTGCATGTTCAGTATAATAATTGGATGTTTTCAATTGTAAATTGCTTTCTTACTGGCTGGGGAAATCCCCATTAGCTAGTACCTTAACCTCTTGTCTTTTCTTCACTACATGGTCTTGTGTTAATAATATCAAGAGTTTTAATCATAATATCAAGAGTTTTAATGTTAACAGTTTTAACCAAGTCAACTGAAAATTATGTCTTGGTATCTGATTGTTGCAGCTGTGACATGTTAATTTTATTGGTACTGCTGCCAGGTAGACAGTTATGTTCTACAAGATTAATCTAAAAGATTAATTTCTTAGTTTAAAAAATTGATTGTCTTTTCCACTAATAACTTTACTCTTTTTTGTTCCTACTTTTCTTCTTTTCCGGGGATGCCTATTTCTCTCGTCCCCTTGCTTTCTATCCACTTTCCTCTCCCTCCATTTTCCATACTACTCCTTCTACATCCCTTTTCCTTTCTTTAAATACCTTGGGGCTCCGAGGCTTGCCTGATAGCCACAGTAAGAGTCTCAAGCTAGTAAGTGGAACCTGGTGTGCCTCCAGGTGGCCAAGGCTGGGAGTCAGGAGGCAGGGGACCAGGTGTCTCCTGCCCCCTGGCTGCGAAGTCGCCAGGTGCCGGCACTCAACATAACAACCACATACTTACACACCTACATATATACACTTGCTGGCCTGGCCTTTGCCTTTACAGATGCTACAGCGGCATATAGGGGAAACCCAGGAGACTGCAATTAAAACAAACACAACTTGACCTTGTCCCTTTTTTTGCTTTATTTGGCTGGCCAGCTTTGCATTCATTCATTTCAAGATCCTCCTCCTGCAATATTTTCTTAATGGTATGTATGCATTCATGGCTTCTGTGATTTTTGCTTTAAAAGTATTCTATAATTCAAGTGTATTCACCCTCCCTTTGCAATCCGCCCAATTAATAGATGCCACATAGAACCTTAAACTGTCAAAGTCCCCTCTTCTGAAATTAAAACCTGTGCCTTTACCTTTAACTACTGCAACATCTTTCTTTACCTTCCAACTCATGACTGCATGATCACTACCTTCCAATGGTTCTTGTATTTTAAGCCCTACAATATCATCTAATTCGTGAGTAATGATTTTTGCTTTAAAAGTATTCCATAATTCAAGTGTATTGTGGAATACTTTCAAGAATATTCTCACCCCTACTATTATCTCTGATATGCCGGTACAAGTAATAATCATCCAGTTTATTTAGAAAAATTTTTCATCAAGGTGAGTAGCATCAATGGTTGGCCCCCTCCCAAATACCACAACGGGGAGAAGATACAACTATAGGATTATTTAATTATTTAAAATATGCTTTAAAATATTAATGCACCTAGGATTTTTCTGTCTGTGGATTATCAATTGATTATGGTTACTTCAAGGACTTTTGCAGGTTCTACCCTGTTTGGTAATTCTGCAATATAAATCTGCTAGATAATCCTGAAATGCTTCTTAAACCAGTGACTCCATTATTTTCCCCAGAACAGAAGTTAAACTAACAGACTGTAATTACTCATGTCACCCTTTGATACCCCTTTGTGAAATGGAAATGCATTTGCACATCTCCAGTTCATAGGGACCTCTCCTGAGTCCAAGAATGCTCTCATAATTATGGCTAATGGTTTGCTTACTTCCTTTGCTACCTCCTTTAATATAACTGGACAGATCCCTTTTTTATGTTTAAATTCAACAATTTCTCCTCCACTTATCTCTCAGTTATTACAAAATCATTTAGCTCCCTGTTAGAGTTTAATAAGCTTCTGTCCTCCACTTCCTTACAAGATAACTCACGTGTGAATGTAGATGCAAAATACTCGTTCAGTTTGTCAGCTATCTAAGCAGGATAATCAACAGTCGAACCATTGATATCAAGTGGACCAATCCGATTCATCCCATTCCTTCTACGGGTTAGATAATTAAAAAAGTGTTTGCTGTTTTTCTTTGCATCCTTTGCCAAAGATTTCTTGTAATCTGTCTATGCTTGCCTAACTTCCTTTGTGACTTGGTTATAGACTAATTTATATCTACCATAGCCATCTATGTCACCTGATTTTTTATATGCATCCTATGCATTTTTCTTCTCTGCCACGAGTGAAACATGCTGCTGTAGAAAACAATCATCCAATAAATCTACAAATCTTGCTAGTGTGTGCCAGTGACCAACCCGCCAGTTAAAGTTAAAGTCAACATCTGGGAAGTTAAAATCCCCACATTATAAGACGTTCTGATTTACTGAATTTCTCTGTGATTCTCTGTGAAATTCTTTATAACAGTGAACATTTTTTCACCTTCTTTCATTTTACTAGTCCCTTTCAGTGACTTATAAAGTGCCTGGTTGCCAAGCTCAGTAGCCTACATAATCAGAATCTTTCCTCATATGGTTGTCCTTCTGTCGATCTCAAAAAATCGAGGTACCCGTCTTGGGAGCCTTTCAAGAAGTTCAATGTCTTGTTTCAGGTGAGGTCTCCATACTTGAACACAGAATTCCAAATGTGGTCTTATGATTGCCTTATAGTGTGGGATTATCGCCTTTCTATCTCTACAGGAAAACGTTTGATAAATCATCGATAGGACACTATGGGCTTTCACGGGTGCCTGATTACACTGTTCAGAAAACTTTATCTTCCCATATTGTAACTCCCAGATCCCTTTCCTCCTCCTCCACTGTTTTTAATTCAACCCAAACAAGTGTATAATTTATTTGTGGGTTGTATTCCCTAAGTGTAAGACCTTGCATTCAGCAGCATTAAAGCATTATTGCCACTTCTCTGGTCATCTCTAAAATCTGTTCAAGTCATCTGGAAGGAGTGCTGCTTGGTATTGATCATTAACAACTCTGCCAACCGTAATATCATCTGCAAATTTTGACATCTTGCCTTCTATCCCTTTGCCAATGTCATTTATGAAAATGAGATACAACAGTGGTCCAAGAACCGATCCTTGAGGGATCCCACTCTTGACATTACACCAATCTGAAGAATATCCATTAATAACAACCCTCTGCCTTCTGGTCTGTAGCCATCCAGCAATCCATCTTAGAATCTCACCAGTAATCTCAACCTGTTCAAGCTTATCAGCAACCTCTTGTGAGGAACTGAGTCAGATGCTTTGCTAAAATCCAAATAAACTATGTCAAAATTGTGTCCTAAATTCAGCTCATGAGTAACTGTGTCAAAATAGCCTATGTTAGCTATGCATGACTTCTCTTGACAAAGCCTTGTGCGTGTACTTCAGAGAGCTATATCTATCTAAATCTCCCTGGATTGAAGTAGTAATCATTGCATCTAAGATTTTTCCTACCACTGAAGTCAGATGTAATTACCAACTTCACTCTTAGAACCACTTCTATGTATTGGAGAAACACTGGCACTTCTCCAATCCAAAGGAATTATCCCCAGGTCGAAATGTGCCGTCATAATTAACCTCAATTTTTCAATACACTCCCATGCACTCTCCCAAAAATCTGCATAGTATATGCCATCAACTCTGGGAACTGAATTTGTCTTTATGCTCAAAAGTTTTTCTGATAAACAATCATCTGTAATTATGACATCACTAATTTCATATGGCTCTGCCTCACTCACACAGACTCTTCTCGGCACGAAGAGTCTTTCTTCAGTAAAGACTGATGCAAAGTGCCTATTCTATTCATCTGCCACATCAGCTGGATTATCTAAGACTTTACTACAGTCAGTGCACAAGGGTCCGATTTAATTAGCTTTCTTCTTTGTTGTATTCACATGCATGAAAAATTCCTTGCCGCCGTTTTTTGCATTCTTAACCAATGCTTTCTCATAGGTAGCTTTGGCCTCCCTGACTTTATTTGTGGTACTATTACGGATCAACTTGTACCTGTTGTAGGCTTCAGTACTTTTCATTGCTCTACAACTGTCCCACGCTAACTTTTTCTGCTCTATTTGATCAGCCAGCTCTGCAGTCTTCATTTTGGCATCCATCTCCTGCAATATTTTCTTAAAGGTATGTATGCATTCATGGCTTCTGATTTTTGCTTTAAAAGTATTTGATAATTCAAATGTATTTGCTATCTCTTGCTTTAAACTGTCAAAGTCCCCCCCCCCTTCTAAAGAAAAACAGTGCCTTTAACTGCTACAACGTCTTTCTTCATCTTCCAACTGATCATCACTTCCTGACAATGGTTCCTGTACTTTAAACTTTGCGATGTCATCTGATTCCTTAGTAATAACAACTGGAATATTCTCACCCCTGCTGCTTTCTCTTTACACTCAGCAAAAGCTCTTTTCACATTCAGGCTGCTTTTAATAAGAAGCATGACCCCTTCATCCCTTCTATCTTTCTAAATACATTATACATACCATAGTTGAAATCATCATCACTGATTTCTGGGTGGCACCACATTTCTGTTAGCCCTATTATATCAGTATTATTTGTTCTAACGAGGAGTTCAAATTCACCCATTTTATTGACAACACTCCTGACATTACTATAGAGACAGTTGAGTCAAAGTAATCTTCTATAGGAATAACTTTGATATTATATACTTGGATCTTAGAAAGGCTTTTGATACTGTTGCACATGGAAGACTGCTGCACAAATTGGAGCAGCATTGGAGGCAAATTGCTGCTATGGATAAAGGGGTGGTTGAGAGGGAGAAGACAGAGAGTGGTAATCAATGTACAGTGCTAATCGTGGACTAATGTTATTAGTGGAGTCCCTCAGGGTTCAGTGTTGGGTACATTATTGTTTTCTGTATTTATAAATAATATTGATGATGGTATATCAAGCTTAATGTCCAAGTTTGCAGATGATACAAAGGTTGGCAGGGTTGTTAAGGACACTACTGATGCTACGCTGCTGCAACAGGATCTGGAAAGGTTGAGCAGAGGAAGTTTAACATTCACAAATGCAAAGTACTACATATGGGAAAGAGCAACCCCAGAGCAACGTATGAACTCTGTGGTACTACACTGACAGTGGTAGAGAATGAAAAGGACCTGGGGGTGATTTTGCAGGCAGATATGAAGTTCTCTGAGCAGTGCAGACAGGCTGCAAGAGTAGCTCATGGTGTCTTATCAATGATATACAGGAATTTTTCTAGCAGGGATAAGGTGGTGATTATTAACTTGTATAAGGCAATGGTCAGGCCACACCTTGAGTACTGTATACAAATCTGGAGGCCTCATTTCAAGAAGGATATAGAGCTGTTGGAAGGAGTACTGAGAAGGGCAACAAGATTGGTGAATGGAACAAAGGGTTGCTCTTACGAAGAAAGGCTTAAGTTTTGCAAATTAGTGTCTGGAGACTAGGCACCAGCGAGGTGATCATGTATATAAAGGCTCAAGCTAATGGAAGTGCTGTGGCTCAGAGCAGAACTAAGGGGGGCAGTTGTCCTCTGACTGACAGCCTTATAAAATGCACTGTTTGCTTGATGTTTGCAGAGCAATCGGGTACGGGACATGATACTGCCATGGGGGATGTCTTTGTGCACGATGAAAGGAGTATATCGATATCAGGCAACAACTCAGCGTTCTTGTGGGCCTATATGAGAGCTTGAAGGACAGGGAGGATGCACTCGAAGAAACTAAACTGAGGGGCCCATCAAGCTCTCCCACATCAACGCCAGAGCTTGCACTTGGGCATCACGTGACACAGAGGCAACCCCCAAGGCAGAATGCGCTGGTCCCGAAGGAACTAGTAGTTGTTGGTGACTCTATTGTCAGGGAAACGGGGAACATGCTTTGTAAAAAGGATAGGTGGAACAGGACCAGGGTACGTCTGCCAGGGGCAAAGGTTGATGACGTTGTAGAGCGAATATCATCTTTTAAGGGCACAAAAGGTGATATAGTTGTACACGTTGGCACTAATGATATTAAGAGTAGGAGACAGGCAGAATTACTTAACAAGTGCAGGCCACTGTTGAACAAAAGCCGAGAATTATGGTTGAATTTGAAAGTGTCTGCAATTCTGCACAGACTCGATAGGAGGGAGTATATGATGAGAGCCTTGTCGATCAATTCGGCACTGGAAAGTTGTGCAAGGCTCAAGGGTTAGAATTTTTTTCAGCCTGGACTGTACTTGTTAACAGCAGAGATTGCTTCTACAGGGATGGGATACACTTAAATAGAAAGGGTGCAAGAATATTCGCTGATGCTATCGAGGCAGTGTTAGGTGGGTCGGAAAACTGCTAGTTGGGGGGAGACAAAGACCAATAGATTGACAGTAGCCACTGGCAGAGGTGAAAGAGATTCTTGCACTGCTTCTATTAGAATGAGCAGAAGCTTGAAAAACAAGATGCATGATATTTCAGAGACTGCTGGGAGCCATTGCGGTACAAGTAAACACATGGGTTGTGTTAGGGTAGCTAAGAATAGAAACAGGTGCAGGTATACTTGCGTGTACACCAATGCTAGGAGTTTAGTAAATAAATTTGATGAATTTGAGGTATTGCTCAAAACATCAAAGGCAGATATTGTTGGGATATCAGAGACGTGGCGTCACACAGATATAAGGGATGCAGAACTGGAATTTGGGGAGTACAACGTCTACAGAAAGGATAGGAAGGGAGGAGGGGTTATGCTATTAGTTAAGAAACACATAAAAACCAAGGAAGTGAAGCCAGTCGACATCGCTGGACAGTGCAGTGTTGAGTCAGTTTGGTGTGACATAAGCATTGGTAGATCAAAATTGAGAGTACGAGTGTGCTATAGGCCTAATGACTCTGATGAGTATAATAAGAAACTGTACAGGGAAATAGAGTGGGCCAGTAAATCAGAGAGTCTTATAATGGGGGATTTTAATTTCCCAGATAGTGACTGGAATTTGGGGGCTGGTCACTCACACACTAGCAGGGCTTTTGTGGATTTATTGGATGATTGTTTTCTACATCAGCATGTTCGGGAGGCAACTAGAGGGAGTAATACTTTTGATTTGATTATCAGTAGTGATTCATGCATTACGAATCTGCAGATAAATGAACCACTAGGTGGCAGTGATCACAGTGTGCTGAAATGGGATTTACTCAAAGAGGTAACTACCATCAAAGGTAAAGGGAAGGGTTATTGCTTCCGTAAAGGCGACTACGATGGACTGAGACAGTATTTAAATTCTATACAGTGGGACCAACTGATGATGTTACCAACAGCAAATTCAAAATGGGAAGCATTCAAGGACCTTATCTTGGAAGCTACTAGGCTTTATATACCAACTAAGAAATACTGTTCAAGGTTTAGGCCAAAATGGATGTCAGATGAACTAATGAGGCATATGACAGAGAAGAAAAATGCATGGGACACGTACAAATTAACATGACACAGAAGCCTATGATAGATACAAGTTGATATGCAACCAAGTTACAAAGGAGGTTAGGCAGGCGAAGGCAGATTACGAGAAATCCTTGGCAAGGGATGCAAAGAAAAACAGCAAAGAGTTCTTTACTTATGTAAACTCTAGAAGGAAGGGGATGAATCAGATTGGTCCACTTGATATTGATGGGTCAACTGTTGATGATCCTGCTCAGGTAGCTAACAAACTAAATGAATATTTTGCATCGACATTCACACATGAGGAGTTATTCAGCGAGGGGAATGCCAGAGGTGTATTCAACTCTAGGAGTAAGCTACAGAATCTTGAAATAACTTGGAGTAAAGTGGAGGAGAAACTGTTGAAGATAAACACAAGAAAGGCACCCGGGGTGGATGGGATCTATCCAGTTATATTAAAGTAGGCAGCAAAGGAAGTAAGCAAACCTTTAGCCATAATTATGAGAGCTTCCTTGGACTCAGGGAGGTACCCATAGACTGGAAATGTGCAAATGTGACCCCAATTCACAAAGGAGGATCAAAGGCTGACACAAGTAATTATAGACCTGTGAGCTTAACTTCTGTTCCAGGAAAATTAATGGAGGCACTGGTTAAAGAAGCACTGCAGGATCATTTAGACAAGACTTCAGTTATAGCTCGGACACAGCATGGTTTTGTTAAGGGGAAGTCTTGCCTGACCAATTTGATTGGATACTATGATGCAGTCACAAAAGAACTGGATGCAGGGAATAGCTTTGATATTATATACTTGGATCTTAGAAAGGCTTTTGATACTGTTGCACATGGAAGACTGCTACACAAATTGGAGCAGTGTGACATTGGAGGCAAATTGCTGCTATGGACAAATGGGTGGTTGAGGGGGAGAAGACAGAGATTGGTAATCAATGGACACTGCTCATCGTGGACTAATGTTATTAGTGGAGTCCCTCAGGGCTCAGTGTTGGGTCCATTATTGTTTTCTGTATTTATAAATGATATTGATGATGGTATATCAAGCTTAATGTCCAAGTTTGCAGACGATACAAAGGTTGGCAGGGTTGTCAAGGACACTACTGACACTATGCTGCTGCAACAGGATCTGGAAAGGTTGAGCAGATGGGCTGAGAGGTGGCAAATGAAGTTTAACATTGACAAATGTAAAGTACTACACATGGGAAACAGCAACCCCAGAGCAACGTATCAACTCTGTGGTACTACACTGACAGTGGTAGAGAATGAAAGGGACTTGGGGTGGTTGTGCAGGCAGATATGAAGTTCTCTGAGTAGTGCAGATGGGCTGCAAGAGTAGCTCATGGAGTATTGTCAATGATATACAGGAATTTTTCCAGCAGGGATAAGGAAGTGATTATTCCCTTGTATAAGGCAATGGTCAGGACACACCTAGAGTACTGTATACAGGTCTGGAGGCCTCATTTCAAGAAGGATGTAGAGCTGCTGGAACGAGTACAGAGAAGGGCAACAAGATTAGTGAATGGAACAAAGGGGTGCTCTTACGAAGAAAGGCTTAAGTTTTGCAAATTACAGTGTCCGGAGACTAGGCACCAGCGAGGTGATCTGATAGAGGTGTATAAAGCATTGAATGGTTTGAGCATGCTCAATGCTGATGGGATTCTTCCTCTAGCTCAGAATAATCACCTGAGAGGGCATAAATTCAAATTGAGGAAAGACAGATGTAGGATAGACGTGCGGAAATTTGCCTTTAGCCAGCTGGTGGTACAGACTTCCATCCCTTGTAGTGGTGTTGATAGCCTAAATAAGTTTAAGGCTCAGCTGGACAGGTATTTTGAATGAACAGGGGGGTGAAGTGGAATTGGGTTTTTCTTTTTTTTTTTTTTTTTTTTTTGGCTGATGCTGCATAAGCTTGCTTTCTTGCATCAAATGCCTCTACTAATGCTAATGCTAATCTGTCATTGTAGAAGTGGATAGCTTAAACAGATTCAAGACAGAACTAGACAAACATTTGGAGCGGGTGGATGAGTGTAATGAGAAGGGGTGTTTTTTTTTTTTTTTTGGCTGATGCTATATAAGCTTGCTTTCTTGCATCATGTTCCCCTCCTAATGCTAATTCTAAATTGGCTGTTCTGGCAATAAACAAGAATTCATGAGGTGAGTGAAAGCATTACTTTGACCCATATCATCAGATACACATGGATCTAAATTACCCTTCTCCCCTCCTAAATAGCAGTTTCCCCATACCATTAGGGTATCCTCAATGATAATTGTAAAAGTCCTTTGCACCAACTTTGTTCAATCTATCTCTGAAAAATATATTCCTTCTACCTAGAAACGTTAGCCACACTGATAAAAATTTCATCTACTAGAGCCTTGCAGATTCCCTGAAGTCTCAAGTTAACCTCCAAGACTTTCAACATATAACCCCCTCCCACTATTTTGTTTGCGCAGAATTGCAGACACATACATATTCTGACCTAGCTCATGGAATTTTTTCAGCCTAGTCCTATATTTCTCCAACAGATGGTCAGGTCGTGTATGTTTAATATCATTAGTCCCCACACGAATAATAATTCTTTCTTTAACGCCCTTAAAATCTGACAATCTGTTGGTAACATCATTAATCGTTTCTCACAACAAACAAACTCTGGTTCTGGATCACCTATCTTTATTAAACATTTTAGCAAGACTACGGCTGTCCTCTTGTAAAGACAATCTTTACTTTGTTTTTAAGAATTATTTTAGAAACAGGGAGATTGTTATAAGAACAGAGTATATGGAGACAAGAAGGTGTAGTACTAGGATGTCCACAAGGCTTGTTAGCATTAGCATTAGTAGAGGCATATGATGCAAGAAAGCAAGCTTATTCAGCATCAGCCAAAAAAAAAAAAAAAAAAAAAAACACACCACCCCCATTTCACCCCTCCGTTCGCTCGAAATACCTGTCCTATTGAGCCTTAAATTTGTTTAGGCTATCAACTTCAACAACAAGTGATGGAAGTCGGTTCCACCAACCAACCACCCGCTGGCCAAAGGCAAATTTCCGCACATCTATCCAACATCCGTCCTTCCTCAATTTGAATTTATGCCCTCTGAGCTGATTATTCTGAGCAAGATGAAGAATCTCATTGGCATTGAGCATGCTCAAACCATTCAAAGCCTTATACACCTCTATCAGATCACCTTGCTGGTGCCTAGTCTCCAGACTGTAATTTGCAAAACTTAAGCCTTTCTTCGTAAGAGCAACCCTTTGTTCCATTCACTAATCTTGTTGCTCTTCTCTGTACCCGTTCCAGCAGCTCTACATCCTTCTTGAAATGAGGCCTCCAGACCTGTATACAATACTCAAGATGTGGCCTGACCATTGCCTTATACAAGGGAATAATCACCTCCTTATCCCTGCTAGAAAAATTCCTGTATATCATTGACAAGACACCATGAGCTACTCTTGCAGCTCATCTACACTGCTCAGAGAACTTCATATCTGCCTGCACAATTACCCCCAGGTCCTTTTCATTCTCCACCACTGTCAGTGTAGTACCGCAGAGTTGATACGTTGCTCTGGGGTTACTGTTACCCATATGTAGTACTTTACATTTGTCAATGTTAAACTTCATTTGCCACCTCTCAGCCCATTTGTTCAACCTTTCCAGATCCTGTTGCAGCAGCATAGCGTCAGTGGTGTCCTTAACAACCCTGCCAACCTTTGTATCGTCTGCAAACTTGGACATTAAACTTGATATCCCATCATCAATATCATTCATAAACACCGAAAACAACAACGGACCCAACACTGAACCCCGAGGAACTCCACTAATAACATTAGTCCACGTTGAGCAGTGTCCATTGATTACCACTCTCTGTCTTCTGCCACTGAACCATCCCCTTATCCATAGCAGCAATTTGCCTCCAATGCCACACTGCTCCAATTTGTGCACCAGTCTTCCATGTGCAACAGTATCAAAAGCCTTTCTAAGATCCAAATATATAATATCAAAGTTATTCCCTGCATCCAGTTCTTTTGTGACTACATCATAGTATCCAATCAAATTGGGCAGGCAAGACCTGCCCTTAACAAAACCATGCTGCGTTTGAGCTATAACTGAATTCTTGTCTAGATGATCCTGCAGTGCTTCTTTAACCAGTGCTTCTTTAACCAGTGCCTCCATTAATTTACATGGAACAGAAGTTAAACTAATAGGTCTATAATTACTTGTGTCAGCCTTTGATCCTCCTTTGTGAATTGGGGTTACATTTGCACATCTAACCCCAATTCACAAAGGAGGATTATGCCTGGCATTTGTGGATTATGAAAAGGCATTTGACTCCATACAGCATAAGGAAATGTTTCGAGCACTGGAATAACAAGGCACAGATACACCATTTATTATGATTTTGAAGAAAATATATGAGAAAGCTACTCCTTTATTAGACTAGACAAAGACAATAGCAAATTTAAAATTGAGAAAGGAGTTCGACAAGGAGACACAATATCTCCAAAGTTGTTTACTGCTGCCTTTGAGGAAGCTTTCAGAAGATTAGACTAGTCGCAGAAAGGAGTCAATGTGAATGGAGAGTAGCTAAACTATTTATGATGTGCAGATGACATTGTGATCATAAGCCATGATCCAATTAGAGGAAAATCTTAATCAGTTATGCAGAGTTAGTAAGGATTTCAGACTAAACATGAATATGGCTAAAACAAAAGTAATGACAAACAAGTATGCCACAGAAAGGGATATAATCATTGAAGGAGCAGTAATTGAAAAGGTGGATTTGTATACTTATCTGGGACAAGTCATTAGCTGTAATAAAGATAAATGGCTAAAGTCATGAGAAAAATAAATTTTGGATGGATAGCAATCAGGAAATATAGTCACATATTGAGGAACAACATCCCTATTTGTCTGAAAGGTAAAATGAACCAATGTATACTCCCCACCAAGTCTTACGGAAGTGATACTTGGGCACTCACCAAAAGAATGAGAGAGGCTGAGAACAACACAGCAAAGAATGGAACAAATTATATTAAGAATCACGACTGTTAGATAAGAAGAGAAATACACGAATTAGGCAGAAAACTCAGGTAAAGGTCTTCCTTATCAAAACTAAAGAACTAAAATGGTCTTGGGCAAGACACATAGCTCAAAGACATGATGACAGATAGACAAAGAAAATAAAGAATGGCACCCAAGAGGAGCTAAAAGAAAACCTGGAAGACAACAACAGAGATAGAGAGATGAAATTCACGAGTTCGTGGGTAATAAATGGATGGTCATTGCACAAAACAGAAGGAACTGGAAAGTTGCTGGAGAGGGCCTCATCCTGCAGTGGATTGGAAATGGATGATGAAATGCTAATCACTGATTAATTCTATTAATACTCTTCAGCAACGAAGCTACTGTCACCCGTGACTCTCATAGGTGGTCAGATGGAAATCCACATGCCACTGTAGAAACAAATTTTCAACATCGCTTCTGTGTAAATGTGTAGTGCGATATCATCGACAATCAGTTGATTGGATCTGTTGTTTATGCCCATTTACCTAGAATTTCTGCAAAACAAACTTCAACTAGAGGATATTCCCTTGGCTACAAGGAATGCTTGTACTTTCAGCATGAGAGAGCTCCTGCACATTATATGTGACTGGTGATACAATATTTAAACTGAACTTTCCCTGAACGATGGATCTGCTGTGGTAATCCCATTCATTGGCCACCAAGGTAATCAAGACTTCACTCCGTTAGATTTTTTTTGTAGGGGTGGATGAAAAGCACTGTACACAAAGAAAAGGTGAATACAAGAGAAATTGCTTGCTCACATTTTGGATACTGCTGCCCTCATAAAGGAACGCCAAGACGACCTCAGTAGAACAACACCTCGTATTAACACGAAATTTGCAAAGTGCATTGAGGCTGCAGTAGTATTTTCGAACATTTACTATGAACTGTAAAAATTTTGTCAATTATTTGTGTTTTGTATCATTCAAAAAGTTGATCGACCCCCTTGCATGTTCAATGGTGATGGATGAATTTCTGAATAGGTACTTTGAGGGTGCTAGCATGATAGGTTATGTGGATGATTTATCTATCCTAGTGGATGGCAATTCAAGATCTCAAACAGAATCTAGGTCTAAAGAAGCCTTTGCAAGCCTAATTCAATGGAGCAAACATTATAAATTGCAGATATCTAAGATTGCAGACAACAGTTTCGACTGTTCAACAGGCATGTTGAACAGTTTCGAGCAAGGGACTACAGTTCATTGCTGGGAGACTTCCTGTTGATGATATGGTTTTGATTCTACAACCATCTTTCATCAATTTGAATTTATGCCCCCTCAGGTGCATAATCTGTACAAGAGGAAGAATCTCATCAGCATTGCTCAAACCATTCGAGGCCTTATACACCTCAATTAGATCACCTCGCAGGTGCCTAGTCTCTAGACACTGCAATTTGCAGAACTTAAGCCTTTCTTGGTAAGAACAACCCTTTGTTCCCCTCACGAATCTCATTTCCCTTCTCTGTACTTATTCCAGCAACTCTACATCCTTCCTAAAATGAGGCCCTAAATTTAGTCTGTATGCAGTACTCAAGGTGTGGCCTGACCACTGTTATGAAAGAATAAAAAAAAAAAAAAAAAACCAAAGTGGTCATGGTACAGTGATCTGTATTCAGCATAATGCATTCTTAGGTACAAACTTTCCTCACTGTAGGACACTACAATGACTAGGTCTATACTATATACAAAATGTACAAATCCAGAAAATATGATCAGGGAATAGTTACTTAAACCACTGATGAGTGGCAAAGCTAAAAACTGTTTACTCACCTGATTTCCTCTCACTTTTTCTGTCTGATGGTGATCTTGCAATTCAGATTTGAGGTGATCTATTTGCACTAAGTATGCTTGTTCTTGGGCCTCCCTACTGCTAAGTTGCAATTCCAGTGATGTTTTTTCTTTTTCTAGCAGATAAACCTGTGCTTTTAGTTCTGCTTTCTCTTCCTATATTAAATACAATGAACAAAACAAAGTCAGGTAGTTGATAAAATAATGTATGTGAAATTAATATATAACTTATGAAAAATCAATTGATTAGTAATTAAATCTTGGAATCTAAGTGCAAGAATAACTTCCGATTTATTATTGCACTGCTTCTAAATGTGCAGCAGCCTGGAAAGCAAGGTGCTGGGAATTTCAAGGCATGCTGTGAGTCATCATGGAACGAGTGAATAACCCCAGGGGCTCACATCTGGTGAGTATGGGATTGGCAAAACCAGGGTCCTGAGCTGGATATCACCATTCTTCTCTTTCTTGGTGATTCCTTTCTACTCTCTCTCTCTCTCTCTCTCTCTCTCTCTCTCTCTCTCTCTCTCTCTCTCAGGGTAACTCGGAGAATTTTTTTTTGGATGGGGCAGCATAAGCCTCAGGCTTTCTTGCACCATATAGCTAATAATAATAATAATAATAATAACAATAATAATAATACATGGACTATGTTAGGGTAACCAAGAGAAAATCAAATTTTCTCTTAAATAAATAGTAAATAAATTTGATCAATCTGAAATGCTGATCAAGTCATCAAATGAGGACACTGTTTGGATATCAGAGACGTGGTGTCACTCAGATATAAGGGATGCAGAATTTGAATATGGAGAGTACGATGTGTACAGAAAGGACACTGTGTCATTGTTTACCAGTTGCGGGCTCAAGAATTCTCCCCCAGTTCAGAGCTGGGTCAACTGTACTGGCATAAGCCTACACTGGATGTGTGAGTGTAGTGTAGGATGTGTCTGTGTAATGTATTGTTTTGTTGTAATGTTATAGGCTGGCAACTGGCATTTTGCACTAGGTCAGTCAACCCCCTGACTCCCATCCTTAGTTGCAAGGAGGTACGACATGGTTCTGCTATCAAGCCACTTTTCTGGTCTTCCCCAGAACAAATTCCAGGACCATGGTGGCATGAATGGAAAGTGAGGAATAGCAAGTGAAGATAGGGGGAAGGTCCGAAAGATTCTTGTACAGAAGGGGAAGGTATCAAGAGGCATCACTTTGGAATTAGAAGTTGCAATTTGTACTTTGTACAGAGTGAACAGCTGTTTGGAAAAATGAAAAGCCGAGAGTGAAAGAGAAAACCAGTTTTTTAGATACAGAGGAAGCAATATTTGTAATGTGCTTATGCCAAGAGATATTAGAAAAATCGAAATCAACTAAGTTACCTTTTCCCAACTGGAGAATTACCTGGAGATCAGCATTTAAGGAATTGGTAGTAGATATTTGAGAAGTTGAAGCTGTTTGTGCAATGCAAGGTTTCTTAAACTGAAAGGTGCAATGCAACGTGCTATCATCAGAACAATAAGATTTCAGTCAATTGAAGAAGATCATTAATATAAAAGAGGAAAAGAGTGGGAGAAAGATTTGAACCATGGGGAACACCAGCATTAGTAAAGCTAGAAGACAGAGACCCATCAACTGCACTGAGCGGAAAGAGAAAAAACTGGACACCCAATTACAAAAAACATTTGGCAAACCATAAGATGGAAGTTTATTTAGAAAACCTTTATGCAAAACATGATCAAAAGACTTTCAATTGTCAAGAGCAACTGCTTGAGTATCACCAAACTTTTCAATTGAATTTTCCATAGATGGATGGAACACAAGCCAAAATATCACCACTAGAAACCTTCCTAGATAGTTTAAAAGTTGGAGTTTAATTGATTTCTCCATCACTTTAGAAAGAGCAATGGGATGGATTTGTCACCCATTTCAGGAACGTGTCAGATATGAGCAAATTTCCGAGCAGAAGGAAAACAACTCTGGAATAAGAAAGTGAAAAAATGCAACACAGAACAGTTGTAAACTCAGGAGAACATGTTTTGAGAACATGTGTAGAAATATACTATCAGGACCTGGAGCTTTCTTAGCATCAGGACTGTTCAAAATCAACTAATGACACCTGGTAGGAGTTACCTGGTGTCATTAAAGGTGAGATGTGTATTTTGTGGGATTTGAAACACTATATTCTGTCGTAGCATTTTATCTTTTTTAGAAAAGTGAAAACTGCATTAATGTCAGATTTGTCATCTAAAATTTGTTGCAAAGTAGGTATGATTTGAGCTGCATGGCTTGATAAGAATGTGGTTTGCCGTACTCCATTATAGAGAGGGCAGTCAACTATGATATGCTGGACTGTGATTTGCGCATGGCAATTCGGACAGAAAGGCGGATCTGAGGAAGAAAGAAGATAAAGGTGAGTAAGGTGTGTACGTCCTATTCGAAGTCTTGCAAGCGTGACTTCTTCCCTTCGGCGGGTCAAGCGGAAGCTAGATGGCCAAGACTGGAGATTCGGTTTAATCTGAAGGAGTTTGTTGCCTTCTTGGTTTTGCCAGTGATTTACACTTCGCCTTGTTATAAGACTCTTACAGTCGGTGAAAGGGATTTTGAAAGATGCGTCAACTGGTTACACAGGAGATTTAGCTGCGTAGTCAGCATTCTCATTGCTAGGTATGCCAATATGGCTAGCGACCCAACAAAATTTTACTACTTTCATGTCTTTAGCTAGGTCAGCCAGCAAGTTATGAATATTACCAAGTAGGTAATTGAGATGTTTTCTTGGTTTCTGTAAAGTGAGAAGGGCATTGAGGGAGTCGGTAAAAATAACACTATGGGTAAACTGATGCAGTTTTATAGTTTCCAGGGCCATTTGTATGGCATGTAGCTCATAGTAAAGATGCTGCATTCTAAAAGGTAACTGACTGGAGATTGTGGACAATAAAAGAACAACAGCAGCAGCAAAGACATGATGGTCATCACTACATGAGTTGGAAAAAGAGTAGGATTACCTTTGGGTGGCAAAAGAACCATCTGGTTTTGACAGAGGTGGGAACAGAGATGTGCAAATGTTGCGGCCAATAGCTTTCATAAGAGATCAGAATGCTACACTACCATTTTGACAAGAAGCAGGTTTTCTACTCTTTGCTCATTTGAAATCTAGTTTGGACTGATTGATAACGGTGTTTCAATTGTTGCGAGCTTTGGTGTAAGCAGAAAATGAACCTGGAGGTATGAATACAAGCCAATTACGATATGCAACATTCTTACTTGAACAGCCTTATCAAATTTATTCAAAAACCAAGGTTTAAATAAAGGATGCGATTTTAAGGTGGAGTGGGGAATAAAGGATTTCATCTGTAAAATAATTTCGCTGACATGATATGAGCAAATGTTGACATTTGAAGAAATCTCACAAACCATCCCATTTTGTATTCCTGTAATGCCAAACAACATGAGGTTGAGAATAGCCACGAGAGAAAGGCTCCACTGGAGAAGAAGCCAATCACCAAGTTGTGATCTGAGGTGCCTAGAGGACCACTCACCTCGACTATGTACTTAGAAGGGTTGTTCATGAGAAAAAGTGTGGTTAGAATTGTCTGTTATTCTGGTAGGAAAATGAATAATTTCCTCGAAGCCAATTGATCAACCTTGATCAGCTTGGTTCGCATGATTAGAAAATGGAAGGCAGTTGGAGTTGTGAATGTTAAAACCACCAAGGAAAATGATGTCACACTTAGAAATGACAAGAGTCCTACTACATAAATTATATACACAATAACAATGGGTCCAGCAGCAAACTCTGGGGGACTCCACTAATAACATTAGCTCACGTAGAGCAGTGTCCATTTATTACCACTCTCTGCCATCTCCGACTCGATCATCCCTTTAAGCATTGCAGCAACTTGCCCTTAATGCCACAACCCCTCCAATTTGTACAGCAGTCTTCCATGTGCAACAGTATCAAAAGCTTTCCTGAAATCCAAGTATATGATATTAAAATTATTTTTTGCATCCAGTTCCTTTGTGACCACATCATAATATCCAATCAAATTAGTCAGACAAGAATTCACCTTAACAAACACATGCTGTGTCTGAACTATTACTGCAGTCTTGTCTAGGTGATCCTGCATCACTTCTTTAACCAGTGACTCCATTATTTTCCCTGGAACAGAAGCTCTCGACTTTATGAGTTAATTCATTCCTAGCGTGTGCTCGTAAAGCAGGAATTTATTTCTCATAGACATAAGGTTAAAAATAGGGGTTACGTTCTCAACAATGAAATAGTTAGCTAATTAGTTTATGTTTAAACAATGATTTATTTATCGAAAGAAATGAAGACGTAGCCTGTAAAATCAAGCAAATTATGATAATAGGGAAATTATTTATGACTTACAAATGTTAAAAAATGTTTATTCTTCATCATCATCGACTAAATGCACACTCGTTGATCAGTCATTATTGGCTCAGCTCTCGTTGGTTTGTTTCACGAGGAGTCCTCTTCAGAAATGTTTCAAGAAGCGATTGTTTCTAAAATAATCTTTTCTTTTAATTATAAATTTCACGATTGCATACATAAGTATTTCTTAACAGCACATACAAATTGCAACTAACACGATTCGTGTGGAGTTACAAGTTTACGAAGCTTAAAAAAAAAATAGGAATGAAGAGAAGATTCTGAAAATTTATTTATGTTTTTTATACGATTAAAGATTTCAGTAAAGGGGAAACACATTTCACCATAATAACATAAAAAACCACACAATTCCAGCTATCAGTATTTTCACAAATGCAAGAAGATCGAGTTTACTACCTGTTTATAATTGATTACAATAACAGAAAAGCCCAATAAACCGGAAAGTGCAAATCGTTTTTATTCTTTTATGGTCGTGACCTCCAGATATGTGCTTTAGAAAAATATCACAAAGCTGTTCAAAACTGGTTCTTATAACAGAACATATGATAATGATGAAAGTGGGCAGGCAAGAATTTGAACGTCCGAGTCGTGGAATGAATTATCAAAAAAACAAAGCCAATTTGTTACTGGGTTCACGTTACGATATTTTAACGATACGATGGTGTCACTGGAAATGATTAATATCGTAAAGCGGGGTACTCTGTATTGTATAGCTACGCACATGGTTTGGAATGTAGTACTGATGAATGTTTAACATTCATTTTTTGCAATTAATGTTCATATTTTCGATTTTGTTGATACTTGTGGAAAAGAACTCGTAAAGCGAAAACTTGTAAAGTGACAACTGCCTGTAATTATTTGCGTCACCCCTTGAACCCCTTTGTGATTTGGGGATACATTTGCACATCTCCAGTCCATAGGAAGCCCCTGAATCTAAGGATGCTCTCATAATTATGGCTAAGTGTTTGCTTATTTCCCTCACTGCCTTCTTCAATATAACTGGATAGATTCCATCTGCCCCAGGTGCCTTTTTTATGTGTAATGTCAACAATTTCTCCTCCACTTTGCTCTAGTTATTACAAAATTGTTTAGCTCTCTGTTAATAGTTTAGTAAATTCTGTCCTCCCTTCCTCACAGAATTCCTCATGTGTGAATGTAGATGGAAAATACACATTCAATTTGTCAGCTATCTGAGCAGAATCATCAACAGTCAAACCACTAACATCAAGTGGACCAATCTGATTCATCCTCTTCCTTCTAGTTTTCGCATAAGTAAAGAAGTCTTTGTTGTTTTTTTGCATCCATGTTGTTTTTTTTGACTTGATTACAGACTAGCTTATATCTGCCATAGGAATCTGTGTCACCTGATAATTTATATGCATCCCACGCATTTTCTTCTCTACCACGAGCCTCATTAGTTCATCTGACATCCGTTTAGATGACTCATCAACTGGTGCAATACCACCACTTTGCTTATTGGAGGCTTGAAGTGGTGAAACCCATGTTTAGTCCCTAGAATAAAGTTTCCGGCAACCCCCCCCCCATACTTCTCTTTCAACCCATGCACGGTACTAAGTACTATAGGCTTTGATACCTTTCGTGTTTGGGGTTTTCATAAAAAAAAAAGAAAAAAAATCTTGAACAGTATTTCTTAGTTGGTATGAAAAGCCTAGTAGCTTCCAAGATTAATTCCTTGAAGGCTTCCCATTTAGAATTCACTGTTTTCAGCTATGTCTCAGAGCACTGAGAGAGAAAGGGAGTGAATGAGCATAACCTAACCTAAACAAACAAGTCAGTGGTGGATCCCAACTAGAAATGTGCAATATGTCGAAAACAATTCACTTAAGGATCCATGTTTAAGGGCTTTTTTTGAATATTGTAGTCTGCACAGTTCACCTTTAAATTATTGACCATCACTTTTGAAACACCCTATATATATATATATATATATATATATATATATATATATATATACACACACAGTGGAACTTCTCTATTACGAACTTCTCTTTAACGAATTTCTTTATACTATGAATTTTTTCGCAAAACATTGCACCTTGAAACGAAATTACATGTAAAATTAACCCCATATAACGACGTGTTAGTCTCTCTATAACGAATTTTTAAAAAAATTAGTAAAAGCATTTTTGAAGATTTTCAAGCATTTACGTAGCCCAGTGGTCAGGAGCGAGAGTGCATAGCATGCGTTCCTTGAGCGGACCGGGGTTCAATCCCGTGACTACTAAATACGATAAATTTTATTTGTATTGACGATTTATTGTAAATCTCTACTCTACTGACTTGGTTGTCGTTCCAGAGTATAAACAGAAAATTTAAATATACTGCCTCCTTCCCTCTGAAATTTCGCATTAGCATCTGGAATTAAATAATCATCCTTTTAGTGAACACTTGTGGCCATTGACGCCTGTAGGAGAGTCTTTGTTACAGTTATTAAACCAAATGGGTTTTCTTAAAAGTGGTCGTAAACTTTACAATAAATAGGGTAGATTTGTAAATTGATGTTGGCTCAAGGGAAAGCGAAATTCGCTGCAGTAAACCTTTAGCATGCTGCGGCGGCAATACATAGAATGTTATCATAGTCGGTTTTTAGTAACGCCTACTGAGTGACATTCACTTCTCATCTCAACTGTACCACGTGACCTTCATCTCAATCATTATATGATATGTCCGTTCTCGTCTAACTGGACCTCAGTAGATGGTTTTCATGATTTTTTTTTTTTTTTTCGTTCGTCATCAATCACAGACTATATGCTCTTGTTTTTTTTTTTTTTTTTTTTTTTTTTGTTTCTGAAAAGTAACATACAGCATACGTTAATCATAAATTTTTTTTCGTATATATATAATTGAAAGCAGAATAAAAGAAATTCACAAAGTCGTATATTTCTTCAAAGTGAGTGATACTATTGAATTGGCAAGCGAACATCATTGAGTAGGCAGTACCTGTACTAACAATTCACTATATGGCCAGTGCAGCGAAGTTTGCAGTGTATGTATCGGCAAGAGCTGCAGTCTAGTAATTTTTACAATTGCGAAAACAATGTCGGAGAGAAAGTGTTTAAGTATTAATGATAAAGCAAAGATTATGATATTGACCAGGGTTTTAAGAAAAAAGATGTTGTGGAGAAATATGGTATATCTGCAAGCAGTTTATCTATGATTTTAAAAAAATCGAGAATCAATTTTAAATGCAATTGAAGGAGGAGCAGGCAAGAAGCGAATTAAGTTGTGTATATACGAAGATGTTGACAAAGCTGTTCTAAAATGGGTGCAAATGATATGTGAAAAGGATATCCCAATATTGGGCCTAATAATTAA
Source organism: Mastigoproctus giganteus (assembly GCF_048544385.1). Lineage (NCBI taxonomy): Eukaryota > Metazoa > Arthropoda > Arachnida > Uropygi > Thelyphonidae > Mastigoproctus > Mastigoproctus giganteus. The sequence goes on from NC_143577.1 coordinate 141,830,362, forward strand.
GCAACAAGCTCTGAAATTTGCACAGTCCCTTGGACATACAGAATTTAATGCGAGCACTGGGTGGCTAGATAAGTTTAAGAAGCGCCACAGAATTGTGGAAAAGGTTATTTGTGGAGAAAGTGTTAATGTAAGCAAAGAAGATTGCAACATTTGGAGGAACAATACCTTAAAGAAGATTTTGGAAGAATATGAGCGTAAGGATGTTTCTAATGCTGACGAAATGGGTTTATTCTTTAAATGTTTACCGAATAGAACACTTGCTTTTAACGATGATAAATGTTTTGGCAGAAAACAAAGCAAAGAAAGAATCACTGTGCTAGTTGGAGCAAATATGACAGGAAGTGAAAAATTAAGACTTTTAGTCGTCAGAATATCAAAAAATCCAAGATGTTTTAGAGGCACAAAATCTTTGGAAGTTGATTACACCTTTAATAAAAAAGCATGGATGACAAGTGATATTTTTGAAGAATGGATATTAAAACTAGACAAGCGTATAACAAAAGGAAAAAGGAAAATCGTGTTGGTAACTGACAACTGTCTGGCAAATCCTGCCAATATTTCTGCCAAACTTAAAAGTGCGAAGTTTTTACCACCAAACGTAACATCAAAACTCCAGCCAATGGACCAAGGCATTATTAAAAATTTTAAATTTCATTATCGAAAGAGAATAATAAAGAAGATCGACAATGCATTATCAGAAAATAGAAACTTGGAGGTTACAATTAACCTTAGAGATTGCATCTCTGAACTGGCAAAGGTTTGGACAAATGATGCCACTGAATACACTATTCAAAATTGTTTTTCGAAAGCAGGATTTGCATTGAATACAGAAGTTGAACAACGACTGGACGAACAAGATGAACTACCCCTTTCATAACTTAAAAACTTTTGGACATCATTAGAATCGTCTGGAAATATCAAAAATGAAATAACAATGGATAGTTATGTTTATGTAGATCACAGCAGAACATCCAAATGAAGATGAAATACTGCTGAACAGTGTTAGACGCGACCATGATCACGAAGAAATTAACAATGATGCTGAAGAGACGCATCGGAACAACCTGTAGAAAAGCCAACTCACGAAGAAATGATTAACGCTTTTAAAACGGTTCGTATGGGTTTACAGTTTTGTGAAAATGTTCCTGATAATGTTTTTAATGCTCTGAACAAATGCGAGGTTTTCTTTGAGAATCAGACAATTTTTTAATTGTACCGTGCAAATGAAAATTACAGATTTTTTTTAATTTGTGATATTTACCGGCGAAAATTGTGTAAACGTAATTTAAATAAGTATGTTTTTGAAATAAAATACATTAAAAATAAATGTAGATTCGTTTTCATTTTCTAATTGGATAACAATTTCTAATTAAAAAGATATTCTCTGTATAACGAAATTTCTCTATAATGAATTTATTGAATTCGTTATAGGGAAGTTCGACTGTGTATATATATATATATATATATATATTTTTTTTTTTTTTTTTTTGGTGAAAAAGATGGAGAAAAACTATGCTAGCTGAGCAGAATGAAATGGTTTAAAAAAAAAAAAAAAAAAATTCAAATCTTGTTTGCAGTATGAGGAGTATGTGTGGATGCATGTTAGTATTCATATATCTAAAGCTCATGGGGTATAACCCGCTTAAGAATTATTGAAATAGATTTAGGGATAGGGAAATGAAACAAGCAAATTTAGAACTTTTTTGTTTATAATTGTACAAGACTTCTAATTAACAACAAATTTTAAATTAGAATTTATTATTAAAAAAAATTATTCATGAATTCTCAGAAAAAAAAAAAAAGTCAATTTTTATTTAATCAATACTTTTTTTTTTAATCTTTACTTTTTATTTAATCAATATTTAAATTTTGAATAACTCTGTGCTAATTATATAATTACTGAAATTGTGGATAAAACAGATTTTAAAAATTAACCTTCATTGCCATCAACTCCTGCATTAAAACTGCATTTTCTAGATCTAGCTTCTGAGCATCCATAAGTGTAGGGGGATCTCTAGCTGTTGGATCTACATGAACACTTTCCAATTCCACTACAGTTGTTTGAACTGCTGCTCTGTCTCCTTTCAACTGAGCAATATATTCTCTTAACCTCTGCTCATCAGCTTTACTGAAGTCAGTATCACTGCTACTAGAAGTTGAACTAGTACTGTATTAAAAACAAAAGATTAATTAAGAGCTAATATAAATGTTCTTTTCCCTTAAAATTTCAAATGTGATTATACGTATATTATTATTATATATACATATAATCACATGTACAGTATATTATTATATATACATATAATCACATGTACAGTATATTATTATATATACTGCCCTGGATATATGGTAACTGTAATCCAGAGTGGCACTGGGATAAATATATTTAAGTTATTTAACTGCAAAACATTTAATGGTTTCAAAAATTTAATTACAAAGACAGAAGAACATGGTTATATCACCAAGAATTTTATACAAAAAAAAAAATAAATAAATAAAATAAAATAAAAGAATGCTACTACCAAACTAGTATAGCATATTAATACAACAGTTAAGGTTATACTTGTCAAGGTGCGATTCTGCTACTGGAGTACCAACATATTCTAACATTCAAAATAAAATGAAAATATGCACTGTTCTCATCACATCAAATACAGTCAGTCCTTGTATAACATGGTAGTTATTCCAAGGAGCCCTCATGAAATGCAAAATCGTGCAATATAAATAACAGGCCTTATGGGAAAAATACGGTTAGGTGCCGACCATCAAAAGATTGAACACGCATTTGTAACCAAAACATTACAAAACACAATAAATAATCATAATAAAATATTGCTAATGCTTTTATCATAAGCAAACTTGTTTCTGATCTCTTTCTTTGTTTGATCTTCTATCCAAACAGATAACAGACATTCCATCTCTTCCAATTCATTGTCTCTTGATCTAATTACTTTTGCTACACTTTGAGTTGTTCCTGCTATAAAAGTTGCTTTTATTTTCTGTGTATTCTATCTAATTGTTCTCAGTGGTTATGTTATGTTATTTATGTTTTTATGTTTAAAAGGTCAAGTTAGGAAATAAGGTTTCTAACTTCGTTTGTCACGCCAACATGTCAATCAATATATTGTTCTTGACCTTTTCTACTGCCACGACCGATAACACACAATGTCTGTTTACCGAGAATGCAGGGAGAAACTGCAGTAGCGACAAACCAGTTTGTCCGGCAAGTTCCCGTAATTTGTCATGATTCTTGTGTTGGCTCTCTTTACTTTAGCTGCTTTTCTTTTTCTCTCTGTACCTGCAGTATCTTCACCAGCACACTTCCTTTTCACATCGTTTACAAGTGTTTTACTCATTCTTAGGAAATAAAGCACAATTACAGAATAAAAAGAACAAAAATGAAGAGGCACATTTTATACACACAAACAAAGCAGAGCACATGTAGCAACTGAGTAAACAACACAATAAGTGTTGCATTCGGCTGTTGTGATTCCGCCGCATTCAATTGCCATTTCTTGTTTGTAAATGCAAAGCCAAATCATGCATAAGTGAATTCGGTTCGTGTTATATGTGACATCATTCTCCCACTTATAAATCGTGTAGTGTAAATATGTCTCTTCAATTCTTATACAAGGACTGTATGTACTGTGACTAACTCTGCTCTCAAGGGCTGTTTCAGAGTCCAATAACAAGGATTAGCTATAATGTCATGAGAAATCTGCCAATCAGTACTAAATCATATCTGGTGAGTATGGGCTTGGCACACCCAGGGTCCTGAGCTGGATATCATCATTCTTCTCTTTCTTGGTGATTCCTCTCTCTCTCTCTCTCTCTCAGGGTAACTCTGGAATTTTTTTTGGCTGGTGCAGCATAAGCCTCAGGCTTCCTTGCACCATATGGCTAATAATAATAACCAGATTTTGTAGACAATGGAAAGTTGCCCGATTTATAAGCCCACATTTTCCTATTTCAATTCTTTTCATTTCAGAAGTACTCAGACCCTATTGAAGCAGCTTGTAAATCAACAGGAAGAATGCACCCAAAGAACCAAGAAAGATACTCAAAACAGCAACCCCCTACTACAAGTGGAGTAAAAAATCTCCACCACAACAAAGCTATATACTATTGCTCTTTGAGAAATTTGTCTTTAAGAGAAGTGAAAGGAACTTCAAATAAGTAAGAATCCATTTCAGCTCCTTGTTCACAAGTTAACCAGCCAAACATGTTAAAACTATTTACTTCCCAACTGCTGCTGGAGCTCTGCAAGAAGCTAATGAAACTTGCTTAGTGGATTTGTTTGGCACCAATACATGTTAACTGTGCAACCAACATGACCCAAAAAAATTCAGCTGATTCAGTGTATTTGAGGAGAACATGCTTAAGTAAATGAAAATAAAATGACTTACTCTAACTCAATCACTTACTGTTGCATCTTACCCTTACTGTTGCATCAGTGTGTTATACTAAAACAAAAGGCTCAAGCTAATGGAAGTACTGTGGCTCAGAGGAGAACTGAGGGGGGCAGTTGCCTTCTGAATCACAGCCTTCTAAAATGCACAGCTTGCATGATGTTTGTAGAGCATTCAGGTACGGGACATGATATTGCCATGGGGGATGTCTTTGTGTGTGCGCGATGCAAGGAGTGTATCGAAATCAGGCAACAACTCAGCCTATATGGGCCTATATGAGAGCTTGAAGGACAGGGTGGATGCCCTTGAAGGAACTAAATTGAGGGGCCCATCAAGCTCTCAGCTGCCCACATCAACGCCAGAGCTTGCACTTGGTCGTCACACAACACAGCGGCAACCCCCAAGGCAGAATGCGCTGGTCGCAAAGGAACTAGTAGTTGTTGGTGACTCTATTGTCAGGGAAACGGGGAACATGTTTTGTAAAAAGGATAGGTGGAACAGGACCAGGGTATGTCTGCCAGGGGCAAAGGTTGATGACGTTGTAGAGCAGATATTATCTTTTAAGGGCACAAAAGGTGATATAGTTGTACACGTTGGCACTAATGATATCAAGAGTAGGAGACCGGCAGAATTGCTTAACAAGTACAGGTCACTGTTGAACAAAAGCCGAGAATTAGGGTTGAATTTGAAAGTGTCTGCAATTCTGCCCAGACACGATAGGAGGGAGTATATGATGAGAGCCTTGTCGATCAATTCGGCACTGGAAAGATTGTGCAAGGCTCAAGGGGTAGAATTTTTTTCAGCCTGGACTGTACTTGTTAACAGGAGAGATTGCTTCTACAGGGATGGGTGCACTTAAATAGAAAGGGTGCAAGAATATTTGCTGATGCTATCGAGGCAGTGTTAGGTGGGTCGGAAAACTGCTAGCTTGGGGGGATACAAAGACGAATAGATTAACAGTAGCCACTGGCAGAGGTGAAAGAGATTCTTGCACTGCTTCTATTGGAATGAGCAGAAGCCTGAAAAACAAGATTCAGGATATTTCAGGGACTGCTGGGAGTCATTGCGGTACAAGTAAACACATGGGTTGTGTTAGGGTAGCTAAGAATAGAAATAGGTGCATGTATACTTGCGTGTACACCAATGCTAGGAGTTTAGTAAATAAATTGGATGAATTTGAGGTATTGCTCAAAACATCAAAGGCAGATATTGTTGGGATATCAGAGACGTGGTGTCACACAGATATAAGGGATGCAGAACTGGAATTTGGGGAGTACAACGTCTACAGAAAGGATAGACTGGATAGGAAGGGAGGAGGGGTTATGCTATTAGTTAAGAAATACATAAAATCCAAGGAAGTGAAGCCAGTCGACATCGCTGGACAGTGCAGTGTCGAGTCAGTTTAGTGTGACATAAGCATTGGGAGATCAAAATTAAGAGTAGGAGTTTACTATAGGCCTAATGACTCTGATGAGTATAATAAGAAACTGTACAGGGAAATAGAGTGGGCCGGTAAATCAGAGAGTCTTATAATGGGAGATTTTAATTTCCCAGATATTGACTGGAATTTGTGGGTTGGTCACTCACACACTAGCAAGGCTTTTGTGGATTTATTGGATGATTGTTTTCTACATCAGCATGTTCGGGAGGCAACTAGAGGGAGGAATACTCTTGATTTGATTATCAGCAGTGATTCTTCATGCATTAAGAATCTGCAGATAAATGAACCACTAGGTGGCAGTGATCACAGTGTGCTGAAGTGGGATTTACTCAAAGAGGTAACTACCAATTAGGGGTAAAGGGAAGGGTTATTGCTTTTGTAAAGGCGACTACGATGGACTGAGACAGTATTTAAATTCTATACAGTGGGACCAACTGATGATGTTACCAACAGCAAATGCAAAATGGGAAGCATTCAAAGAACTTATCTTGGAAGCTACTAGGCTTTACATACCAACTAAGAAATACTGTTCAAGGTTTAGGCCTAAATGGATGTCAGATGAACTGATGAGCATATGGCAGAGAAGAAACATGCATGGGATACATACAAATTAACACATGACACAGAAGCCTATGATAGATACAAGTTGATCTGTAACCAAGTTACAAAGGAGGTTAGGCAGGCGAAGGCAGATTACGAGAAATCTTTGGCAAGGGATGCAAAGAAAAACAGCAAAGAGTTCTTTACTTATGTAAACTCTAGAAGGAAGGGGATGAATCAGATTGGTCCACTTGATATCGATGGGTCAACTGTTGATCCTGCTCAGGTAGCTAACAAACTAAATGAATATTTTGCATCCACATTCACACATGAGGAGTTATTTAGCGAGGGGAAAGCCAGAGGTGTATTCAACTCTAGCAGTAAGCTAGAGAATCTTGTAATAACTGAGAGTAAAGTGGAGGAGAAATTGTTGAAGATAAACCCAAGAAAGGCACCCGGGGTGGATGGGATCTATCCAGTTATATTAAAGGAGGCAGCAAAGGAAGTAAGCAAACCCTTAGCCATAATTATGAGAGCTTCCTTGGACTCAGGGGAGGTACCCACAGACTGGAGATGTGCAAATGTGACCCCAATTCACAAAGGAGGATCAAAGGCTGACACAAGTAATTATAGACCTGTGAGTTTAACTTCTGTTCCAGGAAAATTAATGGAGGCACTAGTTAAAGAAGCACTGCAGGATCATTTAGACAAGACTTCAGTTATAGCTTGGACACAGCATGGTTTTGTTAAGGGGAAGTCCTGCCTGACCAATTTGATTGGATACTATGATGCAGTCACAAAGGAACTGGATGCAGGGAATAACTTTGATATTATATACTTCGATCTTAGAAAGGCTTTTGATACTGTTGCACATGGAAGACTGCTGCACAAATTGGAGCAGTGTGACATTGGAGGCAATTTGCTGCTGTGGATAAAGGAGTGGCTGAGGGGGAGAAGACAGAGAGTGGTAATCAATGGACACTGCTCGTCGTGGACTAATGTTATTAGTGGAGTCCCTCAGAGCTCAGTGTTGGGTCCATTATTGTTTTCTGTATTTATAAATGATATTGATGATGGTATATCAAGCTTAATGTCGAAGTTTGCAGACGATACAAAGGTAGGCAGGGTTGTCAAGGACACTACTGACACTATGCTGCTGCAACAGGATCTGGAAAGGTTGAGCAGATGGGCTGAGAGGTGGCAAATGAAGTTTAACATTGACAAATGTAAAGTACTACACATGGGGAAACAGCAACCCCAGAGCAACGTATCAACTCTGTGGTACTACACTGACAGTGGTAGAGAATGAAAGGGACCTGGGGGTGGTTGTGCAGGCAGATATGAAGTTCTCTGAGCAGTGCAGACGGGCTGCAAGAGTAGCTCATGGTGTATTGTCAATGATATATAGGAATTTTTCTAGCAGGGATAAGGAGGTGATTATTCCCTTGTATAAGGCAATGGTCAGGCCACACCTAGAGTACTGTATACAGGTCTGGAGGCCTCATTTCAAGAAGGATGTAGAGCTGCTGGAACGAATACAGAGAAGGGCAACAAGATTAGTGAATGGAACAAAGGGGTGCTCTTACGAAGAAAGGCTTAAGTTTTGCAAATTACAGTGTCTGGAGCCTAGGCACCAGCGAGGTGATCTGATAGAGGTGTGTAAAGCCTTGAATGGTTTGAGCATGCTCAATGCTGATGGAATTCTTCCTCTCGCTCAGAATAATCACCTGAGAGGGCATCAATTCAAATTGAGGAAAGACAGATGTAGGATAGATGTGCGGAAATTTGCCTTTAGCCAGCGGGTGGTTGGTTGGTGGAACAGAACTCCATACCTTGTCGTGGAAGTTGATAGCCTAAATAAGTTTAAGGCTCTGCTGGACAGGTATTTTGAACGAACAGAGGGGTGAAGTGGAAGCGTTTTTTTTTTTTTTTTTTGGCTGATGCTGCATAAGCTTGCTTTCTTGCATCAAATGCCTCTACTAATGCTAATGCTAATACTAGTTTGGCAGTTTAATAGTGTTCTTTTTTTTTAAAAAATTGTTTTAACAATATTTAAAAACTCAGGTGGAAATTCAAATTAAAATAGAAATGATCTTTTACACACATATGTATACACATATATACTCATGATATTGAAATATTAATAGAATTAATGAATACAGACTAATCTGTAATAAACAAATACCATTATGAAAGTATCTACACTCAGCGTCAGAAAAAGTGACCAACACCAAAAGAATTAATGAAATACTATGAAAATTACCTTCTTGGTACATATGATGATATGTGCAAAGCGCAAATGTTAAAACAGAGTTTATGTTACAAACAAAAATAAGAATGATACAGAGCCACCAGGTAGTAAAGTTTGATACATGTTATGATTAATTGCAAAATAAAAAGATCAAATACTGGAGAGTCTCCTAAGATGCCAAAAGACCACATGTCAAGCAATCCAATTAAATAGTTTTAATGGGATAGGAAGTTGCATCCACCATGGAAATCCACAGCAGAATTGAACAGGCGGCCACTGCGTTCGCCTCGCTCAAATGGTGTCTGTGGAAGAGGACCAACATTTCCACAAAGACTAAAATCCGACTCTTCCGGACTTTGATTCTGCCCATTCTTCTTTACGGATCGGAAACATGGATTTGTCTCAAGTTAGATTTGAACAAACTTGAGGTATTCCAAATGCGATGTCTGCGGCAGATCTTTGGCATCTCTCTTCGCGACCGCATCACTAATGATACCATCCGCGCCAGATGCCAACAGCAACCAACCATTGCCGACCAAATCCAGAAGCGAAGGCTTAGATGGTTTGGCCACGTATGTAGAATGGGCACGAACAGAATACCATCCAGACTCCTTTGGAGACAACGACCCACCCAATGGAGCATCCAACGGACCGCGCCTAGGAAAACGTGGGCCAAGCAAGTGGAAAATGACTTGAAGAGCCGACATCTCGACCTTAACCAGGCCAGGACTGACGCCATTGATCGTAAGGTATGGAAGAACATCACAGAGCAAGTCCGAAACCCTGCGGCACCTACAGCAGCATACTGGTTGCGTGGCCAACCACCTCCCCCAGCTGCCAGCTAAGGACCAAAGAAGAAGAAAAAAGAAGAGAAGAATAGGATCACAATAAGAGGCTCTATGAACACTAAACAAATTGCTGTTCTTATTAGATGGTATATTAATAGGTCAGTTTGTTGATCTTGGCATCAGTGGTTTAGCAAAAGACACCAAGTATATTCAAACCAGGTTCTGAGACATCCAAACATACATATCATGAGGACCCTCATAATTTGATGGCATGTTGTAGCCAAGAGATTATTGTCATCTGTAATCCTTGAATCACCAAGGAACATGAAAGTGTATCCAGGTTACACTTTCATGTTCAGCCTTTGATTTGAAATCAGAATTGACTAATCCCTCTCATCAATGGTAATATCAGCTTTTACACCTGAGGTGTAAAAGCTGACAATCCAGTTTCAATTTATTTGCAAAATATGAGAGAGGTCAAAAGGCACATATTCATACTAGCATATTTCTAATACAACAGCTTCAAACTAGAAAAATTTCAAACTTTCATATAAGGGTTTTTTTTTAATAAAAATTTTAAACATGAAAGGTATTAGAACCTACAGTACTTAGTACTATGTATGGGTTGGAGGTTGAGAAGATGAAAGAAGATACTTGTTGATATTAAGACTTCAATTTCAAGAAATATGTGTCAAGGGAGGTTGAAGGAATAATTGACGAAGAAGAAACGTCTCTCCATTCTATGGCCAGAGAGGGGAAAGATTCTATAAGAGATTGGTTATTAAATAACCTACTTGTCCTCTTTTGGGGGGGGAAGAGAGAGAGAGAGAGAGAGAGAGAGAAAATCACCCCAGTTGTGGGAATGATGGTACTGCAGATTTGAGATTTGTATAGTGAGTAGCTGTTCAGAAGAAAAGTAATGCCAAGAGCGAAAGAGAAAACCCAATTTTTTTAGATGTAGAGAAAGCAGTATTTGTGATGTGCTTGTGCCAAGAAAGATTTGAAGTCAGGGTAATCCCTAATAGAGATTATCTTGTCTATAAATCTGAGGGTCATCGAAGTTAAGCACAGAAGCAGAAGAATCCTTTTTGCAAGACACAAGACTGATTTTAGAAGGACTGAAATTAACTAAGTTATCTTTGCTGCACTGGAGAATTACCAAATGAGTATTTAAAGAACTGGTAATGGATATTTGAGAAGATGAAGCTGTCTGTGCAGGGCAAGGTTTCTCAAACTAGAAGGTGGAATGCAACATGCTATCATCATCAAAATTATGGATAAGATTTCCAGGAAATGGAAGATCATTAATATATATGAGGAAGAGAGGGGGACAAAGAACTGAACCAGGGGGAACACTAGCATTAGTGGAGAAACTAGAAGACAGTGAGTCACCTAACATCATTCACAGCAAGCGGACAGAAAGAAAACTGGAAAGCCAATTGCAAAAAAACAGTTGCAAAACCATAAGATGGAAGCTTATTTAGAAGACCTTTATGCCAAACACAATCAAAACCCTTTGAAATATCAAGAGCAACTAACTGAGTTTCACCAATCTCATTTCCTTTCTCTGCACCCATTCCAGCAGATCTACATCCTTTCTAAAATGAGACTGTCCAACCTGTATGTAGTAATCAATATGTGGCCTAACCATTGCCTTATACAATGAGATAATCACCACCTTATCTCTGCTAAGGTTCCTGTATATCATAGACAAAACTCCATGAGCTGTTCTTGGCAGCCTGTCTGTACTGATCAAACAACTTGATATCTAACCACACAATTCCCCCCCCCAAGTCTTTATTCATTTTCCACTACCCTGAGTAGTGCCACACAGTTGAAATGTTAATCTGGGATTACTGCAGGTATATGCAGTACCTTGCATTTGTCAATGTTAAACTTCAATTGCCATTTCTCAGCCATTCGCCTAATTCTTTTAGATCTTGCTGTAGTAGCTTATCCTGATTATTGTCATTAACCACCCTGCCAACCTTTGTATCATCTGGTAACTTACACATTAAGCCTGATATACCTTCATCAATATTATTAATACAGTAAACCCCCGATATTCGCGGTATCTATATTTGCGGTTTCACATATTCGCGATCGCTGATTTAATATAAAATGAAACCTAAAAAAAATGTGAATTTTAAAGCGCCGTGAATATTTTCCGCCATAAAAAAACATGGGCATGGCTAAAATTATCTTTCCCGGTCAAAACAGCGCTCAGTGGGTGGGGGAGAGGGGTAACAAAATCGCAAGTGTGGATGTTTCTCGCTAATCCTTGTTCAGTATGTGTTATGTGCTTGTCATGGACGGTTTCGTCATTTGCTTTTAATTAATTTATATGCTTATAAATTGAATAAATTTATCAATTTATAAATTGATATGCTTATAAATTGAATAAATTTATCAATTTATAAATTGATATGCTTACAAAAGTGATAAATCTACCGTTTTGCAGTGTAAAACAGACTTTTTCGAGTGTGTTAACGGAACAAAGTGACTTTATTTTGGACAAGTTCTTTCTAACCCATACAAAAATATGGCTATGAATAACAAGGGAAATGTGAGAAGATCAAAGAAGGTGATGACATTAGCAAATAAAATTGAGTTATTAGACAAAATTTCTAATGGTGAAAGTGGCAAAACATAAAATCAATGAGTCAACGGATCAATCAAAAAATTGGAAGAAAAAATCCGCCGTACTGTTCGTGAAAATGCACTAATTGCTTCAAAAATTTGCTCTGTAACTCGTGATGTTAAATTAGAAAAAACGGAAAAGGCTTTAAATCTGTGGATAGAAGACCGAACTCAAAATAAAATTCCGTTAAGTTCACTCATCATTCGTGAAAAGGCAAAACTCCTTTATCAACACTTTAGCGAAACTTGGTGATAGCACTGGCAGGATAAGTTTTTTAGCTAGCAAAGGTGCTGGTTTGAAAGATTTGTTTGAACTTTCTAATAAATATTACATTTAATATTAAATTATTTCTTATTTTCATTTTGATTTTTCACTATGTACTGTCTGTGTACATAGTCATATTATGAAGGTACATATAATACGTACATAGACAAAATTTTAGACTAGTTTTTCTTATATATTTCATACTTTGGAACGGAACCCCTTTATTACTATGGGAGCCATAACTCAGTATTCGCGTTTTCGGTATTCGTGACATTTCTGAGGAACGTAACGCCCGCAAATAGCGGGGGTTTACTGTAATTATAGAAATCAACAATGGGCACAGCATTGAACCCTGGGTAGAATTCCACTAATAACATTAGTCCATGCAGTGTCCATTAATAACTACTCTCTGTCTTCTCTAACTCAACCGTCCCTTTATCCTGAGCAGTAACGTTCCCTTAATGCTACACTGCTCAATTTGTACGGCATACTTTTATGTGCAACAGTATCAAAAACTTTCCTAAAATTCAAGTATTTGATATGTTTATGTATATGTTTGCCTTTAGTCAGCAGGTAGTTGATTGGTGGAACACACTTCCATCTTTTGTTGTGGAAGTTGATAGCCTAAATAAATTTAAGGCTGAGCTGGACAGGTATTTGGAACGAACGCAGGGGTGAAATGGGAGTGGTTTTTTTGGCTGATGCTGCATAAGCTTGCTTTCTTGCATCATATGCCTCTACTAATGCTAATATCAATATTATTTTTTGCATCACATTATCCAATCAGATTAGTTAGACAAGTTGACCCTTAACAAATCAATGCCATGAATGCAGCATAACTGTACTGTTGTCTAGATGCCTGCATTACTTCTTTATTATCAGAGACTCCATTATTTTTTGTGGAACAGAAGTTAAGCTATCAGGTCTGTACTTACTCGTCACCTTTTGATTCCTCTTTTTGAACTGGGGATACATTCACACATCACTGATTCACAGGACCTCTTATGAATCCAAAGATGCTCTCATAATTATGGGTAAGGGTTTGTTTACCTCCTTTGCTGACTCCCTTAATGTAAGTGGACAGATCCCATCCATCTCAGGTGCCTTTTTTATGTAATGAGTCAACAATTTCTCTTTCACTACCTCTGACTTTTCACTAAATCATTTAGCTCCCTGTTACATTTTGATGAGCTGGTATTCCCCTCCCCACTTTCAATGGTTCACCTGATAGAAAGCTTATAATCTGTACTACAGTGCAAATTAAGTGCAGGAATATAGCAGGATTTACCGAAGGAACTGGAGAAATTCATTTAAATTTACTTTGTGTTCTATTATTGGAGATTTCTGTAAGTTCAAAAAGTGCAATATCTGATTTCTGAGATGTTTGTGTGGATGTTTGATTAAAACAAGTTTAACAGTGAGCTTTGTTTGAAAAAAGAACACTAATGAGGGATTTGACCTATGTGTAAATGGAGGTTGGTAAGTTTATTTGTTTGCAGATTTTTTAGAGCACTGGCATCACAGCGTACCACACAAATGGTAAGCAGTAGGGTATTTGATTATAGATAGAGATAAAATTGTAAAACTTTTATCAGAAAAGTATTTCTTTTGTTTTCTTAGCCAAAGGTGAAGGTCTGAGAAATTTTTTTCATTATTCAAAAGTGAGGTAAGTGTACGTGGGACTTACTGGTAGCCGGAGTGAGGAGATTCTGGTGTTGTCTTGCATATTTTTTACATTCAACAAGGATAGGTCTCACTGTAACCAATGTTTAGAATGATATACCGGGAGTGGGGAAATCATCTGCTCTTAAAAGATAAGCACAAGTAATATTCACAGATGAGCTAATAATATCTTCTGTTTTTGATTTAGTTGGAAGCATGACGAGCAGTGTTCAAGGGTTAGTTTGATACTTCAAAGCTTGTTGTTTTGCTGACTTTGTCAGATTAATTGCCACTGAGACAATGATTTTTCTCAGATTACTAGTCTATAGTCTTGGCATTGAACTTTCCAAATGTCATCAGATGGTGAGAGCCAATTTTGCAGACATGTTGGCTAATTCATTTTCTGGAATTGTCATATGTCGAGGTGCCCAACAGATGAATGTGCCTTTTCCCAGTTCAGTTAAGCTATTCAAGGAGGTGGTTATCTCCTTCAAATCTAGATAAGAGATGTTCATGGTGTTTTTCAGGGACTGGAATGAACTTAAGGAATCTGAGAAAATTATACTATTTTGCATGTTGGAAAACTAAATCCATATCAGGACCACTTGTATCACCATTATTTCTGCTGAAAATAGGCCAGTGTGGAATTTGGAGAAACTGTGGCTATTCCAACATGGGCGTTGGAATAGCCACAGTTGTTTGATCCATCTGTATGCACTGCAATGAAGTTGAGGAACAGAGGATGTTCAGTTGTAAGAAATTTTCCTTGTGTAGTGCAGATTTTATTCCACATATGAAAGTATAAATTACAGGTGGAGTCAAAGTGGAGGGGTATTTGCAAGATTACCAAACTCCAGGTGCTCACAGCTGGTGAGTATGGGCTTGGCACAACCAGGGTCCTGAGCTGGATATCATCATTCTTCTCTTTCTTGGTGATTCCCTTCTGTTTTTCTTTCTCTCTCAGGGTAACTCAGAAATTTTTTTTTGGCTGGTGCAGTATAAGCCTCAGGCTTCCTTGTACCCTATGGCTAATAATAATAATTATCAGTAAGATATAATTCTGCTTTCTGCTAACAGTTCTTTGATTCACATGCATAAGAGATGGTTAGCAGTATGATAATTCTGATATAACGTGTTGTTATGAGCAGTTAAAACCACCTGCCAGTTCAGTTGTTTACATATATAATTTTATTTAAGCATTTTATATAGATTTAATTTTATATGCATAGAGTAATTTAAGTTTTCTTCTGATAAAGAGAGGTAATTTGTATGCGTTGGCATAGAGACTGTGTATTACTGATAAATGACATGCTCCTAGTGCAATACATATTGCACTATGATGAGCCAGGATAATACACTGGATCTCGCTGAGCTATATAGTATTAACAGTGTTAAATGATGCAAAAAAAGCAAGCTTATACAGCAACAACAAACACTTTACCTGTCCATCCCCTCTAACTGTTCGTCTAGTTCTTCCTTGAATTTATACAAACTACCCACTTCCATAACAAGCAAGTTTGTTCAAACAATCAACTATCCACTAGCTGAAAGAAAATATCCAAACTTCTATCTTGCAACCATCTTTCCCCCAAATTTTGACATAAAATTAACCCAAAAGGTTAATTTTATGTCAAAATCAAGCTCTAAGAAACGGACACTATTTTTAACTGGGTTGATCTGCGCTTTCTGCCTGAGTTCGGGATCAAGATGGAGATTCCTTTTCCTGCAAAAATGTATACATACAGTCTTTTGTGTGAAAATTCTGTATCCATTTCTTTCTGTCCATTTTATTACTTTGTTTATGGTTACTT
Organism: Mastigoproctus giganteus; assembly: GCF_048544385.1. NCBI lineage: Eukaryota > Metazoa > Arthropoda > Arachnida > Uropygi > Thelyphonidae > Mastigoproctus > Mastigoproctus giganteus. The sequence goes on from NC_143577.1 coordinate 141,846,169, forward strand.
GTAATTGTCATTCTATTGTCCTCATATGCTGCACTTGATAAGAAATTCTGAAGTCATCTGCATAAACAGTTGTAATGATGTTGGCTGGTATTTGTTCTATTATTGTGATGAAGTGGACTGCAAAAAGTGTGGCACTGTACGGATCCTTGAGGTAACCCTTCTTCCTGAGAGTATGTTCAGCATTAAGTATGTTATTAAGTCGAACTTGGAATGTTCAATTTTTAAGAAAATTGATTATGTATAGAGGTAGGTGTCCTCTAAGACCAAGTTGATGTAGTCCTCTAAGGACACCATAGCACCATGTAGTATCATATGGTTTCTCAATATCAAAATTAACTATGACGATGTTGTTTTCTGAGGAAAGTGTTTCTTACCTGATTTTCCAGATGTATATGTACAATAACGTAGAGCGATTTTTCTGAAAACCATATTGTGAGATTGAGAAGGTTATTGCTTTCTAGATACCACATTAGACTATTATTGACAATTTTCTCCAAGATCTTGCCAAGCAGCTGGTCAAAGGTATAGGGCAATAGTTCTGTGGGTCTGATTGGTCTTTTCCCTGCTTCGGGAAAGCCAGTATTATTGCATGGTGCCATCGGTCTGGAAATGTATCCTCAAGGTATATCTTATTAAATAAATCTAATGTAGCTAATTGAGATTGTTCATCTAATCGTTGTATCATTGCCTAATTTATTTCATCGGGACCAACTGCGTTGTGTTTCGTCTGTAGCAGGGTTTGTTTTAATTCTGCTACCAGGCAAGTTGTATTGTTCATAGTGATTGGTGGAAAATTTTAGGTTTATTTTTTCGGCCTCCTTGTAAGTTTTGAAAGCAGTTGAGTATGCACAACTGGCAGATGTATTGGCAAAGTGAGCACGCTGAGCATGTTGACTATATCTGAGGTATTTGTGACTAACTGTCCTTTCCAATTTAGTAATGGCGATGGATTTATTTGAGAATTGTTTGTCATTCTTCTGATCTTCCAGATAGGTGTAGCAGGTGTGGAACTGGTTATAGTGTATGCAAATTTGAATCCAACTTGCTTTTTTGCTGATTTTGTGCATTCTCCAGACCTTGGTTCTAGCTCTTTTGAATTCTATCAGATTGTCCGTTGTTGGATTTTGGCGAAAGTGATTCCAGGCTCTATTTCTCACTTTTTTAGCTCGTTGGCACTCACTGTTCCAACATGGTTTTGAATATATTCTAATGTTAGAAGACGTTTTAGGTATTGTCTTTTCTGCTGCTTGAAGAATGGTATTTGTGACAGAATCCACTGCTGTCCACTGATTCTTGTTTAATGGCATTCTGGTCTAGTCTTGCTAGTATTCTGAAGGTTTCAAAGTCTGCATTATATATTTTCCATCTAGGATGCCTGGTGGCTTGGCATGGGGTTTTCTTTGTAATTTTCAAAATTATGGGGTTATTGCTCAACAGGTTCTCATGCACAATCCATTGGATCTTCAGGAACGGTATTGGGGAACAGACTGTTAGATCTAACGCAGAGCTGCTTTTTGATGGCAGGTGGAAATATGTGTGTGCGTGTGTTTACCAATTTGTTTACCCTTCTGATCTATTTTGGGATCGTCCCAAAGTGGGTGATGCCCATTTAGGTCACCTAAATTGCAAAACGGAGATGGTAGGTGAGCTATCAGCTCTTCAAAATCTTGACAAGGAAATATACACCAATGAGCCAAAAGATGCTCAATTGGATTGATGTCTGGGGAATTTGGAGGCAGGGCAATACCTGGAAGTCTTCTTCATGTTGCACGAACCAGTCTCGAACAATCCGGGCAGTGGCATGGCGCATTATCCTGCTGAAAGACGGCACTGCCAGAGGGGAAGACCACTGCCATGAAAGGGTGTACCCGGCAGCAATAATGTTTAGGTAGGTGGTAGATGTCAGAGTGCCCTGATGACTGGGCCCAGGGTATCCCAGCAGAACATTGCCCAAAGCATGATATTGCCACCAGCAGCTTGTTTTCGTCCCACGGTGCATCCAAGCACAATCACGTCCCCAGGTAAACGATGCACACATACCTGGCCATCCACATGGTGCAACAGGAAACACGATTCATCAGACCAGACAACCTTCTTCCAATCACTCAAGGTCCAGTTTCGATGCTCGCGTACCCATTATAGGCACTGTCGCTGGTGAACCATGGTTAGCACGGGCACTCGGAGTGGCCTGCAGCTATGCAGCCCCATATTCAGCAGGGTTCAACGTACTGTGCATTGTGTGTGACACATTACTCCCGTCACCAGCATTCCAATTAACAGAGAGGATTTGGGATGTATGGTCTAATATTTCAAGATAGATATCCAGCTTTTACTGATCCAGGTGGTTTTGATGTGTTAAAAGTGAGTATTAGGTTCATGGTGGGAGTGATTTTCCCTTCTTTTTTAATTGTTATCCTTTAAGTTTTAAAATATATATATATATATAAAATGTTTATTGTATACAAAAGTAGTACACTAAACCCTCGCTATTCGCGGGGGTTACGTTCCTGAGAAATATCGCGAATACCGAAAACGCGAATACTGAGTTATGGCTCCCATAGTAATAAAGAGGTTCCGTTCCAAAGTATGAAATATATAAAAAAAACTAGTCTAAAATTTTGTCTATGTATGTATTATATGTACCTTCATAATATGACTGTACATGACAGTACATAGTGAAATGCAAGCGTATGGCATCGAAATGAAAATAAGAAACAATTTAATATTAAATGTAATATTTATTAGAAATTTCAAACAAATCTTTCAAATCAGCGCCTTTGCTAGCAAAAAAAAAAAACTTATCCCGCCAGTGCTATCACCAGTTTCGCTAAAGTGTTGATAAAGAAGTTTTGCCTTTTCACGAATGATGAGTGAACTTAACGGAATTTTATTTTGAATTCGGTCTGCTATCCACAGATTTAAAGCTTTTCCATTTTTTTAAATTTAACATCACGAGTTACAGAGCAAATTTTTGAAGCAATTAGCGCGGTTTCACGGACACTACGGCAGATTTTTTCTTCCGATTACTTGATTGATCGTACTGTTGACTCATTGATTTTATAATGTTTTGCCACTGAGGAGACACTTTCACCTTTAGAAATTTCGTCTAATAACTCAATTTTATTCGCTAGTGTCATCACCTTCTTTGATATTTTCACATTTCTCTTTTTATTCGTAGCCATATTTTTGTAGGGGTTACAAAGAACTTGACCACAATAAAGTCACTTTCTTCCGTTAACGCACTCAAAAAAGTCTGTTTTACACTGCAAAACGGTAGATTTATCATTTTTGTAAGCATATCAATTTATAAATTGATAAATTTATTCAATTTATAAACTAGATAGTATGAATCAGAGCTGTAATACTCAATATCTACGTTGATAATGATATTAGTAAATTAATAAGAGGAGTATACCTCAATATAGTACGTGGAACACTTCCGTATGATACCCTCCAGAAATTAAAACGGAAAAAACGAAAAAATCGACAACTTACCGGTACATTAAAGTAAAATATAAATAATTAAAGTAAATTATAAATAATTAAATAATCAATTTAACACAATTCAAAATCAATTCAAAACAATTAAAATTCAAATTAACGCAATTAAAAGAATCTAACGAAAATATTCAAAACGATTTTCCTTCCTGAAGCTGACAATGCTTTTCGACCGACTGTCGTGATCACAGGAATGAAAATTATCGAATCAGGCTAAACCTGCAACTTAAATAGTGATTATGTGTCTTCGCGCATGCGCGTAAAGGTCCACGCATCGGAGATCAAATATGGCCGCCGAACATTAACAGAATTCTCGTGTAATTTAATTTCAACGGTTTCTGCAATTAATAGTCGCGTATAATTACGTTGAACGTTAAGTATTTTGGCCTCGTTAAATAAAAAAGTATGTTTTTCGTTAATGGCATGAAAGGCTAATTCTGACGCTGCTGAACGAGAAGCACGAACAGAGGCTTCGTGTTGATTTACACGGATATTAAGAGAAAACCGCGTGGAACCCTGATAAGACGAGTCGCAATCACCGCAAGAAATGTTGTATACTAGATCATTAATTTGTGTTGCGAACGCCGAAAGAACCGAGCGATTGTTCAGTATAGTGTGTAACTTCCGTATAGGCCTAGCTATAATTTTAAATTCGGTATCTTTAAAGAATCTGTTAAGCTGTTTGTGCCTCCTCTTATTAATTTACTAATATCAATTTATAAACATATAAATTAAAATCAAACGACGAAACCTTCCATGACTAACACATACTGAACAAGGATTAGCGAGAAACATCCACGCTCGCGATTTTTTCCCCCTCTTCCCCCACCCACTGAGCGCTGTTTTGACTGGGAAAGATAATTTTAGCCACGCCCATGTTTTTTATGGCGGAAAATATTCACGGCGTTTTAAAATTCACATTTTTTTAGGTTTCATTTTATATTAAATCGGCGATCGCGAATACGCGAAACCGCGAATAGCGGGGGTTTACTGTATATACAATACACCCTTCGCAGCAGCAAGGTGAGGAGTTTTACATTGGCTGGTGGACAACAGCCTTGGGGGAACAGGACCCACATCGTGGTTTGGGCTCATCCCCCAGAGCCAACAATAGAATCAGTGTCAGATTATTTACAGAATATTATGCTTTTGACAGTATTTACAATGTATTAATAAAGATATTCACATATTCTTGATAAGAAGAAAAAATCTCTTTATCTGTGCTTCATCGATTTCAAGCAGGCATTTGACTCTGTAAACAGAGAAAATTTAATGAAGCAACTACAAAAAATCCCACTTGATCATGAAATAATCATGTTTGTAAATAATTTCTACAAAAATACAAGAGCAATAGTAAAATTCAACAACCTTAAAACTGAGAAATTTGAAATAGAGAAAGGAGTCATGCAGGGATGCCCTTTATCTCCATATCTATTTAATATCTATCTAGAAGAACTAATGAAATCAACTGAGGAAAAAAGAGGCACAATAATAAATGGAAAAAATATAAACCACATAAAATATGCAGATGATATTGTGATTTTAACAGAAACCAAAGAACAACTAAAAGAAATATTAACATACATCAACAGATCAAGCAACAATTATGGAATTTATATTAATATAAATAAAATGAAAGTAAATATAAATTGGAAAACACATTGAAGATATAAACATCAAAAATCAACAAATAGAACAAGTACAAAAATTTGTATACCTGGGCTCTCTAATAACCGGAAACCTAAGTAATATTGACGAAATTAATCAAAGACTGAATATTGGATGGACAAACTCAAAAATGTATGGAAGAGCAATAAAATCTCAAATAGTCTAAAAATTAAACTATATGAAACTGTCATCATACCCACAGCAACTTATGGATCAGAGAATTGGAGAATAAATAAGAAAGAAAGGCAAAAAATCATGTCATTTGAAATGAGATGTCTAAGGAAAATCAATAAAACAAATTGGAGAGAACATAAAACTAATAAACAAGTAAGGAGAGATCTAAATTTTGAGCACAGAATAATAGAGCAGATCTACAAAAAACAACTTCAGTGGTTTGGACATGTGAACCGGATGAAACACCACAGGCTGCCTAATGTAGTACTGACAGGAAGAATTGGAGATAAGAGATCACCAGGAAGACCCAAAAGAGAATGGCTCCAATGCCTAAAGGAAAACACAGGCTTTCAAAGTTATCAACAAATGATGCAAGATTCGAGAGATCAACAACAATGGAGGACGATACCTAAATAGGGCTCAACCCCTGCCAAACGGAAGAGTAGAATGATGATGATGATGATATATTCTTGACTGTATTCACAACACATTCATAAAGACATCGTACTTTGAACATTATTTACAATATATTGGGTATTATTATACTACCCATATCAATGTGCAGTTTGCCAGCCGACCGGGCTAGCCGAGTGGGTAAAGTACCTGCCTGGCAACCCAAAGGTCGCGGGTTCGATTCCCGCCTCGGGCTTGGATCAAAGTACTGCAAAAACCTTGGGAGGTGCAATATGGCCACAGAAGCCGATGCGCCAACAACTACCAAATCAAAAAAAAAAAAAAAAGTGCAGTTTGCCTAGCCAAAGTTAGGATCTTAAGGGTCTCTTTTCGGTACCTCTGATCCTTCACAAACCTGCAGAGCTCACTGTCAATTGATTGGATTGTGGGAAGCCTCTCTCTGGGGAGAAAACAGCCACTAAGGGCTAGTCTGTTACAGTGGGCTGTGAGCATGGGAGCTGACCTCAGTCCAGGTAGAGGGATTCTCCAGCCACGCAGTTCCCAGATGCTTGCCTCTAAGACCATTCCAGTTGTCATTTTGGCATTGAGAACAAGCCGTTTTTCCAATACAAGATCTGGAAATCGGGCAAAATTCAGTGAGATCACCATCGCAGTTGTCCTTTGTTGGGGTGAATGATGATGTTTATGCATGATCCAACGAAGGAGCCAGTATTCGGTGAAGTACACGCGGTGAAGTAGGGGTTATGGATGCTCAAATTTCCGAGGCATATAATGCGACAGTGTATACTGAGGTGTATACGTACCAACGAGTCACATCCAGATTCCTAACATGAAGCAGTTATTTGGTGGTCCAGCGCATTTGACAGAATTTTTCTATGAGCTTGTCAATGTGGGGGTTGAAGATCAGTTTATGATCAAAGACGACTCCTAAGTCCATATGCATCTTGACCACTGGAGAGGGAATGCCGTCTAGCGAAGCTTGGATTTCAGTGGGTTGGCGCTTCAGAGAAAAGCCATTTTGGGCTGATTTGGCAGGGTTAATCAGGGGGCCAATTGATGGAGATAGAATCCTATGTCGTGTAACTTTTCATTGATCTTTTTCTTAATGTTTCAGATATGTTTGCTGGGGTGAATCTGAGTATATATCTTAATTTCATTGGCATAGCAGGGTATGTCTTCTCTCTGTTGCACAAACAGAATAATAACTGCAGTGAATAATGCTCCGGGAAGGACTCCGCCTTGGGGAACTCCCGCAGTGATCTTTCTCCAGATTGTGTATTGATCTGCTTTAAGAAGAATGGTTCTGTCAGAGAGCAGGGTTACAATAAACCACAATATGTCACCTTTTATGTAGAAGTAATTTTCTAGGAGGTGAACAAGCGAGGGGATACTGATTGAGTCAAAGGCAGCTTCCAGGTCAATGTACATGATAACAAGCTCTGCTTTAGCTTCTAGTGCACTAAGAATGCTGTTGGTTACGGATGTTAAATTTGTAACTGTGAATCTTCAGGAATGGAATAGTGAATCTGTGGGGGTTTGTCAGGCATGATTTGATTGGTGGTGATGGCTGAAAGAAATGTCTTCTCCATGAACTTCAAGAGCCTGGAAGAATGAGAGATTGGCCTGAACTGTTTAATGAATGTTGCAGATTGGCATTTAGGGTGTGGCATCACAGCATATCTGTTCAAGAGGGGGGGGGGGTAGTGCTATGTTAAGACCCGGTTAAAAATTGATAGTAGAGCATCGATGATAAATGAGCTAAGACATTTGATCATGAATTGTGGCACAAGATTGGGGCCTGCAGTTGTAGTGGGCGGCAATCCATTTATAACAGTTATAAGATGCTTCCTGGTGATGTGAACAGTGGAAAGCATATCAATAGGAATGTCGTCAACGGGTAAGTTACCTAGGTTCATCAGAGCCACGGTGTTTGAAAACAGTGCATGTGGTCCATCCACAGTTCAAGGTCCACCAGTGTTTTAAGAAGTCCCGTGTGCTGAGAGGCATAAAACAATTTGCCTTTTCGTAGGGTTGCATTTAAATGCTTTTTAACTGCAAATGATTTCTGGCAATTGAACACAGACTGGGCTCTGGAGAAGGCAATACAATCTTGTATAGCACCTGACTCTTTCCATCTCTTATGTAGATTTTGTTTTTCTTGAAAGCTGTTGTTCAATATCAGTGTCCACCAAGCTCTCAAAACAGGGAGTGATGCAGACAGTCATTGTAGCACCATAAGTTGCAATGGTTCAAATCCATTTGGACATGAGGTCCACAACTAGCTCGAGATCACAATTTTATTGAGAGCCTCCCAATTTATCGAGGATGCGGCTTCGAGAAATTGTGGTGGATCAATGAATTTGGGTACTGTGATGTCTTTTTTTTTTTTTTCCGGGCCTTGGATATCAAAGTTAGGTGTGGCTAAGTGCAGGAGTATGGCAATTGGTTCATGACTCCTTGTTCCTGAAGTTCACTTTGAATTTCCTCCTCGGGTACATTTAGAAGGTCCCATTTCATAATGACACCTTTTGAGGTATTTAAGATATTGTGAGGGGATACCATTACTGGTATTCCTGCAACAGCTGTCATTTGTAACAATCTTTCAGAATGTTTAGAGTGGGCTGTTTTTACTAAAATATCGCCTGCTTTTAATCTCTTAACATATTTTGGTGGGCCGACATAACTCTCAAGGGTGTAAGACCCAGGCCCCAGAAGCAAAAGGGGTTAAGGGGCCCCATTTATTTATGTTGAGACAAAAAAAATATTAAATGGAGCATATATTTATTAAATATTAATTATTACAATTATTTTAATATTATTAAAATATAATTATATTTTTATAATTATATAAAATATAATTATATAATTACAGTATATATACTTATTAATTATTTAAATATTAATTAAATTATTTATAATTATATAAAATATAATATTGTTATGCTTTGATAAATAGTCAAAACAATCACCTATAATATACATTAAATGTTATCATGAACTTGACAGAAAAAGGGAATTTACGCAATTGTTTATGTATTACATAATATATTGATTATTACAGTATAACAGGAAGGGAGGAGGGGTGTTTCAGTAGTTTCCAAGGAAGTGAAGCCAGTCGACATCGCTGGACAGTGCAGTGTCGAGTCAGTTTGGTGTGACATAAGCATTGGGAGACCAAAATTGAGAGTAGGAGTGTGCTATAGGCCTAATGACTCTGATGAATATAATAAGAAACTGTACAGGGAAATAGAGTGGGCCAGTAAATCAGAGTCTTATAATGGGGGATTTTAATTTCCCAGATATTGACTGGAATTTGTGGGTCACTCACACACTAGCAAGGCTTTTGTAGATTTATTGGATAATTGTTTTCTACATCAGCATGTTCAGGAGGCAACTACAGGGAGTAATACTCTTGATCTGATTATCAGTAGTGATTCTCATGCAAATATCTTCATTAGCAGGCTTGATCCATTGACAAAAGTTGAAGAAATTCAGGCACTGTTGATGGAACTAGGCATACCCGATAAGCTTTTCAAAATCAATACCAAGCATCCGTCTTATGCTTCCTTCAGGATTCAGATGGATGGGCCTAATTACCAACAATACCTCAATGGCGAATATTGGCTCAGAGATCTGTTTGTAAGCCATACTATGGGACACTAAAGGCCAAGAACTTATCAAGCCCGAACCCCATTCCACAACAATGCATAACTACACCAGCATAGCTACCTGTCCTCTCTAGCGGAGTCTCCCAAATTATATCCTAGAGCGGGCGCAATTTGTGGATGTCTAACGTGCAGATGATGAGCAAACATCGGACCAGTCGCATTCCAGTTAGAATATCCAGTAAGAGGGTACATCGAACACGACATCGATCCCTGGACGAGATTTCAGATCATTATATGATAAGCAAATATGTTCCGAGAATAATCACATCATAGTAAAACCTTCTGTTGAAGTATATTTGATGTTTCCTGCAAAACATCAGAAATGTCAAAAACAAACTAGATGGCCTACTTGATTTGCTTTCCTTTGCAGAGTGACCTTGTCATTCTGACTGAAACCTGGCTCAGAGATGAAATGGAAATTGCTGTCTTCACCTCAAATCTTGGCTATCATATGCTGGCTGCTAATAGAATTGGGAGACGAGGTGGTGGTGTAGCAATCTGTCAAAGGAGTTCACTCCCCCTGATTAAGGCATCCACTTATCCAGGACGTGACATAGAAGCTGTTCTTGGAATCTACAGAATTGCTGGTTTGTCGATCTCTGTGTGTGCCGTTTATTTCCCTCCACTGGTTTCTGATGATTCTGTCCTTAACCTGACAGCATGGCTGTCATCTACAATCAATCATCGGCAAAAGCTCATCATCCTCGGAAACTTTAACCTTCCACTGCCAGCCACAAAGAAGCTCCTAGATATACTGTCATTGAACATGTCAGAAATGGGCATCGGTCTTATTCATGTTCCTCCCTCACATGGGGATGCCACCATGCAGCACATCTTCTCAAACTGTTTAGTAAAGGAAACTCTGACCATAATTGAGAAATTCCTCCCATCCGATCACATTCCGATTGCTGCTATGATATCTCTGCAGGCACCTAAGGATGAATGTACACAAGTACAAACTACAAACACAGTCAGGAGAGTATACAATCGAAAATACATCAACATTGTAAAAGTTACTACCGTTTTCTAACTTTACCCATGGAACATACTGGCTGAGCTTAACATAAATGAGGCTGCTTACTGGCTTTCGAGATGGATGGAATTCATTGCAAGGTCTGCAATGTCCAAAACTTGCATCCTTAGTCTCCACTCAAAGCCATGGGGGAATGACCTCCTAAGGCCTTTAGTGAAAAACAGGCAGCCCATGCATTACAGTCACTAAAAGCGTCGAATTAGGGATCCCACAAGGTGGTTCTTTCTCAGCCTTACTATTTCCAGCAATATTCGTTCCACTAATGGATCAAATTCCAGCTTTCCTATCATATGCTGATGATATTGTATGCTACTTGCCATGAAAACGCCATGTTGGGTGATTCACAAGAAAGATAAATCTCCTCTGAATCTGTAAACAGCTACCTAAATACATTCTGTAAGTATGCCAAAATTTTTGGCCTGTCAATCAATCCAGAGAAGTCAAACTATCTCATCTTTACGCCAAGTCGGATGACTTCTGCTGATACTGCATCTTCTCTACTTCTGGAATTGGCAGGAAATGTTCTGACACTCACAGACATTGTCAAATTCCTAGGAGTAATCCTTGATGCCAACCTCACCTATAAAAGACAAATCCAAGCTCAGTATCACCAAAGCCCTGAGAGCATTCTGGGGAATGAAAATTAATCTGTGCAAAACGCACAATAAGCAAATAATTAAGAAATACCGTGCAAGAATATTTGCTGATGCTATCGAGGCAGTGTTAGGTGGGTCGGAAAACTGCTAGCTTGAGGGGGGGATACAAGGACTAATAGATTAACAGTAGCCACTGGCAGAGGTGAAAGAGATTCTTGCACTGCTTCTATTGGAATGAGCAGAAGCCTGAAAAACAAGTTGCAGGATATTTCAGAGACTGCTGGAAGTCATTGCGGTACAAGTAAACACATGGGTTGTGTTAGGGTAGCTAAGAATAGAAACAGATACATGTATACTTGCATGTACACCAATGCTAGGAGTTTAGTAAATAAATTTGATGAATTTGAGGTATTGCTCAAAACATCAAAGGCAGATATTGTTGGGATATCAGAGACGTGGTGTCACACAGATATAAGGAATGCAGAACTGGAATTTGGGGAGTACAATGTGTACAGAAAGGATAGACAGGATAGGAAGGGAGGAGGGGTTATGCTATTAGTTAAGAAACATAAAATCCAAGGAAGTGAAGCCAGTCAACATCGCGGGACAGTGCAGTGTCGAGTCAGTTTGGTGTGATATAAGCATTGGGAGATCAAAATTGAGAGTAGGAATGTGCTATAGGCCTAATGTCTCTGATGAGTCACTAGGCCTATAGATATACAGATAGTCACTAGGCCTAAATCAGAGAGTCTTATAATAGGGGATTTTAATTTACCAGATATTGACTGGAATTTGTGGGTTGGTCACTCACACACCAGCAAAGCTTTTGTGGATTTATTGGATGATTGTTTTCTACATCAACATGTTTGGGAGACAACTAGAGGGAGTAATACTATTGATCTGATTATCAGTAGTGACTCTTCATGCATTGAGAATCTGCAGATAAAGGAACCACTAGGTGGCAGTGATCACAGTGTGTGAAGTGGGATTTACTCAAAGAGGTAACTACCATCAGGGGTAAAGGGAAGGATTTTTGCTTTCGTTAAGGTGACTACTATAGTCTGAACCAGTATTTAAATTCTATACAGTGGGACCAACTGATGGTGTTACCAACAGCAAATTCAAAATGGGAAGCATTCAAAGAACTTATCTTGGAAGCTAATAGGCTTTACACCAACTAAGAAATAAACAAATAAGAAATATTTTTATTTCTTGTTCAAGGTTTAGGCCTAAATGGATCAGATGAACTAATGACACATATGGCAGAGAAGAAAAATGCATGGGATACATATAAATTAATCGGTAACATGAACGCCTATGATAGATATAAGCTGGTCTGAAACCAAATCACAAAGGAGATTAGGCAGGCAAAGGCAGATTATGACAAATCCTTGGCAGAGATGCAAAGAAAAACAGAAAAGAGTTCTTTACCTATGTAAACTCTAGAAGGAAAGGGATGAATCAGATTGGTCCACTGGATATTGATGGTTCAACAGTTGATGATCCTGCTCAGGTGGCTAACAAACTAAACGAGTATTTTGCATCTACATTCACACATGAGAAGTTATTCAGGAAGAGGAATGCCAGAGGTGAAGTAAACTCTGGCAGTGAGCTAGATGATTTTGTAATAACTGAGAGGAAAGTAGAGGAGAAATTGTTGAGGATAAACATAAAAGAGGCACCTGAGGTGGATGGGATCTATCCAGTTATATTAAAGGAGGCAGCAAAGGAAGTAAGCAAACCCTTAGCCATAATTATGAGAGCTTCCTTGGACTCAGGGGAGGTACCCATAGACTGGAGATGTGCAAATGTGACCCCAATTCACAAAGGAGGATCAAAGGCTGACACAAGTAATTATAGACCTGTGAGTTTAACTTCTGTTCCAGAAAAATTAATGGAGGCATTGATTAAAGAAGCACTGCAGGATCACCTAGACAAGACTTCAGTTATAGCTCGGACACAGTATGTTAAGGGAAAGTCTTGCCTGACCAATTTGATTGGATACTATGATGCAGTCACAAAAGAACTGGATGCAGGAAATAACTTCGATATTATATATTTGGATCTTAGAAAGGCTTTTGATACTGTTGCACATGGAAGACTGCTGCACAAGTTTTAGCAGTGTGGCATTGGAGACAAATTGCAGCTATGGAGAAAGGGATGGTTGAGGGGGAGAAGACAGAGTGGTAATCAATGGACACTGCTCATCATGGACTAGTGTTGGGTCCATTATTGTCAGGGCTCCCACTCCTGGGTTTTTCCACCCAGATCTGGGTTTTTTGATTGTCATCTGGGTTGATAGGTTTTTTTCACAAAAATATCTCATTATCTGGGTTTTTTCGGTAATTTTTCATTTTAAGTCAAAATTTATTTTTATTTCTTGTAAATACAATAAAATTTAATACATTTAATAACAGTTTACAATTTTCTTAATTTTATATTCTAACAATACTGATCATAATTTGTAATATCTCAAGTGCTTGTACAAAATACTACAAATTTAAAACGATTTCAAAGTTTTCGCAGGGTTCTACACTATGAAATTACGCTTACATGTTCATACATGTAAGCATACATGTTCGTGTTACTAACATGTATGAGCAGGCGGAAGGCGGTCTTTACTGCACAGTCTTTCGTGATCGTTCGTGGTATTATTGCATTATTTGGTGTGATTTTTACCTTTAAGCGTGTACTACATACAGTGATATAATAAATTTAAATTGTAGTGACTATTTCTATTTTATGTTAATGGATTAGTGATTTATTTTTTATTTTATAGAACATTTTAAATAAGATAACTGCTAATTAGCCATACCCACAAATTGCCCACAATGTCTGAAACTTGTTCCCCACAGAGAAAGATGAGTAAACGGTGGTATACTCAAAATTTTAGAAATGAATGGTTAGAAGATCCGGAATTAAAGGATTGGTTGAAAGAAGACAGTAATGAAAAAGGTGCGTCCTACTGTATTTGTTGTGAAATGAAATTAAAGAATGCCAATAAATCGATGTTACTAACGCATAAAAATACAGTTAAACATAAAAAAAAAGTGCAAATATTGCTAAGACAAGTTCAACGTTAGACACGTTTTTCACAAAACGTAAACCTACGGAGAATGAAGAAGTAGCAAAGGCAGAGTTAACAATTGCTGCACTCATTTCTGAGCATAATATTCCATTTGCGCAATGTGATCACCTTATAGAAGCATGTAAGAAAGCATTTCATGATAGCAATATTGCAAAATAAGTTCAGATGAAGGCGACTAAAATCTCTTATCTTATACAAGATGGCATAGCCTATCATGAAAAAATATACATTTCTAACATATGCAGAAACAACAAGTTTTCAATGATAATAGATGAAAGTACAGATTTATCTTTATCACAAGTTCTAGCTGTTGTTGTTAGATATTTTGATATTCAAAAACTTGATGTTGTAGATGTGTTACTTGACACTGTTTGTGTCGAAAATGGTACTTCAGAAGGGCTTTATCAAGCTGTAAAAGATCTTTTCATAGAAAAACACATTCAAATAAGTAATCTCGTTGGCTTTGGAAGTGATATTTGTGCCACTATGATGGGTACTAAGAGTGAGCTCCAGTCATTGCTAAAAAAGGATGTACCATCAGTATTTATAATGGGATGTGTTTGCCATTCTTTTGCATTATGTGCTAGTCATTCAGTCAAGGTACTACCATCATATCTAGAAATATTTATAAAAGATATCTCTTGTTATTTTTCCCGTAGTACCATCATATCTAGAAATATTTATAAAAGATATCTCTTGTTATTTTTCCCGTAGTAATAAAAGATTAAACGAGTTCAAAATGTTGTAGATACTGCTAAGCATAAAATCCCCAAATTAGCACAAACACGTTGGTTATCCCGTGGCAATGTAATAAAAATTATTATTGAGCAGTGGGATGCGTTAGTTCTTTATTTTCAGTCTCAATCAAAAATTGACAAAATCGATGGTGCAGGGAATATTTACAATACTATGATCACCAAAGGAACTAAGCATATGTTGTTGTTTTTAGGATATGTACTGGAGAAAATAAACTGCCTGAATATTGAATTTCAATCTGAGCATTTCAGATTGCACTTACTTCATTCAATGGTTTCAATTGAGTATAAAAATATTCTTAGTTTTTTCATAAAAGAAGAAGTCATTACTTCGTGCAAGCTGGTTGAAATTGAACCAAGCAATGCAATAAATCATAAGCCTCTGAATAAAATATATTTGGGAGGCCGTTGTATGGCCTTATTTAAATTCAACACCACTTGGTGACAGTGAAAGCAAGTTTAAAAATGATTGTTTAAAATTTCTTGTTGAACTGTGTATGGAAATCAGAAAAAGATTTCCTCTAAATGATGATGGAAGTCTCAATGTTCTTGACCCAGCAGTGATACATGATCGTGCCAATTCGGCAACCTCAATTTTCCATTTAGCAATGCAGTTCCCTCACCTTGTTTCTGAAGACAAACTAGATCTTCTAGATGATGAATGGAGATCATTTCGTTTAAATCAAGATTTAGATTTCTCTTACAAAACCATCCCTGAGTTTTGGTATCTGTTACGTAATGTAAAAGATGGCTTTAATAATTCTAAATATGAGATTTTATCTAACTTTATGACCAGTCTAACTATTTTACCTCACTCTTCGGCAAGCGTAGAAAGAAACTTCTCCCAAATAAACCAGATAAAAACAAAAGCCACAAACTCCCTTAAACCAGAAACTGTGAAAAATCGACTAATGGCAAAACAGGCGATAAATAGATCTAATCAAAATTGCTATACATGGAAACCTAAATCAGAATTGGTAAAAGAAGTCATACAAGGAATTTGTCATAAAAGATACGAAGAACGTTTGAAAAAAATGAAAGAACTTAAAAAAATAAATGTGGAGGGAACTGAATGGAATGAAAATTTTGATTACAATTAAATAAAATATATTTTTGCATGATAAGTTTTATCTTATTTGTGTTGCTATAATATATGATGAAAACTAGGTTTTTTTTGGGTTTATTTAAGTTGCAATCTAAGGTTTTTTAAAATTTGTGAGTGGGAGCCCTGATTATTGTTTTCTGTATTTATAAATGATACTGATGATGTATTTATGATACTGATGATGTTTTCTGTATTTATAAATGATACTGATATCAAGCTTAATGTCCAAGTTTACAGACGATACAAAGGTTGGCAGGGTTGTTAAGGACACTACTGATACTATGCTGCTGCAACAGGATCTGGAAAGGTTGAGCAGATGGGGTGAGAGGTGGCAAATGAAGTTTAACATTGACGAATGTAAAGTATTACATATGGGAGACAGCAACCCCAGAGCAACGTATCAACTCTGTGGTACTACACTGACAGTGGTAGAGAATGAAAAGGACCTGGGGGTAATTGTGCAGGCAGACATGAAGTTCTCTGAGCTGTGCAGGCAGTCTGCAAGGGTAGCCCATGGTGTCTTGTCAATGATATACAGGAAATTGTCTAGAAGGGATAAGGAGGTGATTATTCACTTGTATAAGGCAATGGTCAGGCCACACCTTGAGTACTGAATACAGGTCTGCAGGCCTCATTTCAAGAAGGATGTAGAGATGCTGGAACGAGTACAGAGAAGGGCAACAAGATTAGTGAATGGAACAAAGGGTTGCTCTTACGAAGAAAGGCTTAAGTTTTGCAAATTACAGTGTCTGGAGACTAGGCACCAGCGAGGTGATCTGATAGAGGTGTATAAAGCCTTGAATGGTTTGAGCATGCTCAATGCCAATGGGATTCTTCCTCTTGCTCAGAATAATCACCTGAGAGTGCATAAATTCAGATTGAGGAAAGACAGATGTAAGATAGATGTGTGGAAATGTGCCTTTAGCCAGTGGGTAGTTGGTTGGTGGAACAGACTTCCATCCCTTGTTGTGGAAGTTGATAGCCTACATAAATTTAAGGCTCAGCTGGACAGGTATTCCATACGAACGGAGGGATGAAATGGGAGTGGTTTTTTTTTTTTTTTGGCTGATGCTGCATAAGCTTGTTTTCTTGCATCAAATGCCTCTACTAATGCTAATGCTAATAATTAAACAGCCAAAACAAAAAGAAACCGCCTATAACATATTAATTGTTTTTATCAATTTGATACAAAGAGGGAATTCACACAAATATATTTTATGCATCTTTAATTTTGTTTTGAAGTCTTTTCCATTGATTTATTAATTACATCCTCAAAAAGTACATGTATGTAATGCGATTAGCAATTTATGTACGTGATTGGTGTATTTAGATGCCTGATATGCCTTTCTATAGTGTCCCACAAGTCCTCTATGGGACTGATATCAGTGGAGTTCGGAGGCCAATCGATATGCTGGAAGTCAAAAATGTGTCCCTCAAACGATTCCTACAACAAGTACCTGATGGCTTCGCACAATGTCGTCTTGGAAGACACCATTGCCATTCAAGAAAAAGTGTAACATAGTGGGGTGTACACAGTCAGCAAGCAGCTGACGATAGTTCAGACCACTGATACATTGTTCCATATGCACCAGAGGTCTAAGTTCCTGCCAGTGAAACATGCCCCACACCATACAACTGCCTCCACCAGCCTGCACTTTTGATACATTGCATGATGGATCAAGAGCCCAATGTTGTTGATGCCAAATCTATACACGACCATTCACAGTGTGGAGTAAATAATATGACTCCTCCGACCAGCACACCTTCCAGTCTTCTAATGTCCAACATGCTCTTTGCACCAGGCGAGTCTTTTACACTGATGAACCTTGGTTAGGAGAGGATGCTGTAGGGGTCATCTGCTGGTATAGTGTATACGTGCGATGCACGGTCATGCCAGATACTGTTCCGGGTTGGCCCATGTTGTATTGGGTAGTCAATTCTTCAACAGTGCTGCACCTCTTTGCCTGTATGAGTCGCTGGACCTGGAGCTCACCTCTAATATCAACCTTTCGCTGACCTTTGCAGTTTTGCCATCGGGTCGTTGTTTGACCATTTTAACGCCAGTCCTGGTACACTTTAACTACGGCGACTCTCGAACACCCCACCAGTTCAGCCATTTGGGAAATCGAGGCACCAGCTTGTCAAGCACCCATAATCTGTCATTTATCAAAGTCCGTTAAATCCTTCATTTCACCCATCACGCTCGGAATTTTACTACTTACTGAACCACTGACACTTTATCTATGCTACGCAGTTCGACTATCTCCGCACTCTCGTACCTCATGTGGTCAACAGGTCGCATTCAGTTTTCATAGGGGTGGTCATAATTCATTGATCACTCAGTGTATATATACATTTTTTTTTTCTGTTAAATTGTTTTTTTTCCCCATACATCCATTCTCTTTTTGACACCAGGGGGGAAGTGTAATAATATGGTGTGAAATTAGAGAGAAAATACATTCTTCTTCTTCGGTGTGCTGTCTCTTTGCAGAGATTGGCTGTCATCTTTGCAATGAACGAAAGTGAGGTACAAATCCTAAACAAACCCTTGTTATCCTGATCATACCACGCTCTGAGGTTTGCTAACTAAGTTTTCCTTCTTTTCCCTTGACTTATTTTTCCATTGATCTTGCCCTGGATTATCAATTGCAACATCTTATATTTGTCATTCTTCATCAAATGTCCTAATTATTAAATATTTTAGTTCCTTCTCCTTAATGGTGTTAGTTATTTCTGTTTTTTTCTTCATTCGTCTCATGATCTCATCATTCTTTATCTTATCAATCCATGACAACCTTAACACTCGTCTATAACACCAAATCTCAAAAGCATTTAACTTATTCTGGGTCTTCTTTGTCAGTGTCCAGGCCTCAGCTCCATAAAGGACAGAAAAGACAAAACATCACAATACTCTTGTTCTTAAAGGAAGAGTAAGATCACTGCATGCATGCAGTGATCTTACGATTATGCCACCCCCAGGATTATCCTGCCATGAATAGGGACCTGGGGTCCCTATTCATGGCAAGGTAATCCTGGGGATGGCACAGTCATCAATTCAGTTATGTCCAATCTAGTTATCTTTCAGGATGCTGGTTACAGCTACCCTATCAGTTTAAAATGTCATCATCTGGGTGTGGTGAGAGACATGGGCACTTTGACTATGGATTTTTGCTTGGTTGTGGGGGAGGCTGTAGGGTCTGTCTCCAAGAAAGAGAAGAATGATGATATCCAGATGATATAAATTTGTTGGTCCCATCAGTTGGCCTTTCTGTGCAGGTTTTTGTGGGCTTAAGTGGTAACGTGCGATGGGAGTGAATGACTCTTTTGGAGGAATGGTCATGTCTGTCTGAGTTCGGATGGAATATCACCCTGTTACCTTCTGGGCATAGGTGGGTTTGGTGATATTTAGAGGTTTCACCACTTTCCTTGCCTCCCGGTATGATATGTTTAGCTCTGCCTTCAGCCGTTGGATTTCTTTTTCTTCTTTCCACCTCTGGCAAGCTCATGAGTAGGCTGGATGTTCTCCCTCGCAGTTAATGCAGGTGGGTTTGTGGCTGAACATGCTGTTGTTTTGTGGTCCTTTGCACCACATCGAGTGCATGCAAGGTCTCCATGCCAGGCCATTTGAGAATGTCCATATTTCTGGCATTTAAAACACCGTAAAGGGTTTGGAACGTATGGACGTACTGGACAGTTGATGTAGCCAGCTTTAATCTCATCAGGAGACTTAGGTGAGTTAAAAGTGAGGATTATATTTCTAGATTTGACAAGTTTCCTATCTCTACGTGCATTAATTCTCTTTACGGCAATAACTCCCTGTGGTTTCAGTTCTGAGCAGATTTCCTCCTCGGTAACGTTGAGAAGGTCACACTCTGAGATGACACCTCTCGACGAATTAAGTGTTCTATGTGGTGTCACTGTTATGGGTACGCCTCCGATTGATGTTGCTCGGAGTAGCTGCTCCGACTGTCACCCTCTTAATACCTCTTAAATGTCACCCTTCTTTATACAGAAAGGTGACATTTTGCCAATTGGTTTTTCGCTGGTAAAATGTATAAATAAAAACCTTGGAACGATGATATTTCAGTTCGCTGCCTCTTTGTAGCAATAATGCTATCTGTGTCTTCGTCTATATTTTCAGATAGGGACTGGGTTGGGGCCCACCCCTGAAGAAGTAAGTTTATCAGGATTCATGAAGTTTTGAAATGGTTCAGTGCCCAGGCTCCCCACCCACCATGGAGCCCAAAGGGACGCCCACTACCCAGCATGCAATAAATGCGCTCGGGAGTGGAATGCCAGGGCTACCCAGACACCATACCCGCACCGCTGCCAGCCTGAATCCTGTCCCTCGGACCATGAGGGTAGGGGCATGGCATTGACACGGTTGACCCTCGCAGGCAAACCTACTAGCCGATTGATCCTAACCGGGACTTCCAGGACCACCCGTCTTGTCGAAGAAGGGGCCAAAGAGGTGTATTGAAGCTGGGCACCCTCAACTACCAGGATCCCCCTTTCCGAATTTCCACGGGTCGCAGCGCACGGCAAACACGCTGGATTCCACTGATGTTAGCCTGGAACCTAGGCTGTGGGCATTGGATTCCAGTGATGCTAGTCTGGAAGTCCAGCAGCATCACTAGGAGGTCCCTTCACCATGTACAGGTGCCCACGTCGAGGGGCTGCCTTTGAGGATGCTTTCAGAAGATTGGACTGATTGGAGAGTCAGTGTGAATGGAGAGTACCTAAACCATTTACGATTTGCAGATGACATTGTAGTCATAAGCCACGATCCCAAAGAATTAGAGGAAAAGCTTAATCAGTTAGTAAAGATTTCAAACTAAAGATGAATACGGCTAAAACAAAAGTAATGATGAACAAGTATGTCACAGAAAGGGATATAATGATTGAAGGAGCAGAAATTTAAAAAGTGGAGTCATATACTTATCTAGGACAAGTCATTAGCTGTAATAATGATAAATGGCTGGAAGTCAAGAGAAGAATAAATTTTGGATGGATAGCATTCAGGAAATATAGTCACATACTGAGAAGCAATATCCCAATTTGTCTGAAATGTAAAATAATGAACCAATGTATACTCCCCACCATGACTTATGGAAGTGAAACTTGGGCACTCATCAAAAGAATGGAAGAGAAGCTGAGAACTACACAGCGAAGAATGGAATGAATTATATTGGGAATCAGACTGTTAGATAAGAAGAAAAACACATGGATTAGGAAGCAAACTCAAGTAAAGGACATTCTTATCAAAACTAATTAGATAGTATGAATCAGAGCTGTAATACTCAATATGTTCTACGTTGATAATAATATTAGTAAATTAATAAGAGGAGTTTACCTCAATATAGTACGTGGAACACTTCCGTATGATACCCTCCAGAAATTAAAACGGAAAAAACGAAAAAATCGACAACTTACCGGTACATTAAAGTAAAATATAAATAATTAAATAATCAATTTAACACAATTCAAAATCAATTCAAAACAATTAAAATTCAAATTAACGCAATTAAAAGAATCTAACGAAAATATTCAAAACGATTTTCCTTCCTGAAGCTGACAATGCTTTTCGACCGACTGTCGTGATCACAGGAATGAAAATTACCGAATCAGGCTAAACCTGCAACTTAAATAGTGATTATGTGACTTCGCGCATGCGCGTAAAGGTCCACGCATCGGAGATCAAATATGGCCGCCGAACATTAACAGAATTCTCGTGTAATTTAATTTCAACGGTTTCTGCAATTAATAGTCGCGTATAATTACGTTGAACGTTAAGTATTTTGGCCTCGTTAAATAAAAAAGTATGTTTTTCGTTAATGGCATGAAAGGCTAATTCTGACGCTGCTGAACGAGAAGCACGAACTGAGGCTTCGTGTTGATTTACACGGATATTAAGAGAAAACCGCGTCGAACCCTGATAAGACGAGTCGCAATCACCGCAAGAAATGTTGTATACTAGATCATTAATTTGTGTTGCGAACGCCGAAAGAACCGAGCGATTGTTCAGTATAGTGTGTAACTTCCGTATAGGCCTAGCTATAATTTTAAATTCGGTATCTTTAAAGAATCTGTTAAGCTGTTTGTGCCACTGTTCAACATATGGGACAGAAATAAAGTATTTTTTGATATTACTATTGTTGATTGGTGCAGTATTTTGTATCCTATCCCTAGCTTGTACCCTAATTCAATTTATTGTGTTAATGGGATAACCCCTGTTCAAGAATCTGCTAGTTAATATTTGTATTTCTGAGTCTAAAGCAGAATCCGTCGTTGAATATTTATAGGCATTTAGAAATTGATTAAAGATAATCGATCTTTTGTAGGTGAACGGGTGGTAGCTATTATAATGTAGAAGCATACCGGTGTTTGTGGGTTTTCGATAGATGCTAAATTGTATTTTGTTCGAGTCCCGGGTAAGCGTGAACTTTCTAAATTAAACTTTCTAAATTTCACGCTTACCCGGGACTCGAACAAAATACAATTTAGCATCTATCGAAAACCCACAAACACCGGTATGCTTCTACATTATAATAGCTACCACCCGTTCACCTACAAAAGATCGATTATCTTTAATCAATTTCTAAATGCCTATAAATATTCAACGACGGATTCTGCTTTAGACTCAGAAATACAAATATTAACTAGCAGATTCTTGAACAGGGGTTATCCCATTAACACAATAAATCGAATTAGGGTACAAGCTAGGGATAGGATACAAAATACTGCACCAATCAACAATAGTAATGTCAAAAAATACTTTATTTCTGTCCCATATGTTGAACAGCGGCACAAACAGCTTAACAGATTCTTTAAAGATACCGAATTTAAAATTATAGCTAGGCCTATACGGAAGTTACACACTATACTGAACAATCGCTCGGTTCTTTCGGCGTTCGCAACACAAATTAATGATCTAGTATACAACATTTCTTGCGGTGATTGCGACTCGTCTTATCAGGGTTCGACGCGGTTTTCTCTTAATATCCGTGTAAATCAACACGAAGCCTCAGTTCGTGCTTCTCGTTCAGCAGCGTCAGAATTAGCCTTTCATGCCATTAACGAAAAACATACTTTTTTATTTAACGAGGCCAAAATACTTAACGTTCAACGTAATTATACGCGACTATTAATTGCAGAAACCGTTGAAATTAAATTACACGAGAATTCTGTTAATGTTCGGCGGCCATATTTGATCTCCGATGCGTGGACCTTTACGCGCATGCGCGAAGTCACATAATCACTATTTAAGTTGCAGGTTTAGCCTGATTTGGTAATTTTCATTCCTGTGATCACGACAGTCGGTCGAAAAGCATTGTCAGCTTCAGGAAGGAAAATCGTTTTGAATATTTTCGTTAGATTCTTTTAATTGCGTTAATTTGAATTTTAATTGTTTTGAATTGATTTTGAATTGTGTTAAATTGATTATTTAATTATTTATATTTTACTTTAATGTACCGGTAAGTTGTCGATTTTTTCGTTTTTTCCGTTTTAATTTCTGGAGGGTATCATACGGAAGTGTTCCACATACTATATTGAGGTAAACTCCTCTTATTAATTTACTAATATTATCAAAACTAAAGAACTAAAATGGTCTTTGGCAGGACACATAGCTCGAAGACAGGATGACAGATGGACTAAGAAAATAACAGAATGGTACCCAAGAGGAGCTAGAAGAAAACCTGGAAGACAACAACTGAGATGGACAGATGAAATTCATGAGTTTGTGTGTAGTAAATGGATGGCCACTGCACAAAACAGAAGGAACAGGAAAGTTGCTGGAGAGGCCTTCCTCCTGCAGTGGATTGAAAATGGATGATGATGATGATGATGTGTTTTTGAAAGGGTAAGTGGGTCAGTCATACAAAACAAATGGCAACATCATTACTGTTTTCATAAATCGTGAAATTCTGGAGAAAGACTATATAGAAGGTATCCAATTTGTTATATTCTATGTTATGTTTTGGAAATATGGATCTACACAGAGCATTTGAATGTTCGTGAAGACTAATTGGTGATGCTCCATAATTAACAGATCAAAGTAACACAGCACTGATATTTCACCTTTTAGACTGTCCCTTTCATTCCTAGACAGTGTTTGAGCTTCTTGTTATTGATGAAAAATATCACCTGCTGTTAGGTGTATTATCTGTTAATGAGGTCAGTAATGAATGCTAGATGTCGTAGAGTTGGAGGAAGATAGTCATTTATCCCATCATTCCATTGAATATCTTGTTTATGAAGTACTGGAAATGGCAGTTGACTTTCAGTCACTTTGATATGGTCTAGTTCTATTGATTATTCTTTCCACTGCAGGTTCTAAGAGTCTTCAGAATCCTCCTCCTCCTCCTATTTTGGTACTTTGTAGATGGACAGAATGGAGTATCAAGGGGTATTTTACAACTAACCACTCCTCCAGTTTCATGATTAAGAATAAGGATGGCAAAGTCTACCTGACTCTCTTGGAGGATAACAGGGTCAGCCAGTGTATTAGCCACCAGGCCCCACAGGCCAGTGTTAATTTGCACTCCAACCATTTCCAGACCACTAACAGATATTTGGCATTGACTATACAGTCCATGGTACTCTGGAACAAACAGAGGCCAGCAGAAGCACTGTCACCCTCAGGTCAGCTGGTTTAAGTAGTCTGCAATCCTGTTTTCTTAGGCATTATCTGAGACAATTCATAACACAGCATAAAACTGGAAACAGATATTATCAATGTCACTACCAACAAAAAAAAAAAAAAAAACAGTTATTGAATCTACTCCTACTCTCATGATAGATTACAATTTTTGGACCAACAGTCATTTTCTGCATTATTCTCTTTTTTCATTGTTCCCATGTTCTTTTTACAATCTCACTGTCAGAAGGCATAAGTGGAAATGCAAGTTTTTGCAAATACTATTTGTTATTAATTTGGAATTAATGACAAATAATTTGTCATTAATTCTTATGTTAAAATTCTTTAATTCTTTTAAGAACTAGTTTTAAAACAGAGAGAGTGCACAAACTATAGTTTGTACATTACAGGTGACCCCCGCTTAACGCTGATAACTCGTTCTGGAAAAACAGAGCACTAAGTGAATCCACGCTAAGCAAGCGCCGCATTCCCATAAGGTAACATATGTATTTGTTAGTTGCAGTCAGTGCCTTAGGATATTTCCTAATCAATAATAAATGGTAGTGGAAAGATGTACAAATGTCGGTCAAAATATTTAATATTTAAATATTTGTACATATAAAATATTCTGCATTACATACGTATATAATTATGTGGTAACTACTTACATATCAAAATTAAACTTAAAATTCCAATTAAAATCATGAATTTAATTGATCTAAATTGATTTAATTTAATCAATGAATTTAATCATGAAAAATGTGTCGATTTTGGGTTGTACTTTGGCCCTCTTCCTGGTAAACTAAAAGGGGGTTTAATTTTAAATCCCTCGCAGCGTTACCACCCAACAATCAAGTCAACTGATCCATCGCCGGTTTGAAACCTGGCATGTTTTTTCTTCTTCTTTCAATATGAAACTTCTTTTAGGCATTCATTTCCAAAAAATCCTGCTTCATCTATGTTAAAAACTTGTTGAAAAGTATAACACATAATACCCCTCTTCAATAATTTTAACAAATTCTTTTTTGAAAGTTTCGGCTCTTTAATCTGCACTTGTGGCTTCTCCCTGGATTTTAAATCTATTTAACCAGCCCTTTCTAGTTTTAAATGGTTCCACATTTTTTTTTTTTAGGTGAGTTTTCTTCAGATCATCATATAGGCTAATCTCTCTCATAAGTCTGCTGACGAGGCTACTAGTGACGGTCGTGTTCCAAGCCGCTAAGTGGATTTTTCTTATTTATTGATTTGAAATTATTGTTTTTCTAAAACTTTTGATTTAAATTTAGTAGTATAACATTATTTTGTGATTTTCTGATTAACTTGGTGTATTTATTCTTTACTCGGCCTTGTAATTGCATAAAAGTATCGGTAAAGGTTTCCACGTGTTTCAACTCCGCTAGCGTTCGTAATTTTCCCGCCATTGTGATACGATAGTTGTATGCCGTACTAGATAGCGTTAGTTGAACTTCGTTAGCAGTTAAATTGTACGTTTAAATAAATACATATAACGACTTAGATTACAAACGTAATATAATTAATTATATTTAACATAATTAATAACATAACATAATTAATTAATAAATTAATAGAATCATGACTCAGACCAGAGCAGCAAAGCAAAAGGCTCAAGCTAATGGAAGCGCTGTGGCTCAGAGCAGAACTGAGGGGGGCAGTTGTCCTCTGACTCACAGCCTTATAAAATGCACTGTTTGCTTGATGTTTGCAGAGCAATCGGGTACGGGACATGATACTGCCAAGGGGGATGTCTTTGTGTGTGTGCGCGATGCAAGGAGTGTATCGATATCAGGCAACAACTCGGCGTCCTTGTGGGCCTATATGAGAGCTTGAAGGACAGGGTGGATGCCCTCGAAGGAACTAAACTGAGGGGCCCATCAAGCTCTCAGCTGACCACATCAACGCCAGAGCTTGCACTTGGATACGTGTGACACAGAGACAACCCCCAAGGCAGAATGCGCTGGTCCCGAAGGAACTAGTAGTTGTTGGTGACTCAATTGTCAGGGAAACGGGGAACATGCTTCGTAAAAAAGATAGGTGGAACAGGACCAGGGTATGTCTGCCAGGGGCAAAGGTTGATGACGTTGTAGAGCGAATATCATCTTTTAAGGGCACAAAAGGTGATATAGTTGTACACGTTGGCACTAATAATATTAAGAGTAGGAGACCGGCAGAATTACTTAACAAGTACAGGTCACTGTTGAACAAAAGCCGAGAATTAGGGTTGAATTTGAAAGTGTCTGCAATTCTGCCCAGACACGATAGGAGGGAGTATATGATGAGAGCCTTGTCGATCAATTCGGCCCTGGAAAGATTGTGCAAGGCTCAAGGGGTAGAATTTTTTTCAGCCTGGACTGTACTTGTTAACAGGAGAGACTGCTTCTACAGGGATGGGATACACTTAAATAGAAAGGGTGCAAGAATATTTGCTGATGCTATCGAGGCAGTGTTAGGTGGGTCGGAAAACTGCTAGTTTGGGGGGAGACAAAGACCAATAGATTGACAGTAGCCACTGGCAGAGGTGAAAGAGATTCTTGCACTGCTTCTATTAGAATGAGTAGAAGCCTGAAAAACAAGATGCATGGTATTTCAGAGACTGCTGGGAGCCATTGCGGTACAAATAAACACATGGGTTGTGTTAGGGTAGCTAAGAATAGAAACAGGTGCAGGTATACTTGCGTGTACACCAATGCTAGGAGTTTAGTAAATAAATTTGATGAATTTGAGGTATTGCTCAAAACATCAAAGGCAGATATTGTTGGGATATCAGAGACGTGGTGTCACACAGATATAAGGGATGCAGAACTGCAATTTGGGGAGTACAACGTCTACAGAAAGGATAGACAGGATAGGAAGGGGGGAGGGGTTATGCTATTAGTTAAGAAACACATAAAAACCAAGGAAGTGAAGCCAGTCGACATCGCTGGACAGTGCAGTGTTGAGTCAGTTTGGTGTGACATAAGCATTGGGAGATCAAAATTGAGAGTAGGAGTGTGCTATAGGCCTAATGACTCTGATGAGTATAATAAGAAACTGTACAGGGAAATAGAGTGGTCCAGTAAATCAGAGAGTCTTATAATGGGAGATTTTAATTTCCCAGATATTGACTGGAATTTGGGGGCTGGTTACTCACACACTAGCAGGGCTTTTGTGGATTTATTGGATGATTGTTTTCTACATCAGCATGTTCAGGAAGCAAATAGAGGGAGTAATACTCTTGATTTGATTATCAGCAGTGATTCTTCATGCATTAAGAATCTGCAGATAAATGAACCACTAGGTGGCAGTGATCACAGTGTGCTGAAGTGGGATTTACTCAAAGAGGTAACTACCATTAGGGGTAAAGGGAAGGGTTATTGCTTCCGTAAAGGCGACTACGATGGACTGAGACAGTATTTAAATTCTATACAGTGGGACCAACTGATGATGTTACCAACAGCAAATTCAAAATGGGAAGCATTCAAAGAACATATCTTGGAAGCTACTAGGCTTTACATACCAACTAAGAAATATTGTTCAAGGTTTAGGCCAAAATGGATGTCAGATGAACTAATGAGGCATATGGCAGAGAAGAAAAATGCATGGGATACTTACAAATTAACACATGACACAGAAGCCTATGATAGATACAAGTTGATATGCAACCAAGTTACAAAGGAGGTTAGGCAGGCGAAGGCGGATTACGAGAAATCCTTGGCAAGGGATGCAAAGAAAAACAGCAAAGAGTTCTTTACTTATGTAAACTCTAGAAGGAAGGGGATGAATCAGATTGGTCCACTTGATATTGATGGGTCAACTGTTGATGATCCTGCTCAGGTAGCTAACAAACTAAATGAATATTTTGCATCGACATTCACACATGAGGAGTTATTCAGCAAGGGGAATGCCAGAGGTGTATTCAACTCTAGCAGTAAGCTAGAGAATCTTGAAATAACTGGGAGTAAAGTTGAGGAGAAACTGTTGAAGATAAACACAAGAAAGGCACCCGGGGTGGATGGGATCTATCCAGTTATATTAAAGGAGGCAGCAAAGGAAGTAAGCAAACCCTTAGCCATAATTATGAGAGCTTCCTTGGACTCAGGGGAGGTACCCATAGACTGGAAATGTGCAAATGTGACCCCAATTAACAAAGGAGGATCAAAGGCTGACACAAGTAACTATAGACCTGTGAGCTTAACTTCTGTTCCAGGAAAATTAATGGAGGCACTGGTTAAAGAAGCACTGCAGGATCATTTAGACAAGACTTCAGTTATAGCTCAGACACAGCATGGTTTTGTTAAGGGGAAGTCTTGCCTGACCAACTTGATTGGATACTATGATGCAGTCACAAAAGAACTGGATGCAGGGAATAACTTTGATATTATATACTTGGATCTTAGAAAGGCTTTTGATACTGTTGCACATGGAAGACTGCTACACAAATTGGAGCAGTGTGACATTGGAGGCAAATTGCTGCTATGGATAAAGGGGTGGTTGAGTGGGAGAAGACAGAGAGTGGTAATCAATGGACACTGCTCATCATGGACTAATGTTATTAGTGGAGTCCCTCAGGGCTCAGTGTTGGGTCCATTATTGTTTTCTGTATTTATAAATGATATTGATGATGGTATATCAAGCTTAATGTCCAAGTTTGCAGATGATACAAAGGTTGGCAGGGTTGTCAAGGACACTACTGACACTACACTGCTGCAACAGGATCTGGAAAGGTTGAGCAAATGGGCTGAGAGGTGGCAAATGAAGTTTAACATTGACAAATGTAAAGTACTACACATGGGAAACAGCAACCCCAGGGCAACGTATCAACTCTGTGGTACTACACTGACAGTGGTAGAGAATGAAAGGGACTTGGGGGTGATTGTGCAGGCAGATATGAAGTTCTCTGAGCAGTGCAGACGGGCTGCAAGAGTAGCTCATGGAGTATTCTCAATGATATACAGGAATTTTTCCAGCAGGGATAAGGAGGTGATTATTCCATTGTATAAGGCAATGGTCAGGCCACACCTAGAGTACTGTATACAGGTCTGGAGGCCTCATTTCAAGAAGGATGTAGAGCTGCTGGAACGAGTACAGAGAAGGGCAACAAGATTAGTGAATGGAACAAAGGGGTGCTCTTACGAGGAAAGGCTTAAGTTTTGCAAATTACAGTGTCTGGAGACTAGGCACCAGCGAGGTGATCTGATAGAGGTGCATAAAGCCTTGAATGGTTTAAGCATGCTCAATGCTGATGGGATTCTTCCTCTAGCTCAGAAAAATCAACTGAGAGGGCATAAATTCAAATTGAGGAAAGACAGATGTAGGATAGACGTGCGGAAATTTGCCTTTAGCCAGCAGGTGGTCGGTAGGTGGAACAGACTGCCATCCCTTGTGGTGGAGGTTGATAGCCTAAATAAGTTTAAGGCTCAGCTGGACAGTATTTTGAACGAACAGAGGGGTGAAGTGGAAGTGGTTTTTTTTTTTTTTTTTTGGCTGATGCTGCATAAGCTTGCTTTCTTGCATCAAATGCCTCTACTAATGCTAATGCTAATGCTAAATTTTTTTTTTTTTTTTATAATATTTAACTTAACTGAATTCTGCATTGGATATTATCTTCAATAAAAGTAGTTAAAAGTCTCTCCATTTCAATCCGAATAGCCGACCTAACCCTAGTTGCTTACAGTGGAACAGCTGTCTTTCCCGCTGCTAAAATTAATTCTTTATTTTTTTATAATTGTTCTTACAGTTAAACCTGCCAGTCCTAAATTATGGCACACATTTGCTTGTCGTTGATTCGCTTCAAAACGTCTAATTTAATTTTAAAATTCAGTCTTTTTCTTACATTTGTAGCCTTTGTACTGCATCCAGACGTTGCTTTTTCATTCTTATCCGCCATTATTAACTCTTGGAAAATGTAACTGCGTTGGTTGCATTAATTATGATACAATGTTCGAGTAAATTGTCCATTATGCACGATGTCTAATACTTTATTGAGTGATGACTGGACTTCGGATAAATGCATATAATGCAAATATTACAAGCAGTATACTTGATCATATTTTAAAATGTTGATCTCAGAACTGCGTAACAAGTCACTGTACTGCAATTAAATCAGTGTGTGAGAAAATTTCACTAAGCATGGGAAAATTTCTCAAGTCGGCATGGGAAATGTTTTAATGCTGTTTTGCTATTCATTTTCAAGCTATTGACCCCATCAAATGAAACGATTTCGTTAAATATGCCAAAAATGCAATCAGTAAAAGAGCATTATAGTGATTTGTGACAGCGTTATAATCAGATACGGGTTATAATATAAGAACAGCGTTATAGTGAATCAGCGTAAAGCGAACCGCGTTATAACAAGGGCCTGCTGTACAATCCATTTATAAAGGAAGTACTCCCTTCCTTACAAGACTGAGCAGCACTCACAATTTAGTTTCTAAATTCTGAAAGAGAAAAACCTATAGAAATCCATTAAAAAAATAAAGCAGTAGCAGTAAAGTGAAGAAAGTATTGCTGAAAGAAAAGTTTTTTAATGAATGAGTACAAATGTTTACCAGAAAAAAATGGCACAGGAATACTGCATTCCTTTGAGGTGCCGTTTGCAAAAATCTTATTGGCACCCCTCCCCTAAAAAGAATAATAAATAATTGTAGACAATTATTTTAATATATTTCATAATAATCAATGAACACATAAAAAAATACATTTTGTAATTAAAAGCACTACAACTGGGTTCTAACACTTTACAACAAAAAAAAAAAAAAAAAAAAAAAAATATATATATATATTCTTTTTGTCCGCTTGAATTATCTTCAATATTATAGAACATATTATATATATATATCTAATTTATCAGAATATACATCATTCTGTTTCTTATAATTTAAAGCTGAAAAACTTTTCGATGATAATGTAATGGACTGTTAACTTTTCAGTAATGTTTATAGTAAAGGACAGACAAAAAAAATAATCATTCATGCTTTTTTTAACTCTTGAATATTTTAACTTTTTTAAAATTTGTAAACTACTAAACCCTGTATGGCTTCCACTTACTATATGGCAGCTCTGTACGGTACACATTCCACACCATCGTGACATTTCGATATGGAATCTCAGAACATCTATCCTATAGCCAGAAGTTTCAAATGGTAATGACGAGGTGATAGAAATACTGAAATCTGGATATACATGCAGAACAAATTGATCTTTCATCAAATAAAAATGCTTGTACAATCTTGGAATTATGGTATTATGAAGAATGGGAATTACAATGGAAGTTCATTTTAAAGAAATAATATTCAATATACCATTTTTTAAAGTAAAAGTGGCATTATTTTTTTGCATTGCCTTTGTCTATTGTAAAATGCGGCTGATGTTCAATAATACTATAAAATTATATCATGCGTGAATTACAAGATTCTTTATGATTTAATTGAACTGGATACCTGGTAGTATGACTATGTGAAGAGAGATCTTCCCATGGACTAATGTTGCAACCAATTAGTCTACATGCCACACCATAACTTCGATCTAGTTTTTGCAAAAAATGCTTAGCAACATTCTCAGCTGATTTTCTGTTATCTTGTGCCCTTTGCAGAAGAGATGTAACCTCTTCACAGTCATCAGTGTTTGATTCTCTAACTATATAAGGGAAAAAAATACATAAAAAAAATTAACATAATTGTGTTACGTTAGATAACTTTGGTTCTTTTAAATAAAATTATATTCAATGTTTCACATAATACACGCAATTACAGTATAACGATAAAACAATTCACTGTATAGTTTAAGGATAGCTAAGGAATCTACTATTGCATTTTGTGATATGAAAAAACTAGAACCTAACTGAGATTAAATTAAAAAATAACTGGATACTTGGATGCAATAACATAGTAGTAGTGGCATGTGATGCAAGAAAGCAAATGTATGAGCTTATGCAGCATCATCCAAAAAAAAAAAAAAAAATCACACCATTCCCTCCAAATGCCTGTCCAGTTCCTCCTTAAATTTATTCAACATATCAACTTCCACAACGACAGATGGAAGTTTGTTCCAGCAATTAACCACCCGCTGGCTAAAGGCAAATTTCCGCACATCTATTCTACATCTGTCCTTTCTTAATTTGAATTTATGCCCCCTTAGGTTCGTAATCTGAACAAGTGGAAGGATCCCATCAGAATTCAGCGTGCTGAACCTATTCAAGGCCTTATACACCGAAATCAGATCACCGCACAGGTGCCTAGTCTCCTTGCAGAACTTAAGCCTCTCTTGATAAGAGGATCCCTTCATTCCCCTCACCAATCTTGTTGCCCTTCTCTGTACACGCTCAAGTAAATCTACATCCTTCCTAAAATGAGGCTTCCAGACCTGTACACAGTACTCAAGGCGTGGCCTGACCATTGCCTTATACAGAGGGATAATCACCTTCTTTTCCCTGCTAGCAAAATTCCTATATATCATTGACAAAACCCCATGATCTGCCCTGGCAGCCTGTCTGCATTGCTCAGAAAACTTCATATCTGCCTGCACAATTACTCCCAGGTCTTTTTCATTTTCTACCACCTGAAGTGTAGTACCACACAGTTGGTACGTTTCTCTGGGGTTACTTCTACCCATATGCAGTACTTTGCATTTGTCAAGGTTAAACTTCAGTTGCCACTTCTTAGCCCATCTGCCCAAATTATCTAGATCCTGTTGCAGTAGCACACTGCCATTACTGTCATTAACAACCCTGCCAACCTTTGTATCATCTGCAAACTTCGACACTAAGCCTGATATACCTTCATCAATATCATTGATAAATATACAAAACAACAGTGGACCCAACACCGAACCCTGTGGGACTCCACTAATAAAACTTCTTACATTTATTGCAAGCTCACTGTGGAGTTCTTCCTTGGATACTTATTAAATAAATTTAACTCTGTCAAAAACTTACATGGTTCTGGTTGGTTCAAAAAACAATATGAATCATATGAGGCATATGACGCAAGAAAGCAAACTTATACAGCATCAGCCAAAAAAAAAAAAAAAAACCTTCCCATTTCTATCCATTTGTTCCAAATGTTTGTCTAGTTCTGCCTTGAATTTATTTAAGCTATCAACTTCCACAACGACAGATGGAAGTTTGTTCCAGCAATCAACTACCCACTGGCTAAAGGAAATTTTCCACACGTCTATTTGGCAACTGTCTTTCCTCAATTTCAGTTTATGCCCCCTCAGGTTTGTAATCTGAGCAAGAGAAAGAATCGCCTCGGCATTAAGCCTGCTCAATCCATTCAAGGCCTTATACACCTCGATCAGATCGCCTCGCAGGTCTCCTAGTCTCCAGACACTGCAATTTGAAGAACTTAAGCCTTTCTTCATAAGAGCACCCCTTTGTTCTGCTGCCCAGTCTTGTTGCACTTCTCTGTACTCGTTTTTAGTGCAAAGTTAGTGCAATTGCATCATTTCTGTACTTAGCCAATACTTAAGTAGTTATAAATTGGCATCATTAAGTATATCTTGTATTGTGAATACCTTCACGAGTTGCCATAATACTGCACTACCTCAATAAGTAATGCTTTACTATAGGCCAGCGGTTCCCAACCAGTGATTTGCGAACCCCCCCCGGGGGTTTGTGAAAGTCTGCTTAGATTTACATAGATATATTATTGTAAACTACAAAATATAACTAATAATAAACAAGCAAAATAAAATAAATAAAAAGTAAAAATTGACAAAGAAAGAAACCACATCTCCCATTATTCCTGATAATCTTACAGTATATCATGTTAAATACTTTTTTTCAATACTAAATTTTTTTTTTTCATTCTCAAGGATCATTATGTACAGGTTTTTTTTTTTTTTTTTTATAGAACCTATAGTACTTAATACCATGCATGGGTTGAAGGTTGAAAAGTTGAAAGAAAATACTTGTTGACATTAAACTTGAACTTCTGTAGATTGTAATTTTCAGGAAATACTTATGAAGGAAGGATGTTCCAGTAAACGGCAGTTGAATGAATAAATAAGGAAAAAAGAAAAGTTGGTTCTGTGAGTTTGAACTTGGAAAGCAAAATGATGTTGACTGGTTGCAGCATGTGTTCGGACTGCTTTGAAAGTGAGACCAGGGATTATAGAAGCCAATTCAGAAGAACAGTGCCATGCAAGTATCTACAGAAAAGACATGCAACAAAAACAAAGTCTATGAAACAGGGAGTGGAGTGACTCTGTTAGAGATGAGACATTAATTAACCTAACTGCCCTCTTCTGAATGGAATCTAGAAGCCTGAGAGAGTTTTTGGAGGCACCGCCCTAGATGTAGGAACAACATTCCATTGTAGGGCGGATTTGCGATTTCTACAGAGTCAACAACTGTTTGGAAGAAAAGCAATGTGAGAGCAACCCCGTTTATTAGATGCAGAGGAAGCAATATTTGTAATGTGCTTGTACCAAGAGAGAGATCAGAAGTCAGGGTAATGTCCCCAAGATCTTGCCTAAAAATCGGAGCATCATCGAAGGTAAACATAGGAGCAGAAGAATCCTTTTTGCAAGATACAAGACAGGACTGAGTTTTAGAAGGATTGAAATTAAGTTATCTTTGTCCCACTGGAGAATTATCTGGAGATCAGCACTTAAGGATTTGGCAGTGGATACTCGAGAAGTTGCATCTGTTTTTTGCAGGGCAAAATTGTGGAAGGTGGAATGCAATGTACTATCGTCAGCAAAGCTATGGATGGGATTTCCGGTCAATGGAAGAAGGTCATTAATATATGAGAGGAAAAGATTGGGAGAAAGAACTGAACCTTGGGGGGGGACACAAGCATTAGTGGAGAAGTTAGAGACAGAGAGGCATCTACCATCACCTGCAGTGAACGGTCAGGGAGAAAACTGGATACTCCGTTACAAAGAGCAGCTGGCAAACCATAGGATGGAAGCTTATTTAGAAGACCTTAATGCCAAACACGACCAAAAGCCTTTGAAATGTCAAGAGCAATGTTAAATTTGTTAAAAATCTGGTTTATGTTAAATTTATCCATAGATGGACAAATTTAACATAAGCCAGAATATCACCAGTGGATCGACACTGACGGAATCCATACTGGCGATCGTTGATCAGACGGAAGGTTTCTAGGTAGTTTAAGAGTTGGCGGTTAATTGATTTCTCTATTACTTTGGAAAGAGTAGAAGTTTGTTTGTTTGTTTTTTGTTATTTGGTTTTTAGGAGCATTAGCAACTAAGGCCATATTGCTCCGGGATATGCGGTGGTCATTCCCTGACCGGAAAGAGTAGAAGTAATCGCAGTGGGACAATAATTGGATGGAAGGGATTGGTCACCCTTTTTAGGAACTGGCTGGATATGAGCAAATTTCCAGGCAGAAGAAAAAATACCTTTGGAATAAGAAAGTGCAAAAAGACTATACAAAACAGGAGCAAGCTAAGGAGCGCAGGTTTAGAGAACAAGTGGAGAAATACCATCAGGACCTGGAGTTTTCTTAACATCAGGTTCATCAAAATCCTTCTGACATCCTTTTGATGGAAGCCCACAGGAGGCATTGAATGGATTGTACTGGGAATGGTTTGAAGTGATTTACCAAGATCATCTTTATGTTTAGCTGATGTGGCAACAGAACCATCTTGTTTTTTCAGAGGGGGAACAGAGATGGGAAAAAATTGCGGCTAATAGCTTTGGCAAGAGACCAGAATATTTAGCTACCATTTGGACTAAAAGCAAGTTTTCTACAATTAGCCTGTTCGAAATCTAGTTTGCACTGATTAATAACTGCTTTACAAAGTATAAATAATACTTACTAATAATTTTTATTATTATGCAGTGTCGCTTATAAAAACGTAGTACTGAAAATATTTTATAATAAAAATTCAGAAATATTATACGATTTCAGAGAATATAGGCTTAGTGGTTCGCATTAAAAATATTACGTTGAAAGGGGTTTGCGATAAAATATATTACGTTGAAAGGGGTTCGCGATAAAATATATTGCGTTGAAAGGGGTTCGCGAGTCAAAAATGGTTGGGAACCACTGCTATAGGAGAAGACTATTGTGATGGTATCCACTAAGAATAAGAAACAATAGTCTTCTCCTATAGCAAAGCGCTACTTATTCGAGGTAGTGCAATATCATGGCAACTCGTGAAGGTATTCACAATATGAGATATACTTAATGATGCCAATTTATAACTACTTAAGTAGTTGGCTATGTACAGAAATGATGCAATTACACTAACCTGTATGCTAGTTAACTATCTACATAACCCAAGGCTTCAGCCCTAAATTATTTTGGAATTAGAGGTCAGCAACATATGCTAGAAGAAGGCAATGTGATTTCTAAGATGCTTTGGCCTGCTGTGCTGGAATCCTATTAGATGGAGTAGTTAGGATCTGAGTGGCTCTTCTCTTGTTTATTGACTACTATGTGAACTGTTTTCTTGGATCAGTAAAATCAAGGCTATTCAGAACTTAGTGAAGCTAGCTTGAAACATTCCCTTTGTTCCTGTTTAACAGTGTGAATTAGTTTGTAGATTGTTTTTTTTTTGTACTTTAGATGGAATTTGGATTCTGTATGTGAAATGTGCAGCCTTCCATGGTAGAAAGGAAGGCCATGTCACCCATAACCATAACTAGTGTAGTTTCAGTATTCTTTAAAATTAGATTTTGCTTTATGACTTTTTTACATTCATGTGATATTTGCCACATAGCATCTTTAGTTTCTGTATATGGGGAGGGGGCATTTGTTTGAGGGATATTTTCCTATTTGGAAACCATTACTTTTCTACACTATGCCTTCTGATTTTAGCCAATATTCTTTTTTTCTTTTTTCGTTGGCAAAATGCCATGGTATAGAGAAACGGTGTGTGTGTGTGTGTGTGTGTGTGTGTGTGTGTGTGTGTGTGTGTGTGTGTGTGTGTGTGTGTGTGATTTAAAGCTATCTAATCCATAAAATATTGTCTAGATCAGCAGTTCCCAACTCATTACCATGGACCTCATGGGATTGTCATTCTGATTTTTATTTAACTCAAAAAAAAAAAAAAAAGAATAAAGAGAAAATAAAACAATTGTGAATTAATAATATGCAAATTCATCATTAAGAAAGAAAGCATTATTGAATTCATAGTAACTTTTTTGTCACAATGTGTACTAAAAGTACAACTGCTATTGTGAGAATGTCAGTGAAATTTTTTGACATTATATAATAATTGCAAATACTGATATGTTTAAGGACTTAGGTATCCTATTTCGATCTGACCTTCATTTGTCTTCCCATGTTGATCATGTAATATCTCTGACTTCTAAAATTTTTGGATTAATCAAGCGTTCTTCCTATATTTTCAAGAGTGACAAAGTTATCATTCTTCTCTACAAGTAGCTTATATTCCCTATTTTTGATTATTGTGATATTATTTGGTCTGCACAACAGGAATATCTTTCTCACAGACTTGAGAGAATTCAAATTAATTTCATTAAATTCTTATGTTATCAAAATCGCTTTGCTTTTCACCGTCGTAATTATGGAACTCTTGGTGATTGCTTCAGAATCGTTCCTATTCACATTAGACGACAACTCCAATGGTCTCTTTTCGTCTACAATATCATAAACTCTGTTATTGATTCTCCATCTCTTCTTGAACAAATACCTTTATGTTGTTTATTATTTGGTTTTCAGGAGCTGTTGTTGTTGTTGTTATTTGGTTTTTAGGAGCATTAGCAACTAAAGCCATATTGCTCTGGGGATATGCGGTGGTCATTCCCTGACCTTTCCACATCCTCCGTATTTGGTGGGCATGGGCTCAAACCCCAGTCTAATCAAGAAGCGTGTGCTGCGCACTGCTGCTCCTGGCCACCTGGCTACGGAGGCGCCCTAAGATTTTTAGGAGCATTAGCAACTAAGGCCATATTGCTCCGGGAATATGCGGTGGTCCTTCCCTGATCTTTCCACATCCTCCATATTTGGTGGTGACGGGTTGGAACCCCGGTCTAATCAAGAAGCGTGTGCTATGCACTGCTGCTCTTTCCCACCTGGCTACGGAGGCACCCTAAATACCTTTAACTGTACCCCCGTTTGAATTTTCACAATAAAACTAATTTCTCCCTGCCTGTTCCTCCTACTCGACACTTACTTGGTAGTCCTTTGTTTCATTTCCTTCAGGTATTGAATAATTACAACATTGGGTTTACACTTAATCCATCTATGTATATATTTTAATTCCAGTTTTGTATTGATTATGTAACTCACAGCGTTCTCACTATTATTTAGGATCTGTGTGCCCTGTGTGTGAGAAGTCTGTATATAAATAAATAAATTAAATTAATTAAAAAGGCTGGAAATCACTGGTCTAAATAGTTGTGCAACAGCTTATAGATCAAATGGTAATTTCTTTGTGGTAATGAATACAGTAGTACAAGCTTCAGGAGAAGAAATAATTGTGTATTACAAGTTTTCATCGTGGTAAGCAGCTGACTTGAGTCAGCTGCTTACCGTGATGAAATTTAAAGCATGTACCAGGTCCACTAATATGCTTTAAATGGGGGAGGGGAGAAAATCATGGCTGTCACATATTAAACTCAGTAGCTACATCTGTTTTATATGTGAATGGGAACATGGAAGATTTTTTTCCCCATGGTAAATATTTGTAATAGGACTATTTAGGAATATATCCCACTCCCTGATTCTACCTTCCCCACCACTGTACATCAGTTGACCAGCACCACTTACCGCTGCCAACTACTGGTCACAAACAGAAGTGTGATGCGGGTTAGTACTTGCAGTCAGTTGTCCCCGGTGATAGGTGTCAATTACTAATCCCTGGGAATTCTCAACCCTAGCAAACAGTTTAATTGCCTTCCTAAGAGAGGTGACAAGCTCATAGACTAAGGTTAACAGTAGCCACAGGCAGAGGTGGAAATGATTCTTGCACTGCTTCTATTGGAATGAGCAGCAGCCCAGAAAATCAGTTGCTGGGGGTCATGAAACAAGTAAATACATGGGCTGTGTTAGAGTTCGTTCGTTCGTTTTTTTTTAGGAGCATCAGCAACTAAGGCCATATTGCTCCGGGATATGCGGTGGTCATTCCTTGACCTTTCCGCATCCTCCGTATTTGGTGGTGACGGGCTCGAACCCCGGTCTAATCAAGAAGCGCTGCTGCGCACTGCTGCTCCTTCCCACCTGGCTACGGAGGCGCCAGGCTGTGTTAGAGTAACTAAGAGTAAGAACAGGTGCATGTATACGTGCATGTACACCGATACTAGGAGTTTAGTAAATACATTTGATGAATTTGAAGTGCTGGTTAAGACATCCACAAGGTGGATGTTGTTGGGATATCAGAGACTTGGTGCCACTCAGATATAATGGATGCAGAATTGGAATTTGGGGAGTACAATGTGTACAGAAAGGATAGCCAGCATAAGAAGAGAGGAGGAGTTATGCTATTAGTTAAGAAACATATAAAATCTAAGGAAGTGCATCCAGTTGACACAGATGGACATTGCAACAATGTTGAGTCAGTTTGGTGTGACATAAGCACCGGGAAAGCAAAAATGAGAGTAGGAGTTTGTTATAGGTCTAAGAACTCTGACGAGTACAATAAACAATTATACAGAGAAATAGAGTGGGGCAGTAAATCAAAGTGTCCTATAATGGAGGATTTTAACTTCCCAAATATAGACGAACTTGTGGTTGGTCACTCGCACACTAGCAAGGCTTTTGTGGATTTCCTGGATGATTCTTTTCTACAGCAGCATGCTAGAGCAGCAACAAGAGGAGTAACACTCTTGATCTGATTATCAGCAGTGATTATTGATGCATTAAGAATTTACAGATAAAGGAACCACTAGGTAGCAGTGATCACAGTGTACTGATGTGGGATTTACTTAAAGATGTAACTACCATCAGGAGTAAAGGGAAGGGTTTTTGTTTTCGTAAAGGCAACTACAGTGGCCTAGGGGATTTTTTAGGTTCTATACAGTGGGACCAACTGATGATGTTACCAACAGCAAATTCTAAATGGGAAGCATTCAAGGAAGTAATCTTGGAAGCTACTAGGCTTTTTGTTTCAACTAAGAAATACTGCTCTAGGTTCAGGCCTAAATGGATGTCATATGAACTAATGAGACATGTAGCAGAGAAGAAAAATGCATGGGATACACATAAATTATCAGGTGACACAGAAGCCTATGGTAGATACAAACTAGTCTGTAATCAAGTCACAAAGGAGGTTAGGCAAGCAAAGACAGATTATGAAAAATATTTGGCAAAGGATGCAAAGAAAAACAGCTAAGATTTCTTTACCTATATAAAACTCTAAAAGGAAGGGGATGAATCAGATTAGTCCATGTGTTATCAATGGTTTTGACTGTAGATGATCATTCTTATATAGTTGCCGAACTAAATAAATATTTTGCATCTACATTCACACGAGGAGTTGTTCGAGGAGGAGAGGACCATACGTTTATCAAACTCTAACAGGAAGTTAAATGATTTTGTAATAACTGAGAGCAAAGTGGAGGAGAAATTGTTGAAGTTAAACATAAGAAAGGTCCCTTAGGTGTATGGGATCGATTCAGTTGTATTAAAGGAGGCAGCAAAGGAAGTAAGTAAACCCTTAGCCATGATTATGAGAGCATCTTTGGACACAAGAGAGGTTCCCGCAGATTGGAGATGTTCAAATGTATTCCCAATTCACAAAGTGGAATCAAAAGTAATTACACAAGTAATTATAGACCTGTTAGCTTAACATCTGTTCTGGGAAAAAAAAAGGAGTCACTGGATAAAGAAGCACTGCAGGATCATCTAGACAATACTGCAGCAATAATTCAGACATAGTATGGGTTTGTCAATGGAAAGTCTTGTCTGACCAGTTTGAATGGATATTATTATGTGGTCACAAAGGAATTGGATGCAAAAAATAATTCTGATATCATATACTTGGATTTCAGGAAAGCTTTTGATATTGTTGCACATGGAAGACTACTGTACAAATTGGAGAAGTATGGTATTAAGGGCAAGTTGCTACAATGGATAAAAGGATGTTTGAGTGTAAGAAGACAGAGTGGTGGTCAATGGATATTGCTCTACGTGGACTAATGTCATCAATGATGTCCCTCGGGGTTCGGTGTTGGGCCCATTGT